>NW_006408828.1:1169883-1191441 GCF_000296735.1 Chrysochloris asiatica
TGTCGAGGACTTCAGTCTTCTTCGAAATTGAACTTGTTATGGACTTCATTCTTCTTGGATTAACTATCAACACTCATGGAAGCAGCAGTCAAGAAATCAAATGACATATTGCATTAGGCAAATGTGCTGCACAAGACCTTTTTAAAATGCTGAAGAGCAAAGATGTCATCTTAAAGACTAAGGTGCACCTGACCCAAGCCACAGTATTTTCAATAACCTAATATGCATGTGATAGCTGGAGAGTGAATAAGGAAGACCATAGAGGAATTGATAGTTTTTAGTAATGGTGTTGGAGGAGAATATTGAAAGTGCCATGGGCTGTCAAAAGAACCAACAGATCCATATTGAAGAAGGGTAGCCAGAGTGCTCCTTAGAGGCCAAGATGGCCAAACTTCGTCTCTCATGCTTCGGATATAATGTTAGGAGGGACCAGTTGTTTAGTAGGCTGGAGGGTCAGAGAAAAAGAGGAAGACCCCCAACAAGATGGATTGGCAAAGTGGCAGCATCAATGGGCTCCAGTGTGGCAACGATAGTGAAGTCGGCCCAGGATCAGTGTTTCCTTCTGCTGTGCATAAGGTCACTATGAGTGGGTACCGAATAGATGGCACCTAACAACAACATGCTGGGGGCGGGGCCTGTGATGGGAAGGTGGGGCCTGGTGCTAGGAGGGCAGGGCCTGTGATGGGAGGGCCTGGCCTGATGCTAGTTGGTCAGGAGGCGTGGCCTAAAGCCGGGTAGTCAGGGTCTGTTTCTCACCTTCACAAGACACCCCATCAGCTCTGAGCCTGAATCCAGATCTGCATGAGCACAGGAAGCTACCCACGGTGTTGTGGCAGGAATGGTGACAAACTCGCCTTTCCAGCGGCCGACGACACTCGTTTATATCTGCAGAAGAGCCTTATTTCGGATACCACTATGCTACCAGTAGGGATGCTGGCCCCTCCTTCCTCCCATCCGTTGGCCCAGAGGCTGGGGAAGTTCCCAGATCTTTTTGTGGGACCATTCCTGGTCCAGGGTGGAGGTGGCTGGAGTGCACCCTACATACAGTAGGCATTTAATGGATGCACCAGAGGTTCTGAGCCTGGCCCTCCCTGCCCAGCACTACATAGTAATGATTAAGCGTTGACGATGAACCCTGCTGATAGTCTTCTCCCCACGGTCCCAGCTGTCTAGCTTTTAGAAAAGAGTCTCAAACACCACAAGTTTGGCTTCAAACAAAATACCTAACATGCTAGGAAATGGATGCGTGGAGATGATCCCTTGGGTGTACCTCAGAGAGATGGCGAGCAGTCAGGAAAGCCCAAGATAGGGAACAGCAGATTCTAAGCAACTAGTTCAACCCCCAGCAGGGTCCAGAGGACAGGAGGTCCCGCTTGGTTAGCATTCCCTATCCCCGGTCTCACCAAGCTCAGCGTCCTGAGTGGCAGCCTCATTGAAGAGCCTTACCTACACACGAGTGCTGGTTGCCATGGAGATGGAAGCCCGGTCTACAGGAACACCTGTAGCTGCCCAAGCTGTTTTTACACCTCTGCTGGCAGGGGGTTCCCAGACATTCGTCAGTGTCTGGAAGGGAAAGAGACAAGGCTGGGGCCCACTTCCAAGAGTTTTAGGGAACATATGGTCCCCTCTTTTGCTTTCATCACCATCTCCCACTGAAGGGGCGTGGGGAGAAATAGCTACATGTAACCCCTTTCCCCCTCACTGTCCATATTCAATCTGTTGTTGGGGTGCCGTCAAATCGACTCCAATACATAGCAATCCAATGGAACAGAGTAGAACTGTCCCAGAGACTTTTTGAGGCTGTAATCTTTCTGAAAGCAAATTGCCAGGTCTTTTCTCCTACAGAGCACCCAACCTTTGGTTAGCAGTCGAGTGCTTAATCATTGTGATATCGACTCCTACGTGACCCTGGACCAACCCACTTCTCTCCATGCTGGGTCACCTCTGTCTGGTCTCCAGGCCTCTACTCAGATTCCTTCCAGGCCATTCTCCACAAGGCCTCTGGCACACTCCCATCCCAGAGCTCTCAGATCAGGCTAATCCCTGCTCAAACTCACGCCCTGCAGCAAGGCACCAACAGCTACCTATTGTTGTTGTTATGTGCCGTGGAGTCCGTAATAGCGACCCTGCACATGGTTTCCAAGGCTGTTAATCTTTATGGGAGCAGAACGCCTCATCTTTCTCCCACGGAGCAGCTGGTAGTTTCAAACTGCTGACGTTGAGGTTCGCAGCCCGATTCATAACCACTACGCTACCAGAGATCCTTCCTAACTCATGTTAAACCACAGCTCTGTTGTTGTTGTTGTTGTTAAGTGCCGTCGGACCCATAGCGACCCTGTATAGGATTTCCAGGGAGCAGCTGGTGAACTTGAACAATTAACCTTGCAGTTCAAATGACTTTGCAGTCTGATGCATTAGCCCACAGAGCCACACCAGGAGAGTGAACTTTAAATGTGTCCCCAGGCTGTCCTCCCCTCCTCCTTCCCTGTTCCTTGCCTTGGTTTTGGTTTAAATTCTTGTCTTTTCCAAAGGCCCTAGGATTTTAGAGGTCTTCCCCTTTGCCCATAGTCTCCTATCTACCTCTCCTTTGTCTAGAAAACTCTTACCTCAAAACTAAGT
Organism: Chrysochloris asiatica; assembly: GCF_000296735.1. Lineage (NCBI taxonomy): Eukaryota > Metazoa > Chordata > Mammalia > Afrosoricida > Chrysochloridae > Chrysochloris > Chrysochloris asiatica. Next base: position 1,172,503 of record NW_006408828.1, read on the forward strand.
TTTTTTTAACTTTTTATTGTGAATTGAGTGAAGGTTTATAGACTAGAGCATCAGTTTTATATTCAAAAAATTCATCTACTTCATCTCATCTCAACTGCAATCCCTCAAAGTGACATCACTTATACGACTTCCTTCCTGTGGTTCTTACAACCATTCCTTCTTTCCCCACCCTTTTGAATTTTGTCCTTAGGCAAATGCTGCCCTTTTGATCTGAAATGGTTGACCTTTCTATGGGGTGTTATTCCCTCAATGCCTGTCAATTGCTTGGCTGAAAATTGAGCCTCAGGGGTGAGTTCAGTCCCAGACCTGAAGGACAGCCAAGGGCCATAGTTTCACAGTCCCAACAGGCTCTATCTGACCAGGAAGACTTTTTTTTTTAAGTTTTTATTGTGAATTGAGTGATCGTTTACTTGGGAGAACATCAGCTTTACACTCATCCTATCATATTTCATTTCACTGCAATGATTACAATCCCCTATGCATCCACATTCAACAGCATTTGCTTCCAAAGCCTGCTTTTTTAAAAATGATTTTGGAAACTCCGTTTCTTCAGCACTTCCTCTGTAAAAAGTTTCCCCATGTTGTTACTTAAAATTGTGCAAAACTATTAAAAAGCAAAACAAAACTACATGGTTATAAATAAGAGAAAAGTTAGCTGACTATAGAATATCTATACTGTAGCAATTTTAAAAGAACAAGACATCTAATATTTTCATATGGAGAAATTTTCAAAACATATTGGTGAAAGTGAGGGGCGGAGAGGGGGGAGAGAAGAAAAACAGAGGAAGTCTTGGGATTAAATCCCAGCTTTAGCATGATCCCCGATAAGATCATTTCTTTAAGCCTCAGTGTTCCTATCAGGAAAATGAAGATATATAAACAGTGTCAATATCACAGGGTTAAAAAACATATACCAAGTATCAACACGGTGCCTAGAACCTAAGGATTCCGTGAGTATTCGCCTGTTAATGTCATACTATTATTGTATCGTATTGTTCTCTTTAAGTGTATCTGTGTTTATGTACAAGTGAAGTATGGAGAGGCAGGAAGGGTGCTGATCGAAAGCCAGGCTTAGTCTCCAGGAAGAGGGAGAAACTAGAGCTATCACCACAACTTACATTATTATTTTTAATAATTTATGAAAAGTACAAACAGAATATAATATAAACACCCTTCTAGCCTGGAACTGGACGTACCCTCAGGGATCACCGTGCAGCCCAAACACAGATGGGCCAAGAATGTGAACAATAACAGCTAGGAGAAATGTGCTCCTTCCTCAGAGCAAGCAACCACACCTGACCACAAGGGGAGCATTTGCCCAAAAGCAAAGTTCAGAGAAAAGGAAGGACGAATGGAACCGGGAGCTCAGGAAGGAAGCAATGCTGTTATATTGATGGGGTTGCATCCAATGTTACAAAACGTGTATACATTTTTTAATGGAAAGCAAATTTGCTCTGTAAATGTCCACCTAAATAAACCCTGATATAATAATAATAATACAGTATCAAGTGTGGCGCTGTGGGCTAATGTGTCAGACTTGAAAAGTCATTGGAACTCCAAGGTCGGTGGTTCAAGCTCACCAGCTGCTCCTTGAAAACCCTAGACAGGGTTGCTATGAGTCGGAATTGACTCGACGGCACTTAACAACAACAACGACAACCTTGTTTAAGTGAGAATCGCCGCAGATGTAACTTGTGTGGAAAAGGACATCATGTTTGGTAAAGTAGAGAGAGGGGTCAGTAAAAAAGAGGAAGACCCCCATGGATTGACACAGTGCACAGTGGCTAAGAGTGAACTCAACATAGCAGTGGTGTGGGGCTGGGGCAGGACCAGGCCGAGTTGGACATAGGTCAGTAGGAGTCTGCATCTGACAACCACCACAAAGATGAGGAACGACTTGTAAAGCCTTCCCTCTTGTCCCTGAGTTCCTTCATCACTTAGCCCTCATCTCAGCTTTACTGTTCTTCCTTTCCCCATCAGAGTGGGGCAGGCTCGTGGGGCAGGGCGTTTCCTCCTCCTTGTGTATCTCTAGAGCCTGGCAGACACACAAGGCAGGTGGCAGGAATGACTCCATCACAGCAGGCCCCTCCACAGCCCTTTAGGGTGTACTCACAACCCCTGCTGTAGCGCTGTGGTTAATGCGCCACACTGCAAAGCCATTTGAACTGCAAGGTTGGCGGTTCAAGCCCACCAGCCGCTCCTCGGAAACCCTATACAGGATCATTATGGATCGGAACAGACTTGACGGCACTTCGCAACAACAACAACACAACCCCAATTCCTCCCAACCTCCCTTCTCCCTGCTTCCTCCCCTTAATGTGCCCCATTGCCTCTCTTTAACTCCACCTCCCACCTTGTAAATGCAGCAGCAAGTTCTTGGGATTCAAACCCAAGCTCCACCACTTACTAACAGAATGACCTTGGGCAAGCCTCGACTCTTCATCTGTAAAATGGAAGTGAACCCATAACAACAACAGACTGAGAGCATTCATTGTCTGCACCCTGGAGTGGAGGTGAAGGCATTGTTGTCATGGTCACTTGCGGGCCCCCAGAGCAGCTCTCCTGCATCATGCCCACTCACCTTGACAGCTGTGGCGGTCAGCAGACAGCTGCATTCCAGGCCCACACTCACACACAAACCCGCCTTCCGTGTTCACACAGTGGCCTTCGCAAGAGGAGCTCAAGCATTCATCAATGTCTGTGGAGAGAGAGAAGATAGCCTCACCTCGCACAGCCATCTCTGAATGGGATGCAAGAAGCAACAGACCCACACAGAGCCGCTCACCCACACCCCAGGAAGACAGACCAGGACTGCCACCCAGCTACCAGGGGACCCCCAGGAAGATAAGGCCAGAGCTGGAACCTCTCCTGTGACCCCATGCAGACTGATGACACAGAGCTGTTTCCAATGTCCTGCTCACAGGGCAAACCCACAAGGCCCCTGAAAGGGAACAGCAGAAGGGAGGTAGGAAGGCTGACTGATTCATTAACAGGGCCAGTCCCTGAAATGTCTACTGAGCACCTACTGTGCACACCAGGATGGCAGAGGGGCCGCTGAGAACACAAATGTGACAAGACAGCCCAAAGTCAACTCTCCAGATGTTTAGTCTGACATCAGCAGAGGCAGACACACACCCACATGAGGCAGTGCTGTGGGGTAGGGGTGAGACATCCAGGGTGCCTAGAGGGAGGGACTGGGCTAAGAGGACCAGCAGCCATTGGGATGGAAGAGTCATATCAGTGGACAAAGGGCTGGAAGAAGCAACACCTGGACTCCTTGGGGTATACAGGAGGGGTGGTCAGTATGGCTGAAGTTCAGATGCCCTGTCAGGGCAGCGGGTGACAGAAGTGCAGAGATGGGTGAAGGCCTGGCCGTGGGCCACACCAAATGGCACAAGCACTTAATAGGTTCTAAGCTGTCAGCCAAAAGGTTGGAGGTTCGAGTCTACCCAACTGTGCCTTGGAAGAAAAGCCTGGTAATCTACTTCTTAAAAAGCTATTGCAATCCCTACAGAGCACACATGGGACGCCATGAGTCAGAAGAGTCCCACTAGCAAATGGTTTGTGGGGCACCTTGAATGTCAGAGTGAGGTGACCTGAAGTCCTCTGAACCTTGATCCGGCCCATTGCGTATGAAGGACTGGTAGACAGACTACCCCAAGTTCTACTTCATGGTGTTCTTCCTTCACTTAAGAGCAAGGCAGATTCTGAGGACCTACAAGAACAGCTGCCCACACTCCAGCCTGGCCAAAGGCCACCACAGCATTCCACATTCCTTACCCCTTTTTGCCACTGTTGTTGTTGTAAGTGCCATCAAGTTGGCTCTGACTCTTAGTGACCCTGTAGACGGTTTCTGAAGTAGCTGGTGGGTTTGCATTTTGTGGTTAGCAGTCCCTTGCTTACCCTACAGCACCACACTATACCTTGTTTGTTATTTGCGGTATACTGGCTCCTCCCACTGCCCCAAAACCATGCCCCCAAACCCTAGGACACCTTCTGAAAACAGCCCTCTTTCAGTTCTGCCAGCTCCTTCTCTGGTTCTTCCTTGGTACTGGTTGGCTCTTTAACAAGAAATGCGTGCGTGCAAAGTACTCGCAGTAAAAGACATTCAAATCCATTGCTGTCCGGTCAATTCCCCACTTAATGGTGACCCCATGAAAGAAATTCAGCAGGGGCTCAGTTACTTCACCCTCTTTGAACAGGGATGTATAACAAGTCTTAAGGTCGAAGACCCAATACTTCTCCTTCTTGGAAATAACCAGAGATGTCAGTAAGAGACCTCTGCATTCCAGCATATTTACAGCAGTCTACATGACAGAAAACAGAAAACTAAGGATGTAAATGACACATCCTGATATGGCACTGTAGGATCAGCACTGGACTGTGAACCACAAGGTTGGCGGTTCAAATCCACCAGCTGCTCCTCAGAAACCCTATATAGGGTCATTATGAGTTGGAACCGACTCCATGGTATGCCACCACTACCATCACTACTATGGGTCGGAACTGACTCGATGGCACTTAAGAACAGCAACATAGAGCAGCTAACAAGCTTGATGGTAAGTTTTTTGTTTTGTTTTTTAAATCACAAGCAAATAATACTTTTACAAAAGAACTATTGAGTTTTTGCTTCCCCTTCTCACCCTCATTTTTCAAATGCTGTGCTCCCAGAACCTTCCCTGATGAACCTACCCCAATCCAAGCAGTGTGCCCCCTCTGTGGGCACTTCCTGGCTCATGGTCCCCATTAAACTGGACAGTAACTGTCCAGTGGTCCTTCTCCCTTCCCCATATTAGGAAGCCCACAACAAGAGAAACCAACTGGTCACCCTTCTAACTGCAGCCTCTAGCTTAGCTTCGGGCCCATAATACCGGTTACTGTCCAGTCTACCCTGACTGTCACCCCATGTGCATTAGAACCGAACTGGGCTCCACAGGGTTTTCAATGGCTGAGTGTGGGGAAGTAGATCACCAAGTTTTGCTTCTAAGGCACCCCGAGTTGACTAGAACCTCTAAACCCAGCCTAGCACATTAGCATTTGCACCACCCAGGGTGCTCAGTAAATAGTGTGAAGTGACCAAAGTGACAGTCATTATTTCTTTTATTTCCACATTTCCTGCTACCCTCAGACTTAACAGTGCATCTTGACTGACTGTTCCCTTGGCATCTCTCTGAAAGTCATCCTGACAGGACTGGGAAGAGGGGCCAGGGCTCTCATCTCTTCCCCATGGCTCTGAGGAAGAGGATGCTCATCCTGCACCCAGACCACTCACCTGTACACCTGATGCCAACAGCTGTCTCTGTCATTGAGAAGCCCACAGGGCACACTCGTGCCACCTCCTGACAGCCGCCATGGTTACAGGTAAGGTCACAGCCGTATTCCCCACAGGGTCCATAGGCTTCTAAAACAGGTACCACACCCATGAGGAGATGCCAGAATGCTGCCCCTCCACTCCACCTCACCTGGGCTTCTCCTGGATTCTGTTAAGCCAACAGGTCTGAGTTTAATTCCAGCTCTACCACTTACTAAGCTGTGTGATCCTGGGCAGGTCCCTAATGGGTGCTTCCGTTTCCTCATCTATACAATGATAGTTTCTACCTAACAGGATCATTGGAAGATGATATGATCAGACACATCTCAAGGGCCTTGTGCCTGGTACAAATCTTAATCGATGCTGAAAACTGTTATACCCATGAGCTCTGGTCCTTCCTGTTACCTGGGCAGGTGGCCCCTTGTTCTCCATCCTGGCAGGAGCAGACATTGGGAGCGATGCAGATGCCATTCCCACAGCCAAAGGAGCAGAGCGCTGAGAGGAGAGAGATTCAGGGGAGGATGCCTCAGGCCAGCCAGGCAATGTGCCCTGCTGGAGGAAGAGGCTGGGGGCAGAGGAATAGGCACTTACGCAAGGTACAATGCCCACTGCCCATGGAGGGCGCCCATCCAGGGCAGCACCCACTGCCGAAGCCTGAGAGACAGACATGGGGACCCAGTCGGCGTCTGCAAGAGAGGAGAGCACACTTTCCACCTCTTGTACTCAGGTAGGAATTGGTCCCCTCCAACCAGTCAGAGTCCTGGTGTGGCGCTGTGAGTTAATGCGCCAGACTGCAAAGCCATTTGAACTGCAAGGTCGGCAGTTCAAGTTCACCAGCTGCTCTTCAGAAACCCTATACAGGGTCGCTATGGGTCGGAACCGACTCAACGGCACTTAACAACAACAACCAGTTGGAGACTCACTCAACAACCAGTTCTTGAGACCTCTGGAAGAGCAATAGGGGATAATGTCCAAAGAAATAAGACCCATGTTATCTCTCCTGGGAGGCAGGACAAGTACAAAGTGTATTTTTGAGTGGCCTCATGTGAGATTGTGGAGCAAAGAGAAGCCGGGAGAAGTTCCTCAGAGCCTCGGAGCCCCAGTGCCATTCTGCTGCCCTGGGGCCTTTGCAGATACAATACTCTCTCGGGAAGGCTTGTCCTCAGACACCCACCAGCTCACACCTCCACCTACCCAGGTCTCCAACGTCACCTTATTAGAGGGACCTTTCTCACCACTCTTACCCTGCTTTCTTCCTCTTCTTAACACATTAAATTGTTTATTTATTGGCCTGCCCATTCTCTGTCTCTCCTACCACCCAACTCACTTACTCGCTCCAGTACCCCAAATGTCCTTGGGACATAGGAGGAAGGAAGGCATCCTCTGGAGTACTGGCATAGCTGACATCTCTGAGATGGCAGGGAGTGGGGGCATTGTCACCAAACTGCCCAAAGCTTGAGGGTAAAGTGTCTGCTCAACCAGGACACAGGCCCATGGCTGGGGGGTGAGAGGGGACAAAATGTCTAGAAACAAGCCACTGTCCCCACCTTTAAGGGATACAGGGCAAGTGACAACATAGTGTAACAGATGCCACACTACAGACAATGGAGCCCCCAAGTGGCTTGTAGGCTGAGTGGGGGCAGCAGGCGAGAGGGGCAAGGGGAGGTAGAGAATGAGAGGAAGAGAATCTGCAAAGACCCAGAGGGAGAGGCCAACTGTGTCAGTGATTCCAGTGACGGGCTGGGCAGAACATAATGATTACTGGTTTAAATTGTGAATCCTAGGCCAAGAGAATAGGGCCTAGAAAACCTACCTCAGCTGGGATTCGCCTGTGTTCAGAGGTTGATGGGAAATTCCACCAGGCACTAGAGACATGGATGGACAAGGGAGACTTGCCTCTGCTCTTGGGATACTGGTTTGTTGGGGAAGGAAGATACTGAGAGAGTTCATTTCAAATGTAATAATGACTTTAGAAAGGGAGGCTCAGGTCACCATGGCAGAACAAAGATGTTGTGGGAAACTATCCCGAGATGAAGGCAAGGGGCACTTTTTTCCTCTCTGAAGCCATCCTGGACCCCCGGGGGTTGTCATACCCAACCCCCTTGGGTCAGCAGCCTGGGACAGGTGATGTCACCCAAAGCAGACAGATGGAAGCTCAGGGAGGCACACCCGCTAGTGAGCAGGACTTGAGAGCCCTGCAGAGCGCCCAAATACCTCCCGGGCTCTGACCAAGACAGGTGGCTGAAAGACTCCAAGACGCCAACGAGCCACGACCGGGATCCAAGCAGAACTGGCAGGAGCCGCAGGACACACGTGCGAGCTGCGAGCCCGGTGGGCCGCCCCCGCTTCGCACCCCGGGAGGAGTGTGGCTGAGGGCCAAGCCGCCGTTGACAGTGTGTTCCCTCGCTTGGAGGATCACGCACACCCTCGGATGCCTGGTCTCCCGCCCCCGCGAGGGGACACGTGGGGCGGGCAGCGTGGGGCACCCCAGCTCCGCCCAAGCCCGCACAGGCGGAAGTCAAGTAAGCCAGGGGCAGGGACTGCACAGGGAAGCCCCCAGCCCCAGAGCGACCCGCAGGAACTCCAACCAGTCCGGGGACTCAGTGGCAAGTCCAGGGCTCCCTGCGGCAGGGATCTGCGCTCCAGGAAGGGAGCCTGCCTCTCCATCTCCGTCCCCCCTGTGTGGAACCAGGATCACAGAACGGGCACCCGCCTCGGGGCGCAAGTTGCTGTCTTTGTCCAGCCCCTGGGGGCTGCGCCCTCCGCGCTCTTGCGGCAACCAGGCAGGGGCGCGGCGCTTACCTCTCCGCGACAAAGTGCCCAGGCGTCTTCCTCCCGGGGTAGCCCCTGCCGGTGGCCCCTGGCAGCAGGAGCGCGGCGCAGGCGGCCCGGATCAGCAGTCCGGCCCACATGACCGGCGGCGGCGGGTCCCTAGCTCGGTTGGGCGCGGGTGCCGCTCGAGGGAGGCAGCTGCCGGTCTCGCCCCTCCTCCCAGCGTCGCGGGGAGCGAACCAGCGGGCCCAGAGCTGGCACGCGAAGCTGAGGAGGAGGGCCGGGGGTGGGGGGGCACGCCCTTCGGAGCAAGACACACAAAAGGCTGTGCCGCTCACCCTCCCGTTCTCCCGCCAGTGGCCTCTCGGGGAGTTGAGGAGACCGAGGTGGGGGCAAAGATCAGGGACCCCTGGGGGCGGGGTTTCGCCCTCGGCCCACACCCCCTGCCCGAGTTTAGGAGTTCAGCTTTCCGCTAAGTGCTGTGGGCGTCAGACAGAAGAGGCCCTGGAAGGAGAGACTTCGGTCTGGGGCACATGGCTGGCGCCATAGGCTGCGCATTCTGGGTAGCCCATCTTGTCGGAGCCTGAGATGCCTCTGTTGTCACGATTAAGGTAGGAAGTCTGGAATACAAACCCAGGGCGCCGGGCCTTGGAACCCTGGGCAGTTCTAGCCCCCGACCCACTCTCACCCCCTGAAGCGCGGGGTGGAGGATCCACGCGTTCCCTGACCAGGGGACACTAGCAGGTCTTGAATTCACAGGTTCCAGATGGTCGTCGGCTACTGCGAGGGGGACAGGCAGGGGCTAGTATGCAGCGGTCAGAAGCAGAAGGGAAGTGTCTTTACTTCTGCAACTGCTCCAGGCCACAGAGCCACTGGAAGTCAGCCGAGAGGCTCCAACAGTGACGTGAACAGGTGGTCATTATCATCCGTTGGGAGAAAGCCAAAAAGATGACTGAATTTTACCTTCTGTGCAGGAACCCTAGCCACCCCAGCCCCATTGGTCAAGTTTTTAAAACACTTCTCTGGATAAGGAACTCCCTGTCAAAAGGCATCCCAATTCAATTTTGAAGTTACATTTATTAGAAAGTGGCTTTTCATTTTAGCTTTAAAAAGAGGTTCTTGTGATTGGTTGCCTTTGGTTGCCCCCTCTGCTGGTTCCCTGCTCCCCCCCACTCCTTGCTGGTCAGCGGTGGCTACACATGGACGTATGTGCCAACAATGACCTGGACTCCATCCTTCCAGACACCATACCTTTATGAATAGTCTATTACTGCATTTGTTAAAGGGGGAAGGAGCAACCCCAAGATATTGTTAAGGAACAACAGTTTGCAGCCAAGGGAAAGCTGCGGTTTGAGGTTCTCATATTTGTATGGTGCTGCGTTTGTTTTTTATAAAGCAAAATTTTGGAGTTTAATTGAAATCACATCAGGGACACATTAAACAAAATACTTTTTCTGATCATCAAACTAGTACCCCCAAAACACTGAAGACCCAGCTTATTCCTAAGAAAGCTCCTGTTGTTTTTTTGTTTTAATGTTTTATTGTGAATTATGTGATAGTTTACATGGGAGAACATTAGTTTTACATTCATCCTATCGTCTATCTTTTCATTGCCATGGTTACAGTCCCCTCCATGCATCATCAACCAATCAAAGGGTATACCCTGCAAGCCTGTTCACCCCCTCCCCCATTGCTTTTTGAACACAAGCTGTTAAGGTGGTCTTCCACCAGAATCTGTGTGCTTGCGCTTTTGCAGATGTTGAGCCTGTGAGCTCAACTTAGGCCTGTGAGCAGCTCACCTTGGTAGTTTTTACCCTTCTAATCCCATCAAATTTTCAGCAAACAGGTGGCCAGCAAGTTGTCTTAAGGTGAGTGAAATGTTTGACCATATTTGGGTCTGGTCTGAGTCCAGAGGGTCCTCAGAGCCCTAGGCCATCTTTCCTCCTTACCTTGACCGTGCAATGACTGAACTTTCTCCGCCTCTGTCCATACCTTGTTCCTCATCAGAGCTTGCTTCAAACGCGTCAGTATCCACCCTGAATGGGCCCCCAAATCTACTGCACCATTGCCCTACGTTTCTACATAAGAACACCACTCAATGTCAGAGAGGTGCTCATCTTTCTTGGCCCCCAGAGATATCCACAAATCCCCAAGACATTTACACAGGGCAAAATTGCCTTGTTATATATGTCGTCATTCCTGATACCATCTTCCCCAAACTCCAGCCCACCTCAGCTACCTGGTTCTCAACTTTACCACTTGTCTGTGCTCCACCCCTGAAAGCCCGTCCCCTGCAGGCCACTCTCCACCACTAGCTGAGCGACTGAGATGCAATGTCTGGTTTGTTCTAATCCACGACCGCTCTCTTCTGTTCATTAACGAGTGCCCTGGGTATATCCCCTCCCCACTTCTAGGTAACAAAGGGACCCTCCACAAAGGATGGAGAAGCCAAGTTGTTGTTGGCTGCAGAACATGTGTCTCTGGCTTGTAACCCTTTCCAAATGGTCATGGGATGAGTCAGTGTTTCGATTCTTTCCCCAAAGGTCTGTTCGTGCAGAGGCCTGGAGTGAGGTGAACTTGTTTGTCAGCGCTGACATGGACAGGAGCCATTCTAGCTGGCGGGAGTGGAGCAGAGCCCCAAAGACCACCTTTCACCCCCGCAGAGGTGATTAATGGTTTTTAAGAGGGGATGTGAGCGCCTGGCTGCAGAGTGTGTTTCCAGAGGGTAGTTGGAAATCCAGTCCTTTGTGACAATGCCAAAGACTAGAGGACGAGGAAGACTAGCACCCAGTTGCAAGGACTCCACCGTGTTAAATTTGGACGGAAGCCATCGATAAATAACCACCCCCTATTCAGGGCAGAGGGGGATGGCCCAGTGGCTGTAAGCCAGGCCACTGGAGCACCAGGCCAATACTGCCACCAATCTGTCTTCCTGATCCTGGCACCTCCCATCCAAGATCACAATCTGGAGACTGTATCTTGCCTGCCTCATTAAAGCTGGTCTCTGGCAGGGGGCAGGCCTTTTCAAATTCAAACCATAACTTTCAAGAATTCAAACCACAGTGCTGAGTTTCAAGTGCTAATGGTGGTTTCGCAGATGCTGATTCTCTTAAGATCCCCCAACTGCCATAAATCCCAGGAGAGTGAGAAGAGACACACAATGTCACACAAGGCAGGCCTCCAAGAAAGGTTGCAGACTCCAGACGACCCCCCACAGCAGAGATGCATCCTGGCACTTCATTTAAGCTAGAATTCTCATAACCACAGTCTGAACTTGAAACCACAATTTTCCTTGACCCTATCAGAGGCTGGTCTGAAAAGAGCCAGCCAATGTGCCTAGGATCGGCCCTGTTCCACCTCAGGGGCAGAGCAGCCTTTATTCCCAATGGACGGCTGGTAGAGACGTGGCCCCACACACTCGGACCCAGAGCTGAAAGATGTGCTTTAGTTGGACGTAAGAGTAAGCCCCAAACGTGCCCTACTCCAGGATTTCCAAACCAAAGGCACCAAAGGTTCCCTTGAGGAAATAAATTGATAAGTAAAGGGCACGTGGCCACAGGAAACTGGGAGTTGACTACAGCCAAGGAGCAAAGCCCAGGGGGACAGTTGGCTGGCCTTTGCAAACATATCTGGCTGTAAAATAATGTCAGAAAAGGCAGCCCAGGCAACCCCAGGCCAACAGTAGAGGCAACTGAGAATCCAATGATGACCTTAGAGTTAAGGACAACCAAAGACACCCACTGAATTTCCAAACCCTGACACCCGGCTTTCTCCAGACTCCATTTTGCTGCTTGTACCAAGTCCTTCCGCAGCAAGGGCAGATGACTGCAGCAGCTAGCAGACAGGAGGTTAGAACCAGACTCAGGGATGGGGACGGGGATGCCAGAGAGCAGGGGCAAGAAAAGCACAAACAAATGGCTTTTTCTTCTTAGATTCTACTTTATTTGATAAAACTCAGAAACTAATAACCAATTCACGTCCCCCACCTCTGGATCTCTGAGGGCAGTGCCCCTGAGACGAAAGGACTGGGACTTGGGGGTCATCCACCATCTCCAGGTTTAACGCTCAGGTGAGCCACCCCCAGCCCAGTGGTCAGGCCTTCAGATCGCGAAGCTCTCAGAGGAAAAGGAGGCTCTCACTTTAAAGACAACAAACCCTCCCAGCCCTCTTCCCCTACCCACAACCTCCCCACAGTCCTGACCTAAGTGAAAACACAGTAGAGGACAACGCATGAGTGAGAAACCAACACACAGATTCCTTTTCAGCCAAAGAGCTGCACATCCCTCCCAGAAAGAAGAGCACTGGCCAACACCCTCCAGGCTTGGTGGTCCAAGGTGACGGCTGAATCACGTGAGACAGGGGAAAATCCAGAAGACTTCACCCTCAGCCCAGTCCCAGGTCTCTAGTGAGCTGGTTTTAGTTCTAAGAAATTCACTTCCACACAGGTGCACGGTGGCTTTGAGGCAGCTGGCTTGGGGAAAAGTCTCCCATGGCCAAGACAATGGTGGAGGAGGGGAAGGAGACGATGGGAGGGGTCCCTGCCCTTTGCTAATGAATCCGAGTTAGCTCTTCCACCACCTTGATCAGGTCATCGGCAGTGGCCTCCCGCTTCATGCCGCTGCCATCGTCATACTGCAGTGAGGGAGGGGGAGGGCTGTCAGGGCCGAGAGGGCACGCCCACCCCCTCACCCAGGAGCTGCACACAACTATCGGGACCTCATCAGGGACCCCACAGTTCTCCGGGGGCTAACAGGCCACCAAGGTCTACTGAAGACAAAGCTGCTTCTTAGGATCACTTTGAAGACAGTTCCCCGGAAGCCCTCTCTAGTAAGCACTGTGGAAACTGCTCTCCCCTATAAGATTCTGACCCTGTACCCCGCCTTGGGTCTGCCAGCACCCAGATATGCCCAAATGTGTTTCGCTGATCGAGTCCAGGGGTGACCACAGGGATAGTACCTGGAACAGTATCTGGTCCCTCCTGGGTCTCGGAGTCCTGATCCCCTTTCCTTTCCCCGGCCCCCACCCTCCCATGGGGGAAAGAAAATGCCCAGAAAGGGCTTTTGCCAGACTCAAGGTGGAGGTGCCTCCAGGGTTCTACCCCAGAGGGACTTGTTCTATGGGCCCCAGGGCTGGATGTGGCAGCGCTCACCTGTAGGTTTGCCACAACCTCCTGCATCTTGGGTCGGCTGATGTCCAGGAAGCTTTCAATCAGGTCTCCATCGATGAAGCCTGTGGCAGGTTCTGTCTTGCGTTCAGTATGAAAGGATCTCCAGGTGGGCATGTGAGTGAAGGAATATGGGATTGTCTAGAAATCTCTCCCGCTCACTTAGCCCCACGTCTGTGCAGGACCAAACTCTACTCTAAAGTGATTGCTGGGATTTCACACAGGACATGACCATTTTCCAACTACATGTCGCACTACCCTTTGGACATATTTCGAATGGAAACAAATGTAAAATGATGCCCAAATCCAATGGGTCTCAACAGGGAACATCTAACAAAAGTGCTGTTTAAAACAGACACCATGACACGTGCCTGGTCATGCATGGGGCAGCTGATGTCTGTGCCTGCTAAGAACTACATGGCTGAGGCTAACCTCAGTGCTTCGTGAATAACCTGGAGCTCAGGGAGAAAAGTGGCGACTGGACGGTGAAACCTCAAGTCCTCAGGCCGTCTCCCTCCTCCCTGGCTACTCCAGGCCACACGGAGCCCTCCCAGCCTCCTGCACACGGAGGGCTCTCAGGAGCTCTGTTAACAACAGTGCGTAACTTCTAGATGCCCAGGTAGGGTTCTGGGGTCTGGAGTTTTGGGTTTCCTCAACACTGCTGCCCCCAACGAGCTCCTTAAAAGGATGTGCTGCTATGTAGTAACATGCGACACTGGTAGGGCCAGAGGCAGACACGTACCACACAGGGATATTTCCAAGATGAGACCAGCTGAAGCTGGCCATGGGGACAGGGGGCTCATTACACTATGCTCTCTCTACCATTAAATGTTTATAACGGGGGGGGGGGGGGGGGAGTGTGGCGGCGGGGAGAGCCTGTTTCCCTGCTGAACTGAGTCAAGATGTTTCGGAAACAGACAGCTTAGAGCAATGCAGCTCTGGGCACCTGCGATGAGGGAAGCCTATGGAAGGATATAAGGAGTGCTCAATCTTGCCCACACTTTTGATGACTTTATTGAGTCGATTCTGCATGTCCAACAGGAGGTTGTACCAGCTCTCTGAGAGTGAGGTCACCAGCCCTGAAGAAGCAAAGGAGGCAGTTTGCTGCAGAGACCTCGAGTCCCCAGAAGGGACCTCTACCAAGGGCAGCCCAGGAGGGACAAGCTTACTGCGGCCTCCTCTAGTAAATGCTGGCTTCATCCAATGGCTCTCCCTAGTCCCTCAGCATGAGGCTCTCAGGGAGGGGAGGCTTGGGTGGGCACAAAGCCCTGCAAGGGTTGGCCTTACCTATCATGCCGTTGACTGTGCCAAAGAGCACGGAGCCCTGGGTTGGGGTAGACGTCTCGCCCAGATTCTGCATCACAAGAGAGCCATGGCAGAAGACATTAACAAATTCACCCAGGTGAAAGAGACCGACCTCCTGAAGGTGTTGCCGCTCCTCGTCCGTGGTTGCAGCGCTGAAAGGCAGTGTGGGAAACTCACTGCCCAGCCCTCCACGAGTCTCTCCCAGCCCACGACCACCCAGTCAACTCCAACTCTCTCGACGCTTAAGGGCTCTGAGAATATGAATCCTCACGGAAGCAAAAAGCCTCATCTTACTTCTGCAGAGTGGCTTGTGGGTTTGAACTGCCGACCTTTTACTCAGCAGCCTGATGCTTAAACCACACCACACCACCAGTCTCTCACAGTAGGCGTGGTAAAGGCCCCTGTGCGGCAGACGTCATATGCTGCGCTGCTCAGCCAAACCCACACACTCCAGAGCAGGGAGCCAGTCCAAAGAGGCCGACTTTGTGGCCACTGATTCTCTCACTAAAAGGGGTCCTGAACCAGATAAAGAACCCAACCCCCTCGTCTACCCAGGAGATCCAGCCCCATTCCTCCCTGCCACTCTGACTAAGCCAGTTACCCACCTATCCTTCTGACACACAAACAAGTTAAAGGCATTTTCTGCACCCAGGAAATTGTCATCATCCAAGATTTCCACAGCACTCATCCAGTTGGGATTAAAGTCTCGAGCAATCTTAAAATAAACAAGTTGAGACAAGAAAATATCACCAGCTCTGGCACGCAACGGATTCCCTCAGCATGGGATCCAGTTCGAGGACATGCTTTTTCTTAGCTAGAAGCCACGGGCCCACCCTGCAGAAGACACCGCCCTGTGTTTAACCGCCAACCTAGAGAGGCGCCCCTCTAATCTCTGGCCAACACAGCCCACGTGGCTGCAATAATCCAGAGACAGATTCTACTCAGAGTTCAAGCTGGCATTCTCTAAGAGGACTCAAAACAGGAGAATGCAGGCTCTAGGGAGACCATTTTTGTCCCCGAAGGGCTCCGCCGGCCTCCCCCACCTCTGAGGCTTCCTCCCAGCCCCCATACCTCTTCAAAGTTGCCCTCCATGGGCTTGTAGGCGAGCAGCAGCACTGAGCGCATCAGGTCGCCCACCAGGATGAAGTCGCCCTTGGTCTTCAGGTAGAGGGCCATGATGTTGTTGTAGTGATTACACTCCGTGCGAAGCTCCTTCTCCGTCGTCCACTCATAAAGCCGTACCTGGAAGGACACCACACTTCTCTCAGCTCAAGGGGCCCCATCCTCTCAGAAGTGTGAAAAAGTGCATTTATTCTGGCAGCATACATTTACAGGAGACCTGGTGTGGTGCTGGGGGCTAACGGCTCAAGCTCACCAGCTGCTCTTCAGAAACCCTACACAAGATTGCTATGAGTTGGAATCGACTCAGTGATACGTAACAATAACACACATTTATGCATTCTGAAATTACAGCTAGCACATCAGACTAGTGATGTAGAGTGTTTCTTTACATATGACATACCTGGTGTGCTGTTGTGCAATAGAACAGGACTGTGCACCACAAGGTCGGCAGTTCAAACCCACCAGCTGCTCCTCGGAAACTCTATACAGTATCAGTGACTCCGAACTGACTCCCGGCACTTAACACATACACACACACACACACACACACATATATATACACACATATACATAAAGAGGCAGGTCGTTAATGATCTACTAGTCCTGTTTACTATTTTTGTTAGCTGCCATGGAGTCGAGTCAGATACCAAGCTTCAGTAGGACTGAACTTTGGAAAACAGAAATATCTCTGGAAAGAGAAGATCAACCTCCAATTTCCTGATCACCTGGCAACAAACCACCAATTATCAGCCCTTTTCAAAAGGCACGCCCTCCAGGAGCCTTTGGATAGGAACCAAGAAGCCAGAAGAAACACTGTCAAATAATTACAGGAATCCAAAGAACTGGATTCAAAGGCCACCAATCCCACTCCCCATCCTACAAAAATACAAAAGAAAGCAAAAACTCTCTTGTGTTCTGGCCACCTCAGCGCTCCATCAGTTTACAAGCACACCTCCAAAAGCATGAAGATGTGTGGTACGCAGCAGAAAGATGAAGAGAGGGCCAGCACAGCAAAGTCTCCAGGAAGGCAGTCCCAACACTCTCTCCAGGCCCCTTTGGTGGCCAAGCAGACAGCCGCTCTGAGGCGAGTACACTCAGCGCGGATTTCTCCCGGTGCACCCACAGAACCCATGCTCCTCAGCTATGCACTCCAGAGCACCCCACCTTCAGGGGAGCCCAGTCCTGCTAGCCCCACACCTTCACCAGCACTCTCCACCCTCAGTCTCCCTATCACCTTGGACCAGGGACATGGCCAAGAACAAGATCACGACTCCAAGAGCTAAAGACGCCCATGCTCATCTCAGTCAGCTCTAAGTCAGCTTTGCTGGCCCCAATGGCCAACTGGCATGTCGCTTAGTCCAAGGTAAAAGATGCTGTACATGTAACCTACATACCAGAGTCTGGGATCTCAGAAGGAAAAAGGTAAAATATCTCATGAGTAATTTTTAAATTATTATTTTATGGATTATCCATGACATGACATTTTGGATATGCTGGGTGACATAAGTTATGAAAATGAATCTGATCTTCTCTTTATTCTTATTAATGTGGCTAACCACAAACCCTCAAATAACACACATGGTTACATGGTGTACATATCTCCTAATATGTCACTTCCCACCCCTTCCAAGTACTGCATCCATTCCCTGTACCCTCAGGAATATGGGACCACAAGCAACCTCTTCTGTGCCTGTTTCCGCCATCTTCTTTCTCTAACTGAAGGGGGGGGGCGGGGGCTCTTTCATGGGGATCCTATGGCTCTCTCACAACATCTGTATTCTTTCTCATCATCCCTCACCCACTGGGACTGGAGGACAGAGTGTCGTCCATGCACTGACTTGCATTTGCAGCCTTCTGTCTGTCCTTCCCTCCTGAACACTTAGCACAGAAACTCATGCCACCAGACTTTGTTGTTGTTAGGCACGACTGAGCAGGTATGTATGTGTGACTTTATGTACAACAGAATGAAATACTGCCCGGTCCCGCAACAACCTCACAATCATTGCTATGCTTAAGCCCATTGATGCTGCCACTGTGCCAATCCATCTCACTGGGAGACTTCCTCTTCTTAACTGACCCTTCACTTTACCAAGCATGAGGTCCTCGTCCAGGGACTGGTCCCTCCTGATAGTATATCTGAAGTATGAGAAACAAAGTCTGGCCACCCTGGCTTCCAAGGAGCATTCTAGCTATACTAATTCCAATGAATTGATGCCTTTGAGTTGTGGTGTTGGAGGAGAATACTGAAAGTGCCATGGACTGCCAAAAGAACCAATAGATCTGTTTGGGAAGAAGTATAACCAGAGTGCTCCTTGGAGGCCAGGATGGCTAGGCTTCGTCTCTCATACTTTGGACACATTGTCTGGAGAGAACAGTAGCTGGAGAAGGATGTCATGCTGGGTAAGGTGGAGGGTCAGAGAAAAAGAGGAAGACCCCTAACGAGATGGATCAGCCAGGTGACATCATTGATGGCGTCAAGTGTGGCGGCGGTAGTGAGGTTGGCCCAGGATCAGACATTGTTTCGTTCTGCTGTGCATGGGGTCACTATGAGTCGGTTCCGACTCGATGGCACCTGACGACAACAACAAGAAGCTCTTCCAAAATAGATTTGTTTGTTCTTTTGGTGATCCACGGTACTTTTCATATTCTCTTCCAATGCCATAACTCAAAACGCACAAATTCTGCATAAAGGTCTTCTTCATTTCTTATCCAGCTTTCACATGCATATCAGGTTACTGAAAATAGCCTGGCTTGGGTCAGGTGCACCTTAGCCCTCAAAGTGACGTCTTTGCTCTTGAACATTTTAAATAGGTCTTGTGCAGCCGATTAGCCTACTGCTATACTATGTTGTTTCCTTTCTTGACTTCTGCTTCCATTAGTGTTGACGGTTGATCCAAGCAAACTGAAGTCTTTGACAACTTCAATCTTTTCTCCATTTATTTATCTTGTTATTTATTGGTCCAGAGGTGAGGATTTTTGCTTTCTTTACATTGAGGTGCAACCCATACTGAAGACTGTGGTCTTTGATCTTCACCAGTAAGTATTTTAAGTCTTGGCTTTCAGCAAGCAAAGTTGTATCACCTGTATATAGCAGGTTATTAACGAGTCTTCCTCCAATCCTGATGCCACCTTCTTCTTCATATAATCCAGCTTCTCATATTATTTGCTCAGCATACAGGTTGAATAAGTATGGTGAAAGAATACAAGCCTGGCACACACCTTTCCTAATTTTAAACCATTCAGTGTTCTTTGTTCTGTTTGAACA
>NW_006408828.1:1192531-1201926 GCF_000296735.1 Chrysochloris asiatica
CATACTTCTCAATGTTGTCCATAGCTTGTCATGATCCACACAATCGAAAGCCTTTGCGTAGTCAATAAAGCACAGGTAAACATCTTTCTGCTTTCAACCAAGATTCATCTGATGTCAGCAATGATATCTCTTGTTCCACGTCCTCTTCTGAATCTGCCTTGAACCTCTGGAAGTTCCCTGTCAACATACTGTTGCAGCTGTTTTTGATTTACCTTCAGCAAAACTTACTTGCATGAGATATTAATGGTATTGTCCAATGATTTCCACAATCCATTGAGTCACCTCTCTTTGGAATGGACACAACTGACTTCTCAAGTCAGTTGACCATATAGCTTCCAAATTTCTTGGCATAGATGAGTGTCTCCAGTGCCACATCAGTTTGTTGACAGAAGACCATTTGTATTCCATCAATTCCCAGAGTCTTGTTCATTACCAATGTCTTCAAGTGAACCTTGGACTTCTTCCTGCAATATCAATGGCTCTTGCTCATATGCTACCACTTGAAATAGTTAAACATCCACCATTTCTTTTTGGTACAGTGACCCTGTGTATTCCTTTCATCTTCTTTTGATGCTTTCTGCATCATTTAGTACTTTGTCCAGAGAATCCTTCAAAATTACAAGTGGAGGCTGGACCTTTTTTTTTCAGTTCCCTCAACTTGAGAAATGCTGAGCTTATTCTTCCCATTTGGTTTTCTAACTCCAGGTCTTTGCATGCTTCATTATAATATTTGACTCTCTTCTCGAGCTGCTCTTTTAAATTTTCTATTCAGCTTTATAACCTCATTTATTCCATTTGCTTTAGCATCTCTACACTGGAGAGCAAGGTTCGGAGTCTCTTCTGACACCCACTTTGGCCTTTTTCTTCTTTCTTGTCTTCTTAATGGCCTTTTGTTTCTTCTTGTACGATGATGTTCTTGATGTTAATAATTGGAACATGGGATGTAAGAAGCATCTTCTGGTCTTGTGTTACATGAGATGCAACACAACTCTTCTGATCTTCGGTCATTGGCATCTAATCCCTCAAATCTGTTCTTGCGATGATCTCTAAATTCAGGCAGGATATAGTCAAGGTCGTATTTTGGCTCTCATTCATTTAATTTTCTTAAGCTTCACCCTGAACTTTCATTATGAGCACCTGTCTGTTCCACAGTCTGCCTCTGGCCTTGTTGTGACTGATGATATGGAGCGTTCTCGCCATCTCTTTCCCCAGATGTAGTCAATTTGATTCCTGTGTATTCCATCTGGTGAGGTCCAGGCGTATAGTTGCCTTTTATGTTGTATAAAAAAGGTATTTGCAATGAAGAAGTCATCTCCAGCATCATTTCTATCACCAAGGCCATATTTTCCAACCACTGATTCTTCTCTGTTTCCAACCTCTGCATTCCAATCACCAGTAATTGTCAATACACCTTGATTGCATGTTTGATCAATGCCAATCTGAAGAACTTGATGTTGTTGTTAAGTACCGTGGAGTCGGTTCCGACTCATAGTGACCCTGCACAGGGTTTCTGAGGCTGCAAATCTTCAAGGGAGCAGAAAGCCTCACCTTTCTCCTGAGGAACTGCTGGTAGTTTCGAACTGCCGACTTTGAGGTTAGCAACCCGACTCGTAACCACTACACTATCAGACCTCCTTGAAGAAGTTGATAGAATTCTTAAAATTAACCATAACTGACTTTAGTGGTTGGTGCAAAAATTTGAATACTTGTATTAACTGGTCTTTCTTGTAGACATACAGATATTATCTTATCACAGTGTTGTACTTCAAGATAGATCTTGAATTGCTCTTTTTTAATGGTGAATGTGATGCCATTCCTCTTCAATTTGTCACATATGGCATAGTAAATCGTGTGACTGTCAGATTCAAAATGACCATTTCCCATCCATTTCAGCTCACTAATGCCTAGAATATTGTTTATATTTTCCATATCATTTTTGACAACTTCCAATTTTCTTAGAGTCATGCTTCTTACATCCCATGTTCTGATTGTTAATGGATATTTACAGCTTTTTCTCATTTTCAGTTGTGCAAATGAAGGTCCTGCGAACTTTACTCCATTTGCATCATCTCAGTCAACTCTACTTGGTGGAGGCAACTCTTCCCCAGTCGCAATTTGAGTGCCTCCCAAACTGAGGGGCTCATCTTCCAGCACTCTATCTGACAATATTCTGGTGCTCTTCATCATGTTTCAACATTCAATATTCTAGTGCTGACGGTGTTCCACTGCTATTCAGAAGATTTTCAGTCACTAAATATTCAGAAGTAGTTTGTCTCTCCTTCTTCCTCATCTCTCTTAGTCTGTAAGCTCAGCTGAAATCTGTCCACCATGGGTGACCCTGCTGGTATTTAAAATATCTGTGGCATAGCTCTTAGCATCACAGGAACACACAAGCCACCACAGTATGGCAAAGTGACAGAAGAGTGGTGGGCCACCAGAGTATAGCACCATTGTTACTCCCTGGAGCAGTCACCTACCTACACACCCCCGCAGTCTCCCATAGGATTCCTGTAATTCTGGGTGAGTTTAACATTCACAAAGAACATTTCCTTAATACCCTGATCATTTACTTTTTTGGACTTCCTCTCCCCCACTTATCCAGTCCGTAAACAAATGCACCTCCTCCAGCTCTCCTCCTGTTCCATCTTTCTCAGAGGCACCCATAACCAATCATTCCTTAACACTCCCAACTCCCTCCCATTTCCTTCTCCCCACAACCATTCTCTTACCCACTCCCAACAACTTCCTCCCCCTAATCACTCTCTTACACACTCAACTCCCTCCCCTATTCTTCTCCCCACAACCATTCTCTTACACACTCAACTCCCTCCCCCTAATCATACTCTTACCCACTCCCAACTCCCTCCCCCTAATTGTACTCTTACACACTCTCAACTCCCTCCCCCTTCCTTCTCCCCACAACCATTCTCTTACTCACTCTCAACTCCCTCACCCACTTCTCTTTCCTAATCATGCTCACCCGGCAAAATCCCAACCCCAACCCGGGTGAATTCTAATCTTCAACTACAGCAAGGGAAAAACAAAGGTGACTGGTCTCACTTCAAATGCAAGACCAAGCACTGAAAAGGGAGAGCCTATGTTTTCCTAGCTCTTCTGGTCTTCTGAGACAATGAAGACAGACCATCCCCACTTCCCTCAACCTAACACCTCCCATACCTCCTTCCTTCCACCTGCTACTTTACAGAGAAGATGGAAGTAATAAAAGATGATTTCCACATGATTCCACCATCTATAAACAAATCATTTTTCCTTCTCTCCCATTTGAGAGCAGCGCTGCACCTGGGCTTAACCTCCTTCCTGCCTGATCAAGAACAGGACTCCAGCAACTCTTCCCTTGTTAATAGAACAGTCTCATCTCCATTTTCAACAAGGAAACACACTCTAATGCTTCCAGCCAAAAAAGTTTAAGAACCACCTCAAATTCTTTAAAAACAAAACAACAGACATATTGGTCCATTGGAGACTGGAGGGCTTCCTGAGATGATCACCCGAAGATATGAGATGTGAGATCCCTGCATGGCAAAAGCCATAACTAAGGAATTTAAATAAATAAATAGAGACGTATTAATCGGGGAATTAAAATAAATAAATGAGACACGGGGAAACCTGGGCATAAAGAATTCATTGTTTTAGCAAAGCAACAATGAACTATTTTCCTTGGATAGCAGAGCTACAAGCATTTAATATTCTATGCGCAGATCCCTAGTTAACTTTTCTCTGATTTATTCATGAATTTATTAGTATCCTTTTACTTTAGATTTTGACTCCCCTACACTTTAGTATATTTTTATTAAAAGTTAGAAGCCATATACTAGCTACATTTTATTCTACTTGTAATCTTAGGTAGTTTTAATACTTACATTAACAATGTTCTTAAAACTGGTAGGAGACAGGATTTGTCAATTGAGTTACTACCAGTTTAGGCTTAGTGATTACAAACATTCTTCCTTGTAGCCTTAGTTTAAGGCAATAAAGAATCTTTAAAAGTAACTAGGCCATAAATAAGGGCTGTGGGTACAAGAATTCCTAAAAACAATTAGACTATAGATAAAGGCTATGGGTATATACAGATACTAAATAAAAAGTCTGACTTAGATGTTCTTAATGATCAGTAAAATAGAGAAGTTGTTTTTCATAGCCTCAGTTTTTTAAATGTTCTGATAAGTGATATTTTTGTAGGCTATAAACAGATAGTGTATGGAAGAAGTTAATGGAGAGTTCATTGCACCTAACAACTAAAATTAACAAGACTTAACAGACAAAGGTTAAGAAACATATGTGAAGATTAACTTGCTTCTCAGAGAAAAGAATAGATTTATGTAAAACAAACAGATTTAGTAAAACACATGTTTTACTAAAAGGTTTCAAGGCACCAGGATGTCTCTCGTATGTGTTGATGTAACTTTTCATCGCTGTTGTAAATCATGAAGAATGTGCCCCAGACTTGATTGTACTTTGAAGACATTGATTACTATGATAGCAATGTTTTTTCTAACGGTATATAAGGGGGTTGTAAGAAAGTAAGTAGAGAGAGGAGAGAGAAAGAGAAGAAGGAATATAAGGTAGGGAGGAGACTGAAAAGGAGTGCAGGAGTGAAAGAAGTAAGGAGTGTAAGAAGAAATGTAGCAATCGGGGAGAAGGAGAATGAAGGAGAAGAAGAAGGAGTAAGTGGAAGGATAATAAAGCATGTAGGAAGATTAGAGAGGAAAAGCAGGAGAGGGGGGAGTAAAGAACTGGAAGGGAATGAAAAAAGCAGGAGAGGAGAGAATGAAAGCAGGAGCAGGGGAAGGGAGAAAAGCAGAAGAGATGAGCAGGACAGTAAAGAATGAGCGAAGAATAAAGCATGCAATAAGAGGATTTTTGAATTCATCACGACTTACTTATTGACTCCGTGTCATTCTTATCGCTGATGCCGCATCAACCTTCAGAAAAACCCTTGAAATAAATTTGCCGGGGCTGGCTCCCGGCACCTGCAACCAAGCCAAGACCCTGAGGACACCTTTAGCTGAGTAACAGGTTGGCTCACAACAGAGATTAGCGCCTGTTGCTCCTTTTTAAAAGTCATCAACACGAAACCAAACGGTCAACAAATCCTTAGGAAGAATGCTGAGAATGTGAGAGGCCAGAGAAACTAGATGATGGCAAGGATGTTCACACTATGAAGAATGGAACCCATGGGTATGAACAGTATGTACAGAAAACAGCGCCTGGGGTCCTACTGCTGTGTAACTCTTCACGAAACATGCACTCACATGTTAAAAAACAAAAAATGAAACCCACAACACTCTTGACCTGGTGTGTCCCTCTAGCTCCTGCCCTAGAACGCTTCTGTTTTACACACAACTCCTCTGTTGATTGCCACGTTAACTGCTCCTTCCTTCTCTTCTTGCTTAACTCCACTCTAATCAGGTCTCCATCACCACCAACCAACCAACCAATTCTGCAAGGGTCCCCAACGACTGCCACCTGGCTGAAACCAACACTCAAGTCTTCATCTTTCCAATCTATAGCATCTGCAGTCTCTCAACTGCTTCCTGCACACAACACTTGGCTGCCAGAACATCGTTTTCTCTGGTTCGCCTCATATTTCACTGGTCAGCCTTCTGTTTAACTAGATCTTTCTCAACAGCCCAACTTTCAAGGACTCTGGCTCTCGGTCTTCTGGTCTCTTCTCCAACCATATTCAGTGACAGGTGGTCTTAAGTGATTCCATCCAGACTTTTAGCTTTAATGCTACCTATTAACTGCCACACAAGTCTCTCCAGCCACCCTCTGCCCTGGATTCCACATTTGCCAGATACCTACCTGACATCCTGACTTGGGTAACTAGTAGTCACTGATACTTAAAAAGTCAAAACCAGTTGCCATTGAGTTAGTTCTAACTCATGATGACCCTATGTGTGTCGGTATAACTGTGCACCACAGCTTTGGAATGGCTGATTTTCACCACCTCAGAAAGAGATGACCAGGCCTTTCTTCCAAGGCACCTCTGGGTGGACTTGAACCCTCAACTTTTTGGTTAGCAGCTGAGCACTTACACATCTGTGCCACCCAAGTATACCCAAGCCTCTAGTTTCCCAGCCAAGCCCACTCCACTCATGAAGCCTCCTGTTATCAGTAAATGGTACCCCCTACTTCGGGACGCTACAGCAAAGCTGAGAACACAACAAGTGGACAGGCCTCACCGTGCTGTTGATGCTGGCCAACAACTTCCCATTAAATTCTACCAGAGAGTAGACAGCTCCTTTCACTTCTTTTTCAGCCACAGTCTGTAGTTTACCTGGAGGAAGTAAAGATGCTCTTTAAAAAAAAGTCTCTATCATGAGCCCACACGCTACCTAGTCAAAAGGATTCTCTGGTTTCCCCTCTGGCTCTAATTCCTGCTCCATCACGGTACTTATCTGAAAAGTAGGAAATGCAGAGTCAACATACGTTAGACTAGGGCCACTGCTACCTAAGGTGCAAGACCCCAGGAAACGTGCTGAGACCTAGGACGGCCTTCAAGATCTGCCTCCTGCTCTGAGGTTTCCGCTCTCTTAAGATGGCAGAGCTTCTAGTTGGGGACCAGTTCCATTTCAGCCATCAGACCTGTGCTTTCTGGACTGACAGCGAGTATGAGAACCATCTTGGGGATGGGAGATTAGAAGAGAAACAGAGACATGAACACTGTGTGGAATTTGAAAAGAGGCCTCAAAAGGCCAAGCTACTCAGTGGAAAATCAAGGTAAAATTCTTCACTCTTATTCTGGCCACTGGCTTCCCTTACCCTCAATTTACCTCCTCCCCATTTTCCCCACCTTTCAAAGAGTAGAAGAGAAAAAAGAGATAAGTTAAGATTCTACTTGTGTGTTCTCAGTCCACTCATTCCAAAACACAACCAGCCCATCGACCGCCTGGGAAGAAGGAACGGAATGTCTCTTCAATGGACCCAAGTTCTCTGATTGCCTCACTGACCTCGGCTTGCTGTCCCAGCATCTTGCATTCTCCAGATGCTGCATCCAGCCCACTTACCATCTGAATATTGGAAGACCACAATCCGGCCCTGCTTGGGCTCAGCCTCTTCAGGATACACCATGGCTGTGCCCACAATGAAATACGTGTTGGGGTCTTTGCCCAGCTTGCAGGACACCAAGCTGAGGGCGTACTCGTTCTGCAGAAACTGGTGGGCATGAAGCACTGGAAGAGAGGGGCAGAAACGCGAGCTGACTGGCTGCTTGCAACCCCTCAGCTGCATCTCCATACACATGCAATCCTGTGTGTCTAAAAGGCCTTCAGCTCACTTCAAGCAGAGTCCAGTGGTCACAGGACATCACCCTCCTGTCACGTCTGTCTCCTAACGCTGTTCACTCCACACCAGTCTCTGCCGATGTGAGGACACCCAACATGCTGGACTCACTGCCGGTTCAGAGGCCCCACCCCCTCCTGCTCCTCCTCCTAGAATGGTCAGCCACACTGATGATCAAGCTTGGGATAACCAGAGCCCAGAGCAGCCAAAACGCAAAGAAGAGCTCATGTGCACCTTCGAAGGTGTGCTGGTCAATGATGAGGAGGTTGTGCACCTCCACCTCTTCTCCGAAGGAGGTCTCGTGAGGAGCTGTACTGCTGGAGAAGAGCTTGCTGGAGCTCACGCTGCTGGACAGGGCCTGAGAACCGAGAGAGAGAGACAGAGAAGGCCCATCACTCCCAGTGCCAAGGGGCCAGGCCAGCACCGGCCAGCAGAAGCTGGAGTCTGAACAAGGAAAACTCAGCTGATGCTCGAGTTGAGTCTGAAGAGGACAACACAGGAATCGAGGGTGAGGATCCAAATTAGGTAGGGAGTCGATGCCATCAGTCCACGACACGGCAAGAATCTCAGCGTCATTAAAGATTTCGAAGACACTGACCGACCACCACTCGTCTGACTGTGGAGCATGCATTTTGATGTGACACTGGACGCTATGCCACCGGTATTTTAAATACCAGCAGGGTCCCTCATGGTGGACGGGCTTCCGCAGAGCTTCCAGACTAAGAGAGACTAGGAAGAAGAGGAGGCAGACTACTTCTGAAGGGTAGGCCACTGAAAACCTGATGAACAGCAGTGAGACATATGGTCAAACACAAATAGAACGCTGTAAGATATGGTGCCAGACGATGAGTCTCTCAAGTCAGAAGGCACTCAAGATACAACTGGGAAGAGTTGCCTCCTGAAAGTAGACTTGCCTGTAATGATGTAACTGGAGCAAAGCTTTCAGAACTTTCACTTGCAGATCGGGCACAACTCAAAATGAGAAGAGACAGCTGCAAACATCCATTAATAATCAGAACATGGAATGTAATAAAGTGTGAATATAATAAATCGGAAATTGCCAAAAATGAAACAAGATGCATAAAGATGATGTCCTAGGCATCAGAAACTAAGACGGACTGGAACCGGCCACTTTTAATCAGACATCATGCCGAGAACAACAGATGAAAAATGGTGTCACATTCATTGCCAAAAAGACCATCTGAAGACCTAGCTTGAAATAATACAACGCTGTCTTTGATAAAATAATATCCATAAGCCTACAAGAAAGACCAGTTAATACCACTATTATTCAAATTTATGCACCAACTACTATAGCCAGGGATGATGAAATTAAAGAATTCTACGCTGTGGGTTAATGCGCCACACTGCAAAGCTGTTTGAACTGCAAGGTCGGCGGTTCAAGTTCACCAGCTGCTCCTCGGAAACCCTATACAGGGGTCGTTATGGGTTGAAATCGACTCAACGGCACTTAAAAACGATAACAATAAACAATTCTAAAAATTCTTCTTCAGTCTAAAGGTGATCAAACACACAATTATGATGCATTGAAGCTGGAAACAAAGAGGAGGGATCAGTAATTAGAAAGCATGGCCTTGGTGATAGAAATGATGCTGGAGATCGCATGATGCAATTTTGTAAGACCAATGACTTCAGTCATGGCAAACACACGAGGACCTCACCAGGTGGAATATACAGGAATCAAACTGACTAACTCTGTGGAAAGAGACAAGGAAGTGTGCCGTGGAGTCGATTCTGACTCACAGCAACCCCTGTATAGGGTTTCTGAGGCTGTATATCTTTACAGGAGCAGAACATTTCATCTTTCTCCCACGGAACGGCTGGTAGTTTCAAACTGCAGCCCAACTCATAACCACTATACTACCAGAGCTCCTTAATGTATATCTCCTTGAACAAATCCCACCTGAACTTACCAATATCTCACGAACAAATCTGATGCATTCATTAGACATTAATGACTGAAGACCAGAAAGCTGTGCAGCTACATAAAAAACATCATACAAGAAAGCGTCACTAAACAAACAGAAAAGATAAGACCAAAATGCATGCCAGAAAAAGACTCTGAAACT
>NW_006408828.1:1202261-1203927 GCF_000296735.1 Chrysochloris asiatica
AATAAATAAATAAATAAATAAGACAGTCAAGTTGTTATAATGAAATGTGCGAAGACCTAGAGTTATAAAACCAAAAGGGAAGAACACACTCAGCATTTCTGAAGCTGAAAGAATTGAAGGAAAACTTCAAGCCTCGACTTGCCATACTGAAGGATTCAATAGGCAAAATACTGAATAATGCAGAGAGCAGCAAAAGAAAGATGATCAGAGTCACTGTATCAAAAGAACTGGTCTATGGTCAGTCATTTCAAGAGGCAGCATATGATCAAGAACTGCAGGTAACTGAAGGGTGGAGTCCAAGCTGCACTTGGAGGCATTAGCAAAAAACAATGCTCCAGAACGGACAGAATATAAATAGAAATCTTTCAACAAACTGATGCAGCACTAGAGGCACTCACTCATCTAGGCCAAGAATTTGGAAGACAGCTACCTGGCCAACTGACTGGAAAAGATCCTTATTTGTGCCCATTTCAAAAAGATGACCCAACAGAACATGGAAATCATCAAACAATATCATTAATATCACATGCAGGTAAAATCTTGCTTTAAATAACGCTAAAAAAGGTGGCAACAAGGAACTGCCAGAAATTCAAGCTGGATTCAGAAGAGGACATAGAACTTAGGGATATCACTGTTGATTTCAGATGAATCTTAGCCAAGGCAGAGAATAACAGAATGATGTTTACTTGTGCTTTATTGACTATGGAAATTTTTTTGACTCTGTGGATCATAACAAGTTATGGATAATAATGCAAAGAAATGAGTATTCCAGAACATATTAATTGTGATCATGAGGAACCAGTATAGAGACCAAGAGGCACACATTAAAACACAACAAGGAGTTATTGAATGGCTTAAAATCAGGAAAGGTGTCTGCCAGGAAAGGTGTGTGCCTTATTCCATGTATACGCTCAGCAAGTAATTCAAGAAGCTCAATTACATGAAAACATGGCCTCAATAACATCCTGAGAGATGCAGACAAGACAACCTTGCTTGCTGAAAATGAAGAGGACTTAAAACACTTAACTGATGAAGATCAAAAGCAAGAGCTTTCAGAATGGATTGCACTTCTATGTAAAGAAAAAAAAAAATCCTCACTAATGGATCAATAAGTAATATCAGAATAAATGGAGAAAAGATAGAAGTTGTCAAAAAGACTTCACTTTGCTTGGATCCACAATCAACACTCACAACAGCAGCAGTCAAGAAATCAAATGACGTATCGTATTAGGAAATGTGCTGCAAAAGACTGCTTTAAAGTGTTAAAAAAAACAAAGATGTCAGTGTGAGGACTAAGGTGCGTTATCACTCAAGCCACAGTACTTTCAGTAGCCTCAGATACAAGTGAACGTTGGACAGTGAGTAAGAACAGATGCACTTGCGTTACAGTGTTGGAAAACATTATTAAAAGCACCACCACCTGCCAGAATGCTCCTTAGAAGTCAGAATGGTTTAGACTTTATGTCTCTCATACTCTGGACATGTTATCAGGAGGGACCAGTCCCTCAGCGAAAAACAGGAAGACACACCCTCCCCCACAACGACATGGATGGATACAGTGGCAAAAAACAAACAAGAGGCTCAAACACAACTGTGAGGATGGCACAGGAGCAGCCAGTGTCACCATGTGTCCGAACTGACTCGAAAGCAGCTAACAACAAGATAG
>NW_006408828.1:1204102-1236391 GCF_000296735.1 Chrysochloris asiatica
GATGCTTCAAGTCGATTCAGCAAAGCTAAAGAGGGACTTCAAGTACCTAATAAAATAACAGATTCCACCCCTCCAAGGGAAGAGCTGGACAACGTAAAGCCCTCCTCTCTAGACTGTGGGAAGAGGACCTGTCCCAGATGGCTGGGCGATGACCTGAGAAGCCTCGCTCAGCTAATACTGCCCTGGAGCCCACTTGGTGCAGCTCTAGACTGTCCTCTCCTTCCGCTCACCTCACAGATGAGGGAACGGTAGGCCACACAGCCAGCAAGCAAGCTTGAAGCCAGTCTGTCAGACTCTGAATCCCTCAATTACACATACCCACAAGCGCCCGGAGAAAAGGAACCACGCATTCATCTGTGAGGCCACCAGGAAGCACGTTCACTGTGACTGCTCCACTGCCTCTAACACAAGGGCTCCCTGTTTACAGACAAGGATCACATGGCCGTGCCCGTTTTGTTTCCCTGTGGACTGCCTGGGGACTGAGACCCTCGTTCCTTGCCCACTGCCCTCACCTGGGTGCTGGCACTTGGCCTCAGAGCGGTCGTGCCTCCACTCGTGTCTTGGACTTCAATCCGGCTGGAGAGTACCCCGAAGCACTGGGACACTTCCTGATAGCAGATCTTCCTGCAGGACAAGTGCAGGACAACAGTGCCTCCCAGAAAAGGCCTGCCCCGCTGCTGTGCCCTGCCTCTCAGCTACCCACTCCGGCCCTCACCTGGGAGACTCGTAGAGGGGAACGGTGCGAATGTGCAGCTTCTGGATCTCGTCGATGGTGCCAATGGTGAGGGTGCTGTTGTTGGCCAGAGCCAGGCTGAAAAGGAGGGTCTGGGGTTATAGTACACCCAAGGGAGGGCAGCTCCACAGGGGCAGAAACACAAGGCAGACTGAAGCCAGTTTTCTCCAGGGCAGAGGGTTCCAACTCTGACTCTCTGCTAAAAAAAATCACTTGAGAAGTTCACAAAATGCAGCTACCATTCCTACCAGAGAGTCCTTTTCCTAGATCTGGGGGGCGCCTAGACAGAGCTTTCCAATGAACACTCCTGTGCAGTCTGGGCTCCAACACAGTGCTTCTCAAACCCCAGTGTGCCTCAATCAGCTGCGAAGGCTGCCCCTAGAACTTCTGATCCAGGAGGACTGTAACAGGGACTGAGTAGTTCCTTTTCTTCTCTCTTCAAATTCGTATTGTGAAGTGAGTAAAGGTTTACTGAGCAGACCATCAGTTTACATTCAACAAGGCAGACTTCCGGTTTCCACTGGATTGCAACCCTCCTCAAGCATTCACACCTCCCAGGAGAGCTGTGGTTGCTGGTCGGGGACCAAGCTCTGGGAAGCCCTGCTCTGAGGAGGACGTCCGGATCTGGAAAGTGAGGGGTTCTGAAACCTGGCTGATCACCCCAATGAGCCGAGAAGTTCGTGAAAATATGTATGGGGCCAGCCCAGACCAACTAAGGCAGGATGGAAAACCACCACCAAAAGCTGTGGGTTTTTTTTTTTAAAGAGCTCCCCTGGTGTGTCTAATGGGACATGGGATTTGAGAGCCTCTGTCCTAGCTTCCCATTTCAGCTGTTTGCTGACACTGAGGGAGGAGCGGAGTAGGGGATCTGGTTCAGGAAGAGGCTCACCTGTCAGGATAGCCGTCTGAGTTGAGGGGACACATGTAGTTCACTTCCTTGAGGTTGACATTGGAGAAGACCAGCTTGTGGTTGCTGCTGTAGATGACAGTAGGGCGGTCAGAGCAGGCAAAGACGTTGGTGGTGGACAGAGAACGGAAAGTCCTCAACACCGTGGGCTGGGTACCCAGAGTCACTTTCTTACGGTCGCTCAACAAGCCTACAGAGGGAATGGCATCAGGAGAAAGAAGGGAGGGAAGGAAAAAGGACAAAGAGCTAGACTGTCAAGGCTCAACAGCAAGCATCCTGAAGCGACGAACTCTGCCACTCAAACACTGTGTCTGCCCCAGAGCCCTCACTCTGAGTGCTGTGCTCACCTGTCTCAATGTTGAGCCCGAAGTAGAAAAGCGCCCCATCTCCCAAAGCACAAAGGAGGTAGTGGCTACTCTCGAAGGTGGTCATCAGGATGGAGCGAGGAATGATCTCTGTGAGGAAGGGCTAGTTAGGTTCCCAGTCTGTATCCCACCAGATCCCCACCCAGGTTCCGACAGACACAGACCTCCCCCCAGCATCTCCTTGTGCAGCAGCTCAAAAGAGGGCAGTTTCAAGATGCGCGCCGAGATATCTGTCCAGAGGCCAATGGCACAAAGAGGGGACAGCCCACTGCTGTCCCCTAGTGGAGTGATGTCCAAGCAGGCCACTTCATGTTCCATCTCTGTGTGGCTGAAAAGAGAGCAGTATGGCAGAGGCAGGAACCTAAGGGTCCAAGAGGTCCAAGGGAAGAAAGTAGCAGACGGTAACACACACCTGATCTGCCGGAGCTCCTGAGGATGGATCTGCAGGTAGTAGAGGGCCCTGCCCACGGCCACCACCACCTGGCTGCTGTTGCAGGAGGCCACACTGATGTTCTTTCCCTGAGGTTCCTTCCATTCACTGACCAGAGCTTTGGGCTCCTGAGAGACCAGCCTCACTGATGCGGAGGTGATCTACAGAAAGAAGATTAGATGTCCCCACACACCTGCAGGGATGTGTGCACACAGCCCCTATGAGCCTGAGAACACACGACCCACGTCCTCTCCTGGCAGGACCTGCAGTGATCAGTTATGACAGATGTCATTTCTAGGTCAGCCCCCGGTGGACAAAGGCTTAGAGCGGCGCATATGCCTATAACCAGGAAAGACTTGCTTCCTTCTGAGGGTGGCCTGGGTGACACAAAGTGCCTCAGTGACGGGCAGCCTAACAGAGTCTCTGAAACAGCCCAAACTAGACTTCTGAAAGAATCATATTCTTTACCATGCACAAAGAAAATGATTTGAAAGTCTTCAGTTGTTGCAGTTAGGAGTTGAACACTCAGAATTCAGGATCAGCCCTTGTGGCTGACTAGCACCAAAAGGCTCCCTGGTCCCACATTGGACAGATGTAAAACAAGTCAGGACTCTGGTTATAACCATTACTATGTCAAAAGTATGGCAGTAATATCTAGCTGGTAGCACTCATTGTTTTTCTCTTTTGTGCTTTTCTGCATTTTCCAGATTATTTTTATAAAGAAGTAGGTACTGCTCTTAAAATGAAGAAAGAAATGTTGAATGTTTCAGAAGTTGTGACGTAATTAGTGAGAAAACAAGACCCAAAGAACGCCCATACACATTAGGATTCTGGTCTGTGAACAAATTGCGATTCAACAGAAAATACAAACATTTCAGAGGGAAAATTAAGCTCAAGAGGAACCCTCCGACTCAAGTTCTGAGTTGTTATCTCTGGGGAGTGGTTTATCAGGTCATTTCGATCTTTTTTTTTCCCTAGAGAGGCTACATGATTTTTGGAACCATAAACAATGACTGTGCTTTAGAATCTGGCGGTACAGACTGCATTCCAGGTCCAATTCGAGTGCAGACGTCTGCCTGTCTCAGCCACTACCTGGATAAGCTGCTGGTGAGCCACATTGCCACAGAAAAACGTCTGCTGGTCATCGACGAAACCCACCAGCTCTGTTTCTTCCACCTCCTCACCATTTAACATGAGAACTCTGCAACAGAATAGTGACAGGTCAGGGGCAGCAGGCCAGCTCGCCCTCCTCGCACCTCCCACGGCAGCCCCTGGAGCTCACACTACCACCACCCTTACCTTGTCTGGCCCACAAAGGAGAGCACCAAAGTGTCATCCGTTTCCCGGTTAGGGTCAGACCGCAATGGCCACAAGCCTGGAACAGGATTAAAGGATTAAGAATCACCAGACACAATGGGGACTAGAAGCTGGAGACAGCACTGAGCGGAGATCCCCACTTGGCCCCTTCCTAGCTATATGACTCTAAAGAAATCTGGTATTTTATAAACTGTTTTGAGCCAGCTTCTATTTAAAATGTTTGCAGTTCAAGTCCACCAATAGCTCCTAGGAAGCTACACAGGGTTGCCATGAATGGGAACTAACTCTATAGCACTTAACACCGATACCATTTTTGGATCAGATAATGTATTTCCATGATTTAATACCATCTGAATATTGAAAAATATATATATACACACAGACCTCTCACTACACTCTCCCTCCACTCATGACCCCAATATGAGAGGTCTTCAAAAAGTTCATGGAAATTTGGAATTACAAGGTAACAGATTTTTACCATGAACTTTTGGATGACCCTCATAGGTAATCAATATAATTTCTCCTTTAACCTTGCCATTTTTCATGAATTTCAGAAATAGAATACACAAGGTATTCCCAGGAAACCCAAATATCAAATTGTCTGTTGTATACTGCTCTACATCTTGGCTTTTCCTCAGAAATCGGTCCTAAGGCTCTCATTAGAACAAAATGTTTCCTCATTTTCTCTGCACAGTGTTTAATAGTGTGACTCTCCATTATTAATATTAGGGATTATGAGTCCATAATCCCCCTGCCCTGGGTTTTGCTACAACGTCACAGCAGATAACTGGCATTTATGCCATTTTATACATATGACGTTACGTGGGGCAGAGGCCCAGAATTGCTGGAAAACTCATTAAACATGGCTGTGGTTCTGGAAGACATTGCCGAGTTCTCCTCCAGAGAAGAAGCATGGGTCTGTCTATTTGCTCACAACGTAATGCGTGGCCATGCTTTAGGATTTAGGCCAATCTGGTAAAGAAAAGTATCTCTGCTTAGTTTTGATTTGCATTTCTCTCCTCACAGGGGAGGCCCAATCTTCATCCTATGTATCTGAGAGCCGCTGACAGCTCTTGCTTTGATACCTGTCCTTCTATGTCCTTCGACAATTTGGGGACTGAAAGTTTGTTCGTCTTTCTAGAATTTTTGTAGACTAACTTAGGGTGATTAGGTGCTTGTGTATAAGTAAACTACAAGTATCTTTATCCAGTTCGTCATTTTGTTCTGATGTGTCTTTTCTGGCAGACAGGCGCGTGTACTTTCAGGGGTTGAATGGCTCCATCTTTCTTTCTGGCTTCTGTATTTTGAATCTTAGTTGAAAAGACCTTCTCCACTCAGAGCAATATAAAAGAATCCACTAACTTTGTCCTCTGCTTTTTTATAGAAATGGCTCCATACCAACGTCCACCAGAAGGTTACCTTTGATGCCTGGCAAGTCAATGCTGGCGTGCTCATGGATGCCAATTCCATTCCGGATGATCCGCAAGGACCCTTCCTTGAAAGCCCCAGAGCACGTGACTAGCTGCAAGTAGAAAAAGGTTTCTAAATAAGCCCCTCAGAGACTGGAGGCATCACACTGATTTCCAGGCAGTAAACAAGGTATCCCTAAACCCAAGGACCCTTGTTGTAGTGGTAGGTTTGAAGACACAGATGTGGCAAAAGCAAACACTCCTACCATATAGTTCCTAACAAGGGTGCTTAGGTCCTTGGACTCTAGTTTGATAGAAAGAGTACAGGACGTAGAGTTAGCCACAGCTGCCGTTTATTAGATGTGTGGCCTAAGACAAGTTTCCTCACTTGGGACACGGCCAAGAATCCGTCTAATAGGGTGTTGGTGAGATTATAAACAAGTGTCTATAAAGTGCCTGGCAGGCCAAGATAGGCACTCAATAAATGGTCCGTACTCTTGCATCACCAGGATGACAGGGCATACTTTCCGTTCCAGAGAAGCAAGAAGGGCATATCAACTATGTACCCATGCCCAGGATTACCCGCTTACCTGTCCCTGTCCCTGCCTCTCCAGGTCAACCACACACATGTCCACAATAGGTCCTAAATTGGTAAAGGTTTCCATGGCCACGACATAGGAGCCCTGCTCGTTACTGTCAACATTGAGCTACAAAGAAAGAGTGATGTTAGTCCTGGAACTAACTCCCCAACAAACCCAGACTAAAGGAAGCTAGATCTGCCCTGCTCCGGCTCCACTGGCTGCTCCCAGAAGGAGCCTGCTGAATAAGGAACAAGGACTCCAGCAGGCAGTCATGAACTAGGCCAGGGGTTTCTCACTGGGAGCCTCACGGCTGGATTTCACAGAAACAGTTGTTTGTTTGTTTTTATTTTATAAATGAATGTAAAATGTTTGTGTGCCTTTTTTCTGCAGAGAGAGTTCAAAGCGATCAGACCCTGGAGGCAACACCAGGAGCAGAGTCATGGCCGATCTAACGGCAGGAGCTGGGTCTGTCCACCATTGGATTCATAGCACCTAGCACCTTGCCTGGCACCTTGGCTGAATGAACCTTGAGGACAAAGAGCTAATGAGGGCAGGACATTAAGTCAACCCAGCAGAAAGCTGGATGGTGGGGCTGTGGATGAACTGGAGAAATTCTGAGACGCACAAACACAGGAGAAACCTCAGTAAAGACAGAAAGAGAAACATTTCTTCTCACCTTCACAAGCTGGGAGTCACCAAGGCGAGACCCGACAAACACAACACCATTGTCCAGGTACGTCAAGCATTCCGCAATTGAAGTCTGGAAGAGAGGCAACAGTGTGGAAGAAGTCAGAGTGAGCTCCAGGTGGGCGCCAGGCACTCTGCTCCCCACCTCACAGACACTGCTGAGAAAGCTCCTAACTGCA
The DNA here is from genome assembly GCF_000296735.1 of Chrysochloris asiatica. Taxonomy (NCBI): domain Eukaryota; kingdom Metazoa; phylum Chordata; class Mammalia; order Afrosoricida; family Chrysochloridae; genus Chrysochloris; species Chrysochloris asiatica. Next base: position 1,210,711 of record NW_006408828.1, read on the forward strand.
CTGAGATGCAAGATACAAGTCTTCACTGTGATCCCCAGTTCACATGAAACAAATGTTTCTTATACTAAGTCTTGGCAGTCTGTGACTCTCCAGTTAACATACCCCTCCGTCACTCAGAAACCTCAAAGAGTGTACCTAGCAGATACCTGTTCCCAATTACAGTTTCCATCCACCAAGGCCAGTCTGCATGCACAACTGGAAACCTTAGACGACGATTCAGACCCTCCCACCAGGACTAAGTCTCAGCATTCGCATGATCCTGAACTCTAGACCCCATCCTTTCTGTTTATGTTTGAGGTCGTGCTCAGCTAGCTTCCCTGGACATTCTTCCACCTCAACAACTTCACAGATCAACTTCCATATCAGGGCCAGCAGGGTTCATTGCTAGGTGTTAAAGTACCTTAAGAACATAATACAATCCCCAAAGGTGCAATGTAGGACCACAGCTCTGTAACCAACAGGCAGCTAGGAGAGCATGGCGGAGAAGAAGAGGCATGCCGTACCTCTCCGAGGAGTTCCACCCGGAGGTCCTTGAGGGTGACGGTACCGTCCATCTGCTCCTCCTTCTCCAGAAGCAGCATGAAGAGACGTCCCTCCATGTCTCCCAGCAGATAGCGTGAGCCATTGGGGTCCACCCGATTGTGACACACAATTGTGCTTTGCTGCCAACAGGGAGGGGACAGTCGTTAGAGATTAAGCTTCTTCCGTAATCAAAGAGCTAGCCCCACCAGCTCACCCCTCTTCAAGGACCTGCCACTTGACCAGCCTGAACCCAAAACCCCAGGAGTCCACTCAGTGAACATTACAGACAGGATAGAAAATTAGGAACTTTATAACAGACAATTTTCTGAGGAGCTCAATAGCCCCAAAATGTTAATTTAAGCAGCATTTTCCTGGAAAACAAAACTATAAAGATACAGTGTCTAAAGCAACTGTTATTTTTATACTGGATGAACGCTAGCAGAAGTTATTTAGCCTCAAAAAATTAAATTATACTCTTAAGGATTAACTTTATGACTTTAATTCTTTTTTAAAGTCTAGATAATTTTATCATCGTTTTACTCTGTATGATAGAACCTTAAGATAAACATCACATACAGTTAATTTGCAAAAGCTTTCCCATTTTAGGATTTACTTTCAATCTGCCTCAGTCAATGACTGCTATTGCCCTCTCTAAGTTAGCAAGTGAGCGCTTCGTAGACAGAAGTCACACTACTCTGCTCCCACAGTGATCAGACAGCATCTGACACACCCGGGGAACCGTGAGTCACCTTTAGACAAATAGAGAAAAGAAAGCAATGCAGTGAGAGCATGGGGAGAAAACACAGGAGGACTAAAGAGAGGGAAGGGTGCTGCTCACCTTGATGATAGGAGGAGCAATGGCCAAGTATTTGTCACCATTGTGATAGGTTATCGATTCCTGCCCAATGATAATGGCTCCTCCAAAGGGCTCTGGGACTACAGGAGGCAAGGGCGGCATTAGAACACTCAGCGGGCTGGAGGGTAGCAAGGACACAGACCCCGGGATCGCCGAGGCAAATGTGAAGGGAACCGTTATTTTTAAAAACATCACATGAAAGAAAGCTCAGAGGAGACACCCTACTTTTCCTGAGATTCTCATGTTTGACATTTTAAACTGGCGGCCATGGGGCAATCCTGGGAGTGTTTTTATTGCCCTTCTCTTGGCGTTCAGCATTCCTATGGCTGCAGAGTCTTCTCAATGGTCTCCCACATGCTTTCTCTCCACTCTCGTTCTTTGGCTAGGCTTATTCTTTTTTTTTTTTTAATTAAATGTTTTTATTTTGCATTGAGTGAAAGTTTACAGGGCACATCATCAGCTTCACATTCAACCATTCATATAGCTTGTTTCATTACATTGATTATTATCCCCGCCATATATCATCAGTTTACAGTGTTTCTCTCTATCCTCTTTAGCTTTTTTTTTTTTTTTTGGATGGGGGGGGACTTGGCTTTTTGGAATTTAGTCTCGGCTTTTAGGGAAGGTTTTTACATTTGTCTGTGGATATCCAGGGCTCATGTATGAGATTACTAACAAGCATTACTGAATAATCAGATGAGGGACAGTTTGCTATGTCTACTAGGTGGCTAGAGTCTGATCCTCAGAGCCTATGGTTTGGACGATCAACAACACTTGGGCCCACAGGGGCTTGGCCTCCTGACCGGGTCTGTACTGTCTGCATCTGAGTCCTCCTTATTTATTGATTGTTTAAGGGACGCTGCCTGTCTTATGTGTGGCTAGGCTTATTCTTGCAGCCCTTCCTCTCCGTCATTATCAGGGACCTCTTTGAGAAGAGCAAATTTGATCTTAAGAGTTTTGAAATTTCTCTCCTGGGTGAGATAGGCAACACAGTGGCGGAGCTAAGAGGCCTGGATTCTAGCCCAAGCTTTTGGTATAGGCCTGAGCAAGTCCCTCTCTCTAACCCTTTTCCCCATCTAAGAACTAAGGGAGTCAGATGACATACGCTCTGCTGGTCACTTTGACGCTGTAGTGGCTCTGTAGGATAAGCACTGGACTATAAAAAACAAGGTTCAAGTCCACCAACTGCTCTGAGAGAGAAAGATGAGGTTTTCTGCTCCCACAAATATTTACAGCCTCAGAAACCATATACAGGGTTGCTCTGAGCCAGAACCGACTCAGTGGCACTTAACATCAAAAACCAACAATTGGTCTCTCTTTCCATTTTTAAAGGTTCTTTACAGAAGCAGTCTGCCAGGCTTTTCTTCCATGGAACTGCTGGGCTGGGCCAAACCACCAACCTTTAAGTTAGTGGGCCATTGCAAACTGCTTACAAAAGGCTCGGTCCACCCGTGCTCCCTTTTCAATGCCCAATACTAAATGAGACAGATTTCCACAGGGCTCTGAAAATCAGTCTCAACGTTTCAAAGTCAACACCTGCCCCAAAGGAAAGCTAAGTTCTGGGAAGAAGTCAGAACAGAAAATTCTAAAGACAGAACTATGAGAAGCTCAAAAAGAGAAGGCATAAGGCAGTCCTGAACATCGTATGTGTGCTGGTCCCTGACTCGGAAACAAAGGAGCGGAAGCTGATGAGGAAAAGAACAAGGCCAGGGACTGGCCAGAGCACCAGGGGGAGCAGATACCTTGGAACTCTCACTGACCTGCAATCACCATGGACGCCTCAGCTTCTACATTTTCCTGTTTCCACGGGCCCTTGTTGAACTCCTTCTCTCGGAGAGACACCTCGTAGGTCTTCACGTGCCGCCCCTGAGGGTCCTAGGGCGGGAAGGTTGGCCTTTAGGAAGGGCTGTTGTTGTTGTTATGTACCGTGGAGTCAGTTCTGACTCATAGTGACCCTGTACAGGGTTTCCGAGGGTTTCTGAGGCTGTAAATCTTTATAGGAGCAGAAAGCTTCATCTTTCTCCCACAGAACAGCTGGTAGTTTCAAACTGCTGACCTTGCGGTTCGCAGCCTGATTCGTAATTCGTAACCACTACACTAAGTCGGCCCTTAGGAAGGGTAAGCCTCAGGCTAGAGAAGTATCTGAGGCATGCTGGTGACGTCAGTCTTCCCACCTGGCCATTCGGGATATTGACGCCAAGAGCTGAGCCTGTCTAGTTTCTACGTAGAGTGCTGGCCTCTCAGGCTTGCTGTTTCTCACAATTCAGCTGGCCATAAAATGTTTAAGAACTACAAGAATGGATTCGTCACACTGCACTCACTACCATACAAACTACACTGCATATACCAGGGTTCTTCATGAAAAAAATCCCATTCCCTTTCAATTCCATTTTTCCATAAATTTTGTAAAGCTCCCTTGTATATAAGCTAGAGAAAAAGCAAGCTCAGTGAGACTTGAACTATCCCTAAGAGGCTAACAACGTCATTTTAGACCATTCTGACAAGCATGCTGATGGGGCGAGGGGCAGGGAGACCAGAACAGACTGTTCCTTGAAAGTTCGTCAAAGTCCAGGCCTGCCATTGTGAACACCACCATCCCTTCCCTTTCCTGAATCATGACTCACACCAGCCCAGGGTTGCCAAAATCACCTTGCAGACGCTAAAGAGCAGGGCCAGGGGAGAAAGCGACATTCCGCCAGCAGTGGGTGGCTTAAATAAAGGCCAGATCGAGACCAGACCCTAAGGAGGTTTGTGGAAAGAATTCAACACTAGAGTTCTGGGCAGGATCCACCATGTCATAATCACCATTTACTTCTGAAGCACTTAGCATGAGGACCTCTCCTATTTGTCAAATTGCATTTTTGACATAAAAAGGAAACAAAGTAATTTCTAGCAGATGAAAAGATTTCCCATCAATAACTAGGCGACTCCAGTTCACAAAAAGTTCTTAAGTTAGGGTTTGGGACTGCCTCTGGTCTCTGAGAGACATAGAGAGAGAGAATGAAGAGCTTTCCCATTGGCCATTCTTAAGTAACCAACACCATCAATGTTTTAATGGCCTGGTATTGATAAAACTGAAGAAGGCTGCAAATTTTCAAGTTTTCACTATAGCTGTTAAGTGCCGTTGAGTCTTCTCTGACTCACAGAGACCCCGTATAGAGTTTCTGAAGAATGGGTGGTGGGTTCAAACCGCCAACCTTACAGTTAGGAGATGAGTACTGATCCTATAGATAAGGCATTATAACAAGATCCAACAAAATCTCCTAACCCAGTTTCCAACCTTAATCAACCGAACTTTATTCCAATCAGCCTCAGAATGATAACACTTAAGAAGCAGATAAAAATCCATCACTATGTCCAATACATACCTGGCTAACCAAGTGTCAAACTGCCCACATATATTACAATCAACTAGTTTCATTTCCTCCCAACATTTATTCAACTGCGTACAAGGAAAATGCCCTCGTGCTGCACGGCCCTTTCTTAAGATGCTGAGATTTTACGAAGACACAGGCATGTATTAGTCTAATGCCTCCACCCGCTTAGCAGATCTGATTAAAAGAACAGCTGCCTAGGAGCAGCTCTGCTAAGGTGTTAGGTACTGACTAAAGCAGAAAGGCCAACTAGTCGTTGATTCCTCAAAGAGCTACACAGAGAACTGTCAAGTGACGCAGTCATTCGACTCCCAAGGATAGACCCAAAAGACTCGAAAGCTGGGATGCAAACAGAGACTTGCACAGCAGTCTTCACCGCAGCATCATTCACAATTGCCAAAGATGGAAACGAGCCAAATGTCCATCAACAGATGAATGGATACACAAATGTGGTGGATACATACACAGGGCAATTTCTCAGCCACAAAGAGAAATGAACTTTTGATCTCAAGCCACAACAAAGATGAACCTTGAAAATACTATACTTCATGAGATCATACACAAAAGGTCAAACACTGTACAAAATATCTAGAAGAGAGAAATGTCTGGAGGCCAAAGCCATTACCAGGGGCCACAGGCACGGGGTAGGAGAGTTACTGCACAGTTATTGCCCTGGGTTTCCACTAAGGATGATGAAACTATGGAAATGGAGAGTGCTGCACAACACAGCGAGTACAAGAGCCAAGTTCACGGAGCTGTACATTCAATGTTGAAATGTCAAATGATATCGTTCCATCGCAATGAAAACACAACACAAAACAGCAAGTCACTAGAAAGTAGGTGAGAGACGAAACATAAATCACTTCTTAAAAGATACAGATAAAGCACCAAGACATCTTCTCTTTGCTTCTGTACTCAGTTTCCAAACCATTTCTCTATAGCTATGTTGTCTGTTTTGCTATTACAGTAAAATATATGTAACATAAAACTTGCCTGTTTAATCACTTTAAAATACAAGATTCAATGGTATTACTTTGAACAATGTGATTGACACGGGTCAAATTTTGAAATGGGTCAGATTCACCATTTATGGTATGACTGCTGAGTGCCATCAAGTCAGTTCTGACTCACAGCGACCCTGTATAGGGTTTCTCCATGGAGCAGCTGGTGGATTTAAACTGCCCAATTTGTAGTGAGCCATCTGGCTCTTATCCTACAGCGTCACACCAGGACTCCTCACCATTTTACAGCTAAGTTTTAATAATCCTCGAACATGCCAGCATGAAACTCAGACAAAGTATAACTGAGTCACCCTATAAAATCTCCAAGGTCCACAACCAGACAGTAATTGTAGGATTTTGGCGCCGTGGGTTAATGTACTGGACTGCAAGGTCGGTTTCAACTGCAAGGACGGTGGTTCCAGCTCACCAATCCACGCCTCAGAAACCCTCCACAGGGTCACTTGCTATGAGTCAGAACCAACCTGACAACACTTAAAAACAACAACAAACCCCAGAGAACTTCCTGCCCCACTGAGAAAAACTACTGAATTCAAGATGCAACCACAACCTGACCCATATTAATCATATGATTCAAAAACATTTCAGGACCAATGCATTTAACACTTCTGCCTGCCCCACTACCAAATCCAGACACCAGATCACCAAAAACCAAATCCCATTCCACCAAATCCCACAGCTCCTCCCTGTCTCCTCCGGATCCAGTACCTGATAGACAAAGCAGATGGTAGGGGCCTGGCAGCCATATAGAAACTTGACGTCGATGACATGCAACTCCTCCAGACGAATGTTAAAGGCCTTGAGCTCTTTATTGTCCCGGTCTAGAGGAATAACCTTGAAAAGGCCATCGTAGAGCCGTAGGCCAATCATCCGGCACTCAGGGTCAATGATGCCGATAATGCCGGTCTCTGAGGGGCGGCCAATGCGGTCCTGAGAGGTCAGATTGAGATCAGGGAGGAATCTGAACACCCACAGGGTCACACAGGACACCGGGTACCACCTTTCCCAGGTGCTTTCATCCTGCACTGTCGAAATCCCCCCACTGCAGGAGAGGAAGGCAGACTAGTGGCATCCTTCCAGTCAGCGTGCCAGGGAGCCCAAATATTAGTTCACCCTTTTTCACAAAACAGAATCTCCATGAATGATCTCCCTGTTCTTAGACTCTAAGAAAACTGAAGGAGCACTTTCGTCAGATACGCAAAGCCTCGGCACTTCAATTTCCTCATCAGATCACCGGGGCCCTCCGAGGGCACTCAGCCAGAAGCAGCCACCTCACCTGAACATTACCGTGGGCGCGTGTAATGATGTCGATGCTGTCGCCACTCTGCTTGTACTCCAGGATGCAGGCATTGTACTTGGCTGTCAGGATGAAGAGCAGGTCTTTGCTCTCCCCCTGGAAGCCAACATTATGTGGTCACTACAGGTCCTAGCAAAAACAGGAACGCTGGGCTAACCTTTACACAGCATTCTGTAAACATGCAGCCCTCAAATCAAACCCACTGCCAGCGAGCTGATTCCAACTCATAACAACTCTGTATAGGGTTTTCGAGGCTGTAAGTCTTTAGGGGAGAAGAAAGCTTCAGCTTTCTCCCACAGAGCAGCTAGTCCAGCGCTTCCCCTACAGTACCACCAGGGCTCCTTTATAACTTCCCCAGTTGTCCTTTCCCTCATGAGCAAATCCTCCTCTGTTCCATACCCAGTGAGTATGTAACATACACTGCTGTTACTAGGTGCTAGGGAGTGACAGGGACTCCTAAATAGCCCAGGTGACGGACTAGAACTGCCCTGGTGCGTTTTCTAGGCTGTAATTTTCACAGTATGCCCCTGAAGCCACTGAGTGGTTTTCACCAGCCCTCTTTTCCGGTTAGCAGCTGAATGCCTAGCCATTGTGCCCTGGGGGCTCCTGTAACATACACAAGATAACACATACCCTAAAGGGATAGTGCAAAGGTTGAAACTGGGGATGGTAAACATCTAGTCCTCACTTTCAAGATTCTCCATCTCTTTGCTCTATAAACATGGCTTCCTCTAGTTCTATCTCAAATGAATCTTCATCACGCTAGTCAAATTCTGTAAAAAGGAATGCAATGCCTGCTCTAATTCTCTCCAATAGTATTAGAAAAAAAAGAGACAGAGAGAAAATGTGAGGCTAACAATGGGGCTAAAATGGAGCCACAAAGTCTTACTCACTGAACACAGACCCAAAAACCTATTTTGTTCCAAGGGCTATAATTAAAGCTTTTGCTTTCTTGTCAGATTAAATTAAGCTATTCTGAAGCAATGCAGTGGTTATGTGTATGTATGAAGACATTTCAGTTACAATGATAATACTAACGACAGCAATTTTTAACAGAATTGTGAGTGGGTACCATGTGATAAGCCCTATGCTATTATTCATTTAGTCTTCACAACAACTCAGGGGATAAGAGGACACTAATCTCATTTTGCAGGCAGAGAAAAGGAGTTAGGGAAAGCTATCCAGAGTCATGGAATTACTAAGGAACGACAAAGCCAGGCTGCCCTCCTCTGACCCACTAAGCACATTTCAAACTGCTTGAATTTCACCATCCTGAAGAAGTCAGCTCCATCAAGTTTTACCCAGTGAATCTCTCCTCCTACTTCCAGGAAGTCTGGTTCAAGATTATCAATTGGAAAAGGCAGAAGAGAGTTTCTTTCCTAAGCCTTTTCCCACCTATCACAAACAATGGTATAAAAACAATGTAAAACCATCTACAACTCGCAGTTCTCCCTTCCTTGCAGGGTCCAGCCGGAAGCACTTACCTTGGGCCGGAAAAGCTCCATGACAGCAATCTTCCCATACATGCCCACCTCCTTGACCGGTCGGAGGCCCTCAGCAGTGACCACATAGATCTCTAATCGTGTGTTTTTGGCAATCAGCAGGTTCAAGTCTTCAGCTGAAGTAAAGTGTCCTGAAAGAACAGAGTCCTCTAACCTTTGAAGAAAGGGAAAGGCCTTGCCCGACATGTCAGTTTCTCCCTCAGTACCTCCAGAATACTCATTCACTTGCATGTTTCTCCAGCTCCCTCCACTCACCTGAATACTCATTTACTTGCATGTTTCTCCAGCTCCCTCCACTCACCTGAATACTCATTTACTTGCATGTTTCTCCAGCTCCCTCCACTCACCTGAATACTCATTTACTTGCATGTTTCTCCAGCTCCCTCCATTCACCAGCCCCAGACAGAGTCTCACTTCATACATTCAGCAAAGCCACCTCATTGATCAGACTAAGAACATCACATTATGCCTAAGGACCACGCATCCTTCATCTAACAAGTGGCTGTGAAAACCCTTCCAAGTGTTTGGTCCCCTCAAACTGTATTTTGCCTCCAGTGGCAGACTTGCTGTCTCATTAGCGGATGCAGGAGCAAACATCCATCTTCTAGCCGTCACCTACACATCTAAAGTCTCACCGAGTCAGGACACATGGAGATTGAGTCCCAGAGCTTTATACTAAAACCTCGTTTTGCTCACACTCCTTGTCCTGCCCTCCCAGCCACGTACCAATGGGCCCATGGCACCTCCAATTCTCCAAACAACAAAGCTTTGTTTTGGAGAAGTGACTGGGTCGTACATAAATATACAAGTTTGGGAATTTCGCTTGGGGATGATTCTTCCCCCGGCCAAACCTTCATTCCCGTTCTGTAACAGTACTCACATTGTAACCAACTGCTCCAGGCAAGACGACTGAGAGTGGACCTTCCTTGCATCTCTCCACCTCCTGCACCCCCCAGAGTCTTCCACAAGAAAACCCCACAGCCACCAGCTCCTTCCCCCAACCCCACGAGGCCAATCTCCCGGCCCGAGCAACACCGCACAATCAACTCTCACCTCCCTGGGTCCCACAGGGCCCAATCCTGAGCTGGGGCCAAATGACCTCCCGGAACGGAAAAGGACCCTCGAACTCAGCTTTGACTCCCCAAAAAGCGCGTATGGACGCCGGTGGAGGGCAAGGACGGTTCCTCGACCGCCAACGCCTCCCCTTTCCCGGGACCAGTCCTGCCCGGCCGCCCCGGAGGCCATGGCCTCCCTAGGCCTCGGCTCCCCCCAGCTCCCCTTCCTCGCCAGGGTCTCTGGCCCTGGCAGCCCTACCGGTCACGCAGCCGTTCACGGCGGTGGGCTTCTGGGCCGTTACCACGTAGTTGTACGACATGTCGAGGCCGCAGGCGACCCGTCGGGACGCGAGCGCAACGCTACAGAGATGGACTCGAGCGAGGAGACAGAAGGCCCCCGGCCGCGCGCAGCGATCTCCAGCGCCGCTGCCTCCGCCCCAGAGACACGTTGCAGGCCAGAGCGGCCGCAGCGCAGGGCATGACGGGACGGCCTCACCTGGCCTCTGGATGACTCGCCGCGCCGGAGGCAACCAACCACAGTAAGCCCCGCCCCCCGGAGCCTGCAGTACCCGGATGAGAACACACACAAGACTCTCTGTAAAGCGGCGGTGAGGCGTCGGCTACGGAGCAGGAGGGCGCGAGCCGGCGCGGAGGTTGCCCCTCTACATTCGGAGCTTCCCGGAGGACCTCCAGTTCCTAACCCTTCGCCCCGTCTCCGCCCCTAACTTTTCCCCAGACTTCCGTCTTCCCCCACCTCCTTGCTTCCGGAGCCCTCCGAGTGGTTTCTCCCTTTTGGAACCCGGAAGACTGCAGTGGCCTAGAGAGGGGAGGCAGGTGACAGCTATTTGTGCGGATCTCAGACCCAGGTCCGTGCCTGCCTCTACTGGTACCCTCTCAGTTCCCCCAAACTCAGCGGATGACCACGCCTGACCGGAGAACGACCACCCGGCCTCACCTGGAGGCAGCCAAACACTCACCTCTCCTCCTTTAAGCTGTTTTGATTCTTCAGACTTTAAAAGGCACACCAGGCCTTTTGCTCAGCATCAGTAATGCCCCCCATTAACCAGCTGTTCAGCAGACTCTGACACCAAACACAAAATCAGAATTTCCCCAGTGAGAACTTTCGTGGCGCCGGAGGGTGGTCAATTAGCTCTGTAAGCTCATGGTCACTTTACAACAGACAGGCTACCCAAGGAGCAGGAGCACCTGCAGAATTCAGAGAGGTGTCTACCCCATTTTTTAGCTCAGAGATGGGGTTGTTTATATAAGATGACCCTCCAATAAGACAGCCAGAGCTCGGTACAGAGCCGGGTTTTTTAATTCCAGGTGGAGTTCTTTCCACCACACACAAATCACAAGCCTTCTGTTGAAGACCTCGGATGACCCTGAGATGCTTATGGTAGTGGTTACCTGCTGTGGAGTCAGAACCGACCCATAGCGACCCTGTACAGGGTTTCCGAGGCTATAAATCTTTACGGGAGCAAAAAGCCTCATCTTTCTCCCGTGGAACAGCTGGTAGTTTCGAACTGCTGACCTTGCAGTTCACAGCCTGATTCATAACCACTATGCTACCAGAGCTCCTTCAGAGATACTTATACACCAGACCAAACACACCAGGGACCCTGCCTGACTTTAGAGGCACTGAGTTACCTGTAGAAAATGTACAGATTTTATAGAAAGGTACAGGTTCAAGTCCTGACTTTTTCCAGTATGATGTTAGGCAAGTCACTAGACCTCACTGAGTTTGTTTCCTCAGCAGGGTCACAAGCTCTAGCTGCCTCCCTTCTGGTGTGATACCAGTAAGAGGAAGCATGTGAAGATCTTTGTAAACTTCTTTATGAAGTGACTCAGTGGGTAACTGTTACACAGATATGAGAGGCTGCTCCAGGGCATAAAGGCAGCCCTGTGCCCCACAGAGATCGATCTGTCTCTTGGCAGCCAAGTACAGCTTGGTGAACCTTGCTCAGCCTCACACTCTTCTCAGCCCACAAACTAGACTTTGGACTTGGATCAAAGTCTAAGGCAGCTCCCTAACTACCAGGGCACCAGCAGCGTGACTGCCAGGCAGCCCCAATCGTGTTCAACAGTTCTCATCCTTACCCACGCCTGCAGGTGCAGCGTCTGCCTCCACCAAGCTCAAACCCAGGAAGCTCTCCCAGAAACTCCTGTCCTCCAACAACTCAGTGTGAAAGTGAATACGACTTGCTCCCCAGCCTCCCACCATGGTGAGTCCCGTGGGGGCCAGGGCAGGGGAAAGACACTGTGGTTTGGGAGCAGTGGGGTTCCCAACCTTGACCATGCTGGAGTTCCTCACACCCTGACCAAGAGATGCTGTTGCTTCCTAAGTTTGGACAGGTTGAGAGAGAGGGGTTGTGTGCTCTCTCCATGAATGACCCCTGCTTCCTGTCACTTCTTGGAGTCTTCTGGTCCTAGCTAGGTCTGGTGCTGCACCCTCTGAGCTCCTCCAAGGCCCATCTGCCCCAAGTCTGGGTAACATTTACATTAGGACCTTAATGTTATCCACGCTAGATGATTGGTTCAGTGGTAAAGTTCTTGCCTTCCATGTGAGAGACCCAGTTCAATCCGTATCCAGGGCACCTCAATCTGTCAGTGGAAGCTAGCATGTTGCTATGATGCTGAACACAGTTTTAGGCTAGGAAGAAAAATCTGGTGATCCATTTCTATAAGTCAGTTTATGAAAACGCTGTGGGTCACAAAGGATGTGCATGAGGTTACCCTGATTCCAGAGCTGACTCAACAGCACTTCACACCATTGCTCTGTCCTGTACACTGTACCAGCTACAAAAGAACCACAGAGAACCACCGGTGCCTGTTCTTAAAGCTGGGGTGTATGTGAGCTGGCCTCACAGCTGGGGTCTACACTATGGGAGGCTCAATGAGCCCTCTGAGCATCGCTCTGGGTCCACCCTAGAGCCCACCATCTGAACCAAAGCAGACTTTGGACAGGCCTAGGTTCATATCTCACCTCTGCCACTGAATAGCTGTGTGACCTTTCACAAAAGACTTGACCTCTCTGAACTTCTTGTTCCTCAATCTGCAGTGTGGACCCAGAGTCCTAGGCCCTCTCACCGTGTCTGACTTCCTTTCCTTTTCCATGCTTGGGTTCCCTCGGGCTGCTGGGAGCCAGAGGTGGCACTGGTTCATCCGCTGCAGTGGTGGATGAGAGTCCCTGGCAGGACAGGTGGTCAGAGATGCAGAGCAGGACACATTCCTGGAGGTCCGTGATGCTGGAGGCAGGGCTTGGTTTTGAAGCCAATTGGTGGCTTCATTGCATGTTCCAGTCCCTGATGGGCTCTGGGAGCCATAAGCCTGTGTCCTTCCTAGGGCCAGACTACTATTGCTTCAGCCTCCTGGAAACCCTGTGGAGTCCAGTTATGCTCTGACACACATGGGCCACCATGACTTGGACGTGATTTAAAAGCCTTTGCTTGGTTAGCTTTATTCAAATTCCTATCGTATAATTCAGTCCCTTAGGAAAGCAGCGTGATGTCAAAATAATGCCAACGTTGGAGCCAGGTCACCTGGGCACTTGCTGGCTATGTAACTCGAGCAGTGTCACCTGACCCTGCCGCGTGTGCCTCGGTTTCTTCACCAGGCTAACATCTCCCCGGGGGGTGTTGAGAAGATGAACTAGGCCTGCTTCTCAGCCCCTGTTGAGGAATGATGCCAGTCTCCTCCTGCTCACTCCCTACTGGCCCTACTGCTCTTCCCACCCAGGGCAGGTGGCCTGGCCTAACCCCCCCACCCCTACCCCACCCCTGGACCCCTAAGGCATCAGCGCCAAAGTTTGCATGAGGGAAGTTGTGGCAGAAGTATCCCTGACTGGGGCCTCCTCAGCTGGAGGCTGCATCTGGCCACCAGGTAGTGTTGGGAGCCTGGCCCTTGAGTCCCTTTGGAGCCCCGGTCTCACCTTCAGAACAAAGGTGGGCGCTACAGCCCCTGTACAACTAGTTCAAGCTTTTTAGAGCCTGGTGGAAACACAGTAAGAATAAAAAACAGTTGCTCCTGAATCACTTCCAACCCACTGTGCTCCGTACAGTTTCCACAGCTGATTTTTTTAAGCTGGATCACCAGGCCTTTCTTCTGAGGTCCGTCTGGGTGGACTTGAACCTACGTTTCAGTTAGCAGTCGAATAACCCTCAGGGACTCTTCCATATCCAATGCTGCCCTTTATTAAGCTGATACAGTGTCACAGGAATACAGTCGATGAGTAAGTTACCATTTGTTCGTTTTATGTAGGAAGAATCAGGACTTAGAGCAGTGAGGTGTCTTCACTGAATTTTCAAAACGGATGGGATTTGAACTCAAGTCCCCATGATTGCAGAGTCTAAGCCCATCACCATGGCAGGCTGCCGCTGCTCCCTTCTGCCTCCCGCCCCCGGTTGGTTCTGTGCCCCTCCTGTGGCTCCCAGCCAGTGTCTCCTGACCCGGTAAACACATCAAAGCTTCTGATCTAGGTCTGGCTGGTATCTGTCTCTCCCATCCACAGCCCCTTCCTACAGAACTAAAGCCTGTTTCCCTGACAGGAATAGCCATTAAGCATGGTAAGCATAGGCTCGTAGATACTTGCATGTAGTGTAAGTGAGCACTTTCATGTTTTTCACCAGATTGTGAAAACCCATCATGGTAAAACTGTTTACTACAGATTTATAGGTCAGTCCATACTTATCTTGCTTACTGAGCACTCCGTCCCTGCTGGCCACCTGGTATGCCACCCACTGTCACTGGGCACTGTCTCACACCTCCAGACCTTGGCTTCTGCTTTTCCTCTGCCTGGAATGGCCTCCCTCTTTATTCCCTCCATCCTGCCTACCACCTTTGACCTACCTAACTCCTGCTTATTCTCCACAAAGACTTCCAAGGTGCCCTAAAGAGGCTGGGGCTGTCTGCTCCCACAGCACACTTGCCACAGTTGGTTTAAGTGGTCTGTTTATTGCCATCTGGGGCAGGAGCGCTGGGCCTGGCCCACCCAGGATCTCAGGAAGGGTCTGCTGAGCATCAGAGGCCACAGTGAAGCACGGGAGGGTGGCACACATCCCGTCCGGGGCTTCTCCTCTGGCAGGAAAGGAGGCTGGCTTCCAGTTTTATCATATGCTTTTATAATCAGGACTCCAATGCCCCCAGGTTTGTTTGTATGTTTTGCCTTGGAGCCATTTTTCAGGCTGTATTTAAGCCATGATGCCAAACACTCTATTTGGCTCCGAATAAAAAGCCACCAGTGAGGAAGAGAAGTTGCAACAGCATCCAGCTTTGACACTTACCCAAACCAAGGACGTGCTGTGTTCTTGCAGTTGCTAGATGGCCATGGGAGAGGGGTCTTGGACATGGCAACGTGGCTGGGATGATGGGAGTGCCTGCTGCCCACCCTCTAAACCTCCTCGCTCCGGTCCCACAGGCCTCCAAGAAGCTGGTGAACTCTGTGGCAGGCTGTGCCGATGATGCCCTTACAGGCCTCGTGGCCTGCAACCCCAACTTGCAGCTCCTGCAGGGTCACCGGGTGGCCCTCCGCTCTGACCTGGACAGTCTCAAAGGCCAGGTGGCTCTGTTGTCAGGCGGGGGCTCTGGCCATGAGCCTGCCCACGCTGGTGAGTAGAGGGATAGAGGTGGTGCAGGGGGGTGCTTGGCAGGTAGGACGGGGAGCCCCCAGAACATTCAGGCTGGTCTGAGGTTCAGGGCACAGACTGACCCAGAGTCAGGAACCAGTTTCTGGTTCCTGCTCTCCTTTTGCTGTGACCAGGGGCCAGTTGTGGCATTGTTGTGGGCTTCAGTTCATCTGCCGGGATCCAGCCCCGGCAAACTTATTTCAAGGATTTCACAGAAGGGGGGTGCGGCCGTTGGCGGAAAAAGAATTATACGGAGTCAATAAGTCATGATGAATTCAAAATCGTCTTAATTACGTGCTTTATTCTTCTCTCATTCTTTACTCCCTGCTCTCCTGCTCATCTCTTCTGCTTCTTTTCTCCCTTCCCCTGCTCCTGCTTTTCCCTTCTTCTTCCCTCTCCTCTTTCATTCTCCTCCTGCTTCTTTAATCCCCTTCCATTTCTTTACTGCCCCCTCTCCTGCTTTCCCTCTCTATTCTTCATACATGTTTGATTATCCTTCCACTTATTCCTTCTTCTCCTTCATTCTCCTTCTCCCCTCCTGCTTTATTCTTCTGCCCTTCTTTTTCCATCTCCACTACTCCCTATACTACTCCTCTACATTACTCCTTATTCTTTTTCCTTCTCCCACTATTTCCTTTATTCTCTACATTCCTTCTACTTCTCCCTATTCTATCTTACAACCCCCTTATATACCGTTACAAAAAACATTGCTTTCATAGTAATCAATGTCCTCAAAATACAATCTATTTTGGGCCACATTCTTCATGGTTTACAACCCTTAGATTTACAACAGGGATGAGACGTTACAGACATCAAGGCATACTGAGACATCTTAGCACCTTGAAACCTTTTAGTTAAACATTTGTTCCTACATAAATCTATTCTTTTCTCTGAGAAGCAAGTTAACCTTCACATATGTTTCTTAACCTCTATCTATTGAGTCTTGTTAATTTTACTTGTTAGGTGCAATTAACTCTCCATTAACTTCTTCCATACACTATCTGTTTATAGCCTACAAAAATATCACTTATCAGAACATTTAAAAAACTGAGGCTATGAAAACAACGTCCCTATTTTACTGATCAGACTTCTTATTTATGTAACTGTAGATTCTTATAGCCCTTATCTATATTCTAATTGTTTTTAGGAATTCTTGTACCCAAAGCCCTTATTTATGGCCTAGTTGCTTTTAGGGATTCTTTATTGCCTTAAACTAAGGCTACAAGGAAGAATGTTTACAATCACTAAGCCTAAGCTGGTAGTAATTCAATTGACAAATCCTGTCTCCTAGCAGTCTTAAGAACATTGCTAATATAAGTATTAAAACTACCTATGATTACAAGTAGAATAAATGTAGTTAATATATGGATTCTAACTTTTAATAAAAATATACTAAAGTAAAAGGATACTAATAAAATCATGAATAAATCAGAAAATGAGTCAACAAGAGAAAAATTAACTAGGGGCCTGTGCATAGAATATTTGTTCCTTGTAGCTCTGCTATCCAAGGAAAGTACTCCATTGTTGCTTTGCAAAATCAATGAATTCTTCTATGCCCAGGTTTCCCCGTGTCTCATTTATTTATTTTAATTCCTTGATTAATATGTCTCAATTTCTTCATTTTAATTCCTTATTAATAAAATCCCATATTATTATTATGGCCCCTGCCATTCATTCAAAAGTCTGTTCCATCCCCTTCAGTGCTCAGTCAGGCATTCCGGAATTACTCCAATGGACCCATCCCCTTCTCTGAAAACCTTCCTTTCAGCCGAGAGCAGCATCCTTCTAAAGAGCACCCACCCCACAGTCTTGCCCTCACTTAGGGACATTCCTGGTGTTCACTGTTTGGTGCCATAAACACCGTGCCTACTGGCTTCCTTGAGAGCTCCTGAGGGCGGGAACCAGGATGTGTAGTGTTCACTGTTTGGTGCCATAAACACCGTGCCTACTGGCTTCCTTGAGAGCTCCTGAGGGCGGGAACCAGGCTGTGTAGTGTTTTCCTTTTCTGTCTCCCTCCAGTGAGCTCATTCACTCACTCAGCTAATGGTGATGGGCGCACTCTAGAGAAGCTGTAGGAAACCACAGTATACCCAGTGCACACAGTCCACACAGTATCCACGGTAAGCAGAGCACACAGCACAGCAGTATACAACATACTTAGTACACACAGTGTCCATGGTACACACCTGCACAGCACAGTGGTATACAGCATACTTTGTGCACACAGTATACATGACACACACCCACACAGCACAGCGGTATACAGCACATGTGGTACACGCAGTATACACAGCACATACCCACAGGGCACAGTGGTACATACCATACTTAGTACACGCAGTATACATGGCACACACCCACATGGCACAGCGGTACACAGCATACGCGGTGCACACAGTATACATGGCACATACCCTCACAGCACAGCAGTATACAACACACGCAGTGCACACAGTATACACGGCACACACCCACACGGCACAGCGGTATACCCCTACAAAGCTTGAGGCCCCCAAGTGTGAGCGGTCCCAGTGACTCGAGGTACAGGTCCCCACCCATTGTCCTCTCACCCAACCCTCCCTGTCTCCAGGTTTTATAGGGAAGGGGATGCTGACAGGGGTCATCGCAGGAGCCGTGTTCACCTCCCCAGCCGTGGGCAGCATCCTGGCAGCCATCAGGGCAGTGGCCCAGGCTGGCACAGGTAAGACTAGCTCGTGGAGGGACGGGGAAGGTAAGCTGCAGGTGGCTGAGGGCAAACACAGACGAGTCCCTGCTCACTGCTCCCACAGCGGGGACCCTCCTCATAGTGAAGAACTACACAGGGGACCGGCTCAACTTCGGCCTGGCCCTGGAGCGGGCCCGGGCTGAGGGCATTCCGGTGGAGATGGTGGTCATTGGGGACGACAGCGCCTTCACTGTCCTGAAGAAGGCAGGCAGGCGGGGGCTTTGCGGCACCGTGCTCATACACAAGGTGAGAGCCCCCCACCACCACCCTGCCCTCACTCTGCCTCCTCTACAGGCAGCACCCCCTCATAACACACTCTGACTCCTCCCTTTCTGCCACACATACAGTCACCCAGTCACTGGTCGCCCCCCTTCTCCTCCCAGGGCCTCCTCCATCCCAGGACCAATCTGCATATGCCCAGAAGGCTGCAGTGGTCTCCTCCATGGGTCCCTGCCTTCCTGCCTTCTTCCCAGCTGTTCTCCACACAATAACTTTTCTGTGTGTACATCAGCTTTCCCACCTGTTCCCCAGATGAGCTTCTTGGAGGCAGGGACTGTGACTTTTTTCCCCCTAGCTCTCAGCACGTGCTAGATGCTTGGTAAATACTGGATGGGTGGGTGAGTAGATGGATGGACAGACAGATGGACAGAGTGAGAAGATGGATGGATGGGTGGATGGATGGATAGATGGATAAGTGAGTGGGTAGATGGGTGGATGGATGGATAAGAGAGTGGGTAGATGGGTGGATGGATGGATAGATGGATGAGTGAATGGGTGAATGGATGGATGGATGGATGAGTAAGTGGGTGGATAGATGGGTGGATGGATGAGTGAGTAGATAGGTGGATGGATGGATAAGTGAATGGGTTGATGGATTAATGAGTGGGTGGCTGGCTGGATGAGTGGGTGGATGGATGGATGGATGGATGGATGAGTGGGTGGATAGATGGAATGGATGGATGTGTGCATGGGTGGATTGATGGATAAGTGAGTGGGTGGATAGATGGAATGGATGGATGTGTGCATGGGTGGATTGATGGATAAGTGAGTGGGTTGATTAATGAGTGGGTGGATGGGTGGACGGATGTATGGATAAATGGATGAGTGGATGGATGGATGGATGGGTAGATGAATGAATGGATGGATGATTGAGTGGGTGGATGGATGAGTGAGTGGATGGTTGGATTAATGAGTGGGTGGGTGGATGAATGAGTGGGTAGATGGAGGAGTAAGTGGGTGGATGGATGGATAGATGAGTGAGTGAATAAATGAGTGGATAGATGAATGGCTAAATGGGTGAGTGGATGAATGACTGAGTAAATGGGTAGATGGATGGATGGATGAGTGAACAAATGAGTGGATAGATGAATGGCTGAATGTATGAGTGTATGGATAGATGAGTGGGTGGGTGGATGGATAAATGAGTAGATAGATAGATGAATAGGTGGGTAGGTGGATGGATGTATGGGTGGATAGATGAGTGGGTGGATGGATGTATGGGTGGATAGATGAGTGGGTGGATGGATGTATGGGTGGGTAGGTGGATGAATGAATGAGTAGATGGGTAGGTAGATGGAAGGATGGGTAGGTGGATGGATGAGTAGATGCATGGGTGGATGGAAGGATGGGTAGGTGGCTAGATGAATGAGTGGGTGTATAGAAGAGTGAATGGATAAATGAATGGGAGAGTAGATGGATAGAATGAGTCACACTGTAAATGCTATGGGAAAAAGAACTCTAGCAATTGGGAAGCTGGCTGCCAACTGGCTGTGTGATATTGGACAAGTCACTTCCCCTATTTGGACCCATTTGCCAATCTAAAAAGTCCCCTGTACCTCCAACAGACTGGGTTCCTTAAAATTCCTGGCAGGTGCATTGTGAATTAAGGGGTGCACTTCTCTGTTCTACATGTGAGCGGTAGACTGGGTGTGGGGGTACTAGGACTCTCCCCACCTTCCAACAAGAACCTCTTCCCCAGCCAGTCTTCTGTTCCCATGTGGTGGTACAACTCCTTCCCCCTTGGGGGCTTCTCTTTGTGGGGTGCAGGTAGCGGGTGCCCTGGCTGAGGCTGGTGTGGGACTAGAGGAGATCACCAAGAGGGTGAACGCAATCGCCAAGGCCATGGGTGAGTGAACCCAGCGGCTCGGGAAAGGCAAGGGGTAAGGTTGGAGCAGCCCTTGGGCCTAGGAGCAGGTCCCTTTCAGAGGCTTAGTGGTGGCTACAGAGTATTCCCCTGAGGCAGAAGGAAGGTCTGCAATGGGGCGCTCCTGGGGACAGTGGCTCCTGAGGACAGAGCTGGGCTGTGTTTCATCATTAAGATGGAAGAGGCATGTTCGTGGGCAGGGATCGATGCTGCCCTTCCTGGTGTCCAAGGCCAGCACTCCTTCTGTGCCCTGTTCCTCACAGGTACCCTGGGGGTCAGCTTGTCCTCCTGCAGCGTCCCTGGCTCCAAACCCACCTTTGAGCTCTCCAACGATGAGATAGAGCTGGGCCTGGGTAAGCTTGTGACCACCCCTGCCCAGCCATTCCTGTCTCTAAATTGGATTGTCTCTCTGTCTTATGCCCTGGGGGTCATCTACCTGTCTTGTCTGCTTAATGCTCACCTGGTGCTGTATCCCAGGTGGTCTTAGTATTTGTAAGTGGGCACCAAGGCTCTTCTGGCCCAACCTTCCTTATTTCCACCTGCTTTGCCAGCCACACTCAGAGCTGCCTACCTGCCCACCTCCTGGTCTGGGCTAACAGTATTCCTGGGTGCTCCTTCCCTGTAAGACACAGCCCTTTTCTCAGGACCAGGCAAAGACCTTGCCCTGCTGTAGTGTTTTCCATCCCTGGCAGGGGCATAGGCCTCCAGTGGCCTCCCCATGATGGCCTCTAATCAGAACTCCTTGGGTTTCTGGCTGCCTCCCATACTGAGCCACTAGTTCCGGGATAGCAGAGGCTGTGCACCTTTCCTGATCCTGCCTGTGACCACCCCACTCTCTGGGCCCACCGCCTAGCCTAGTGCCCAGCATTTCACTGTAAGTTCTCGGTAAGATGTAAGGAGCCAGTCCCCAGTCTGAGTGGGTCAGCAGTGACACGTTTGTTCACAGGCATCCATGGGGAAGCCGGTGTGCGTCGGATAAAGGTAGGTGGACTCCTCGCCCTGGCTGGGCTAAGTCCACGTGCCCCACACAGCTCACTCCTGCCTCCCACTGACAGATGGCCACAGCCGATGAGATTGTGGGGCTCATGCTCAATCACATGACCAACTCCTCCAATGCGTCCCATGTGGCCGTGCAGCCAGGTGGGTGGCTGTCTCCCATCTGGCCTTCCCCCACCTTCTCTACCTGTCTGTGCAAGGGCCACCCAGAGACTCACCTGTGGGGGGGACATCCTGTCCACACAGGCTCCTCCGTGGTGCTGATGGTCAACAACCTGGGCGGCCTATCCTTCCTGGAGCTGGGCATCATAGCCGATGCTGCTGTCCGCTCTCTGGGTAAGCCCCACACCCCGCCCCTTCCCTCCAGCCTTGGGGAGTGGGGCTTTGCTGTACAGTCATCACTTTGCTGCTTCACTGCCGTGGGCCTCGGTACCTTGGCTTGCTGGTCTGTAAAGTAGTCTGATGAGAAAAGCCCCTGCCTTAGATGACCGATGTGAGGGCCAAGTGAGATTAGCGTATGTGGTAAAATAGCCCATCTTGGAGTCGATTTCTATTAGGGCAGAGTACAACTGCTTCCTGGGATTTCCAAAGCTAGAAGTTTTTATGGGAGCAGAAAAGCTTATCTATCGCCTAGAGAGTGGATAGTGGGTTTGAACCTCTGACCTTGTAGTTAGCAGCCAAACACTTAACCCACTGCACCGCCAGCGCACCTTTGCACATGATAGAATTCAGTGAGTGAGACCTGTAATTACTCATCTGGCCTGAAGAGGGGGCCCCTCCAAGCGATGTGGACGTGTGATGCCCAGAGGAACGCTGGCCTCTCCCCATGGACCCTGGGACCCTACCGCTGTTGCTTTCCAACTTCCCCTGAGCTTTGAGGCATAGAGGGGACAGCCGGCCCGTCCTTCCCTCACGGACCTCTATGCTTTGGTATTGTAGAGGGCAGTGGGGTGAAGATTGCCCGGGCCCTGGTGGGCACCTTCATGTCTGCACTGGAGATGCCTGGCGTTTCCCTGACCCTCCTGCTGGTTGACGAGCCCCTTCTGAAATTGATAGGTGAGACGGGAATCCGGGGTCCTCCATGCCCAGGGCTCCTGGTCACTGGCATCAGTCACCAAAGCTGGTGATGAGAGTCGGGCGATGTGCTGTGTCCTCTCTGGCTTCTTCAGCCCCGTCTCACCTGATTGAGGAGATGCTGGGATCAGGATCCTTCTCAGAGCTGCCAGTACATAGTAGGCGCTCAGTACGTGCTTGTCCAGGTGGTCCTCCTATCTGCAGGCTAAGAGACCATCTGCTGAGGGAGCAGGGCCACCTGTGCCAGGCAGGGAACCCAAGCCCCACTTGAACCCTGACTGACTGCCCGTACCTAAGAATGGTCTGCTGGCCCCCAGATGCTGAAACCACTGCGTCAGCCTGGCCCAGCACAGCCAAGGTCTCTGTGACTGGGCGGAAGCGGAGCCGCGCAGCGCCCCCCGAACCCCCAGAGGCACCCGGCTCCACTGTCACCCAAGGTACCACACCCTGCTGCTGGGAAGGGGTGCTTCCTGGGTGAGCCCCGCTGGGGGGTCAGGATGTGAGTGGTCCCGCCCCTGGTATGTGTCTTCCACAGTCGGTCAAGTTGGGCCCCTCCCTTTCCAGACTCTGCCTCTAAGTGGACGGTGCTTGTGCTGGAACGAGTGTGCACCACGCTTCTGGGCCTGGAGAACCACCTCAACGCCCTGGACAGGGCTGCTGGTGATGGGGACTGCGGCACCACCCACAGCCGCGCTGCCCGAGGTCGGTGTCCGGCCTGCTGGGGCCAGGAGGGGGCTGGGTAGGCACCGGGGTTTCACAAACTGGAATGCAGGCTGCCTATTGACGACATTCACCAGACCTTGGCATCCAGCTCACCCCTGACTCCTAAAGCGAAGGGCCTCAGAGGCTCTGAGTGTGGGTAGGGCGTTGTGTCGGCCTGGACTTCAGTGCAACTCTGCTGACTTGGTTCTCAACCTCAGCCCCGTTCACTCAGGGAGGATGTCTTCAGTGCCAACCAGGCACCAGTCTTGACTCCAGTGATGAGAGTAAACATGTCACTGCCGTCGTTCTGTACAGTCAGTAAACACGTAGCATGTCCGGCCACTCAGCTGTCACCTCACCCTCAGCACACTGGGTACAGAAAGGAGGCCGAGGTGTCTGTCCCCTTAGGTCCTTTTCGATCTCGTCTTTGACTCCTGACTCCAAGAGAGGCCTGTAGAAGTTGGTGGGGGTCTAGAGATGCCGGAGGAGGGTCTCTGAGTCACTTTCTGTCTCTGCAGCCATCCAGGAGTGGTTGAAGGCCAGCCCACCCCTCGCCAGCCCTGCCCAGATGCTCTCCAGATTGTCCATCCTGCTGCTGGAAAAGATGGGAGGCTCCTCAGGGGCGGTGCGTGCTGGCGGGGAGGGGTTTGGGGTGATGGGCTGCAGGGCTGCCAGAATGTGGAGGGGTGCAGAGTGATGGGCTATAGGGCTGGTGGGACAGGTACAGGGTGGTGGACCACAGGGCTGGTGGGAGGGGTATGATGGTGGAGGGTCATGAATGCGGGGTAGTAGCTGCAGTGCCGGCAGGGAGGGCGTTGGGTGGCTGGGACCTGGGCCTGCTCCTGGTACTCAGCATTCTGCCCTCTGCAGCTCTATGGCTTATTCCTGACTGCAGCTGCCCAGCCCCTCAAGACCAAGACTGACCTGCCTGCCTGGTCAGCTGCTATGGATGCCGGCCTGGAGGCCATGCAGAAGTGAGCCTTAGACTCTGTGCCTTAAACCAGCTGGAGGTGGGGGTGGGGGGGGGGGAGGTCCCTTACCCCAGAAAGATCCCCTAGGGGGAGCCTCATTTGTCCTTTCCTGTCAGGTATGGCAAGGCTGCCCCAGGGGACAGGACCATGGTATGTATGCAGGCTGTGGCCTCAGCCTCTCCCTCTTTGAAGCCCTGAAGCCCTAACGCCCCCCCACCCCCACCCCGTGGCTGGGCCTCTCCTCAGCCCCTCCCTCACTGTACACAGTTGGACTCTCTGTGGGCAGCAGGGCAGGAGCTCCAGGCCTGGAAGAGCCCAGGGGCTGACCTGCTTCAGATCCTGACCAAAGCCGTGAAGGTGAGTGAGGCCCCCAGCCCATCCCCATGTGCCCCTGAGCACTGGGGAAGGGACAGGAAGGACTCTGCTCACGGGGCTGCTGTGAGGCTTCCCGAAGCAGGGTGGGACGTGACACTGAGGATACTGGGAGAGATGGAATGGGGGGACCAAGGGCCAGATTGCACGTCGGAGGAAGTCTGTACATGACAGGAAGGAGAGACCTCGTGGGTCATCCTTGAACCTGCACCCCCACCCCCACCCCACCCCCAGAGTGCTGAAGCTGCAGCCGAGGCCACCAAGAATATGGAAGCTGGAGCCGGAAGAGCCAGTTACATCGGCTCTGCCCAGCTGAAAGAACCAGACCCCGGGGCCGTGGCAGCTGCAGCAATTCTCCGCACCATCCTGGAGGTCTTACAGGGCTAGGATGTGTGACTGCCCCCCTCAGCCTCAGCTCCTCACTGCTGGACTGAGGCGACCATGGCCACTTCCCTCTGCCTTCAGTAGTCTTTCTCCCCTGACCCCAATCCCGGGCCTGTCCTGAGTTCTGTTGGAGAGTCCCTACCCAAGTTCCCAGAACAACTTCACTGCCCAGACAGGCCCAGGGAGGGGCCACACTGCCTTCTCCTTTGCTGGCAGGATGGGGTCCCTGGGTACCTGTCAGCTTTGGGCTTTGGCGGTTGTTGGCAGCACAGCCTATAACTGCCGGCGCTCACCTGGTGGAGAGTCCCCAGGACAGACCTGAGCCCAGTGCAGAAGGAATAAACCACAGTGAAACAGCATAGCACCTGCCTCCTCTTGGTGATCCTCCCCAGGCAGGGACAAGGTGGGCCCACTGATGCCACGGGCTGAGGTTGACGTGCTGCTGACCATCTCCTTCCACTAGCTCACCTAACTGTTTGGGGGGTGACATGGCAGCGGGGGCACCAGAAGGAAATCAGAAAGCCCAGTCCTGGATCTCTTTCTGGAGCAGAGGTATCTGCGTCGGGGAGGGATGGCACTGTGGGCTCAGACAAGACTTGGAATCCCGGTGCTGCTTCATACCAGCTCCTGCTGTGATGAGTCTGTGTAACCTCCTGGACTGGATGGTCTGAAGGGCATATGGAAAGGGCTCGAGTGCGTGGGTGTCAGGAAAGCTCAGCCCGGTCACGGCCTCTCTCTCACCTGTCGGAACTCAGAGAAATGGCTTGTTCTGCCGAGTCGCCCGCGTGTTCCACCTTAGAGAAGGTGATCCTACCGCCATTTGTTGTTAGGTGCCACTGAGTCGGCACCAACTCATAGCGACCCAATGCACAACAGAACAAAACACTGCCCGGTCCGGGGCCAACCTCACAATTGTTGCCACACTTGAGACCATTGAAGCTGCCACTTTGCCAATCCATCTCGCTGGGGGTCTTCCTCTTTTTCTCTGACCCTCCATCTTACCAAACATGATAGCCTTCTCCAGTGACTGGTTCCTCCTGACAATATGTCCAAAGTATGAGAGAC
>NW_006408828.1:1236671-1317165 GCF_000296735.1 Chrysochloris asiatica
GGTTACAATCCCCTCCGTGCATCATCAACCAACTAAAGGGTATACCCTGCAAGCCTGCCCCCTGGTTGTCAGCACACAGCCCTTCTCCCTCTCTGGGTCTAGAGTCCCCAGCTGCTCCATCTCTCCACGTCGTCGTCTCTGCCTCCATCTCTAGTGTCACTGTTTCTCTGCACCATTGACTTTTAACCCACTTAAACTATTAACAAGGCTGGTAAGGAGAAAGGGCCATCCACACATGTGGAATTCCATCCCATGCAATTCTGCCCAGACAGATGGCTGGTCAGTGGGCCTGACGTCTCCTGGTTGCCCTTCCCTTGTCTGTGAGGGTCAGATCTTCCAAAGCTTTTACAAGTTACCCTAAGGCCCACTTCACCAAATACTACTTTAGCAGAAGCAGTTTTCAGTCTTATAAACATGTTTATTAAAAATCCAACTCCTTTATAAACAAGCGAAGTGTCTATGGATGGACACTGGCCAGGTGATATGGGCACCCACTGGCTTTGGAGCCTCTGCCCCCTTCTGCCAGCATCTGCTCACCAGCTCCCACCCTGGACGTCAGACCAGACCACATGGGTCCTGAGCACAGGCAGCTAGTGTGGGCCCTGGTCCTACAGACCCCACTGGAGACGACAGGAAACACAGCACAGCTCAAGACCCCTGCCACGACCCGCTTCTCCTCAGGAGGAGAGCTACAGCTTGCTCTGGGCATGATCCAGAAGACTGCTTTAGCCAGGCAGGCAGGCACCTTGACACCCAGCAAGGTCACCACGGAAGGTGGTGGGCATTCAGGCTCTCCTGGACACAAGGCACCACCACTTTGGCACCTCAGTTTCAGGGTGGGTCAGACAGTGGAAATCAGGGTCCTGCCAGAGGATCAGGGGGTACCCGCCCCAGGGCAAGAGGGACGGGGGTGGCGGGGCTGATCCAGCAGAGCAAACAGGAAGTCTTCAGCCCCCTCTGCTGTTTGTCCCTATGGGGACGGACAGGGACAGGCAGTCTATTCCCGGAGGAGCCGGTTACCAGGATTCCTCGAGCTGCCTGACAGGCATGTACGCCACAGGGAGACGCTGGGATCCAGTCCCCAGCTGGAGCAGCAGCTGGAAGAGGTGGAGGGGACCACACCATCACATTACACAGATGCAGCAGCAACAGGAAACAATGCTGACAGCTTCCTCTGGTAAAGCGGTTCAGCCACCCTCATCCTCTCTCCCAAGCTCACATCCAGGTGGGCTGGGCAGTGAAAACAGGGCGGTGAGGCCTGCGCCCTATGGGGTGCCTGCCAGGGCAATGCTGAAGACTACCTTGTCCACCGCCCTCATTCTTGACATTATGGATGGCAGGTGGGTCCTAGCTTGTGGGAACTGTCAGGATCTTCGGCCACATCCCTTGGGGTTTTAGGTGATGGCCACCTGCCTTCTTCAGAGAGAAGAGCAGGAGCAGCACTGGGCAGCCTTATGTGCACGGGGTCCCTGAGACGTAAATGCCAAGAAGGGGTGCAGAAGCCAAAGCCACCAAGCAAAGCCAACAGGCTGCCCATGGCTGGAGAGAGCAAGCCCAACACAGAGACAGCAAGAAGCATGGGCTGAGAACCCGCTGGGAAGCCCCAGGAGGAGACAGCTTCTGAGGAGTGAACAGTCTCAACTGCTTCGGAGCCCTGGCCCGCTTCCCTGGCCACCATGCAGCAGAGGCTGGAAAGACAGAGATACAGGGAAGGGTCAGTGACAAGGCGTCACAATGGCCCCTGACCTGCAGGATCCCCACCAGGCTGAGTCCCCATCCAAGCCATAAGATCCTCAGCCTGGTCACCATCACACCACATCCCACCAGTTGGCCAAGTGCCCAAGTACAGGCCACATCTGCTGCAAATAGTCAACTGGGCACCATGCTCTGTCCCCTAGCCTAGCCCCAAGGTCCTCCCATCATGTTCAAGTCCTTGCTTGGGCATATTAGGCCACATCACATCTCACTGCATTCCCTGTCTTCCCTGAGCACCAGACCACGGGGCCCTGGTTGGCACCATCACCAGGATATGCTAGTTTGATAGCAGTGGTCCCCGTCAGCCAACCTCAAACCACCTTCAAGCTACTTGGTTCCCACCACAGTACTGTGCTGATCGTTTTGGCCCAAGCTTTTCCTGGGTGTTCCTGGGCTGGAGTGGGGGGCCAGGAACCCGTACCTGTCTGTCATTCAGGAGCCCCGGCTCTGGGCGCTTCCAAGATGAAGCCAGGATATAAAGGACCAGCAGCCCAAAGACCACCACTAGCATCCCGGTGCTGTTGGCGAAGACAGCCTCACTGGGCAGACTGGAGTAAGGGTGGGTGGCATTTTTCCTGAAAATGATGAAACAAGGGGATCCCTGGAGACTTTCCAACATGTTTACCCAGCAGGAGATACACTGTCTCTAAGAGAAGGTGAGAAAGTCTTCCCAGGACCACCTCTGACTTGGGATTGTAGTTATTACCCCCCAGAATTACTTTCCATGTCCCTGCCACAAAAACAAACATCTGTCCAACGCTCTTTCTGAGACCATTGAGGCTCAGAGTGTTGAAATTAACTTGGCCAAATGCCCCTAACCAGCAAACAGCATTGCTGAGGTCAGTCTTGCTTTCCATTGCCCCCTACCACCTCAAACCCAGAGAACGGCAGTGACCAGGCACATGGGACTGTGCCAGGGCAGACAGCCTGTGTGCCCTGAGCTAAGTTACTTAGCTTCTTGCTCTGTGTCTGTTCCCCATCTGTAAAGGGCAGCGACACCAGCAGCGATGCTAGAATGCGGTTGAGAAGATTAACATAAAGTAGGTACAGCAGCTTGTTAAAACCCCGCCCCCCAAAGCCCAAACAACTAGCCATCAAGTTAATTCCAACTCATGGCAACCCCATGTATTGCAGAGTGGAACTGTGTTCCATAGCACTTTCAATAGCTGATTGCTTCGGGAAGTAGACTGCTAGACCTTTCTTCAAAGGTACCTCTGGGTGGATTCAAACCGTCAACCTTTCTGTTCTTAGCCCAGTGAACCATTTATGGCCCCAAAATATAGGAATACCAACTCCATTGCCATCAAGTTGATTCTGACTCCTAGTGAGCCTAAAGGACGCAGCAGAACTGTCCCGTGGTGATACAGTGGCTCAGTGCTAACTACAAGGTTAGCAGTTTAAACCTATCAGCTGCTCCTTGAGAGAAAGACATAGCCGTGTGTTTCTGACTAAGCTCAAACCAGGCCCACTGCCACTAAGTCGATTACAACTCACAGCAACCCTGCACAGGGTTTCCAAGACTGTGAATCTTTCCCGGAGCCGAAAGCCTCCTCTTTCTCCCAACAGCAAGCCTATAGGACAGAGTAAAACTACTCCGTAGAGTTTCTCTGAGACGAAATCTTCAGGGAAGCAGACAGCCACCTGCTCTGACTCATAGTGACCCTGACTCAGTTTTCAAAACGAAATCTTTACAGGAACAGACGACCACGTCTTTCTCCCACAGAGCAACTGGTGGTTTTGAATCACCGATCCTGTGGTTGGCAGCCCGATCCATGTCCCAGTACCACCAGGGTTCATTTATGACTGTAGTTGCTGCTGCTATGTGCCATGGAGTCGGTTCCAACTCAAAGCAACCCTGTGTAGGGTTTCCAAGGCTTTAAACCTTTATGGGAGCAGAAAGCCTCATCTTTCTTCCATGGAGCAGCTGATGGATTTGAACTGTTGACCGTGTGGTTAGCAGCCCCATTATGATACACAGTTGGCCACTACGATACACAACTCCCTAAGTGGTAGATCAGTCTGATGCTCAGGAAATATTTGCTCATCAATTTACCAATCTCAAGTTAAAAAGAGATGTTTTATTGCAAGGTCCCTACAATCATCAGATGCAGCCTCTGAAGGCCCCTCCCCTGGAACCAGGCTCCCCGTCCTACTCACAGACTGAAGAAAAGCTTCTCATTAATGCCGGAAATGACAGACACAATGGCCAGCGAAAAGATGGAGGTCCCAAAGAAGATATGCGTGGGCTTAAGGAGACTGCGCAGCCACACGGAGGCCCAGGGCAGGAGGAAGACGGCAAAGCCCAGGAACCACTGTGAACACAGCGAAGGCACACCTGACACTACTGAGTGCGGCCGGAGGCACACGGGTCACCCCACCACACAGCTCTGCCCCAACTCATATGGGCCCTTCTTTCCCACCTGTAACCCTCCCAACAGGCCCTGCCTCCCCCCACCTCATCCCCCATCACACCCAGCTTCCTCACTGTCTGCACTGTGGTCGGTTTGTTTCTATCACACACACACACACACACACACACACACACACACACACGTCAGAGCCACGGCAAGAACACTGAAGTCTCCCTCTCCCAGCAAACCCACCCAGTCTTGTTAGTCTCTGCTTCCTTGCAGAGCTGGCACACCGAATGCCTCACTTGTATGGGGCTGACATCAGAATATAGAAACCACTTCTGGAACTGCTGCTGGTTCACAAAAGGTGGGAAAGGCAGCTGTAAGAGCTGGCAGGGGCTCTAGGAAGGTGTGAGGTCTGGGAGCAGGAGCAGGGAAGAGCAAGATGCACAGAAAGAGTGCCGATGCCAGTGCAGGTGCAGGGCAGAGGAAACCCACCTGGCAGGCAAACAAGAAGACGGTGGTGATCCCCACCCAGCTGTGCAGGGAGTAGAGGTTGCTGATCCGATGACTGTTATGAAAGGCAAAGACGGCTACCAGCCCCAGCACGGTCAGGACGAAGGCCATCAGATGCAGAGCTGCATGGAGGATCTTCCAGGGCAGCTTGGGCCCTACCCAGGACTGGGGCAGGCGGTACACTAGCGAGGCTGCAGGAGAGAAGAGTCCCAAGGCTCGACCTCTCCCCTCACATTAGAGGAGCCACCCTCAGATGACCCCTCTCAGCCTCCTAACACCTTCCAGGTGTGTGACGGTTGGGAAGGAGGACAGGCTTGGATGGACATCAGTTCTAGTCCCTCAGCATCTTCTCTCCCATTGGCCATGAATGTCGAAGGGACAGTGAGCAAGGTCCTGCCATTCGGTTATACACTTACTACATGACCAAATAGGACTCTCTAAGCCAAGGTTGGTTGTCAAGGGTCAGACCACCAGGGCCCAGATCCTGACTCTGCCTTCTCATTAACTGTTTAGCTTCTCCTCACCTCTAAGACCCAGTTTCCTCACCTGTAAAGTGGGAGTAACAGTAGAGCCTACCTCCCAAGCTTGTTGTAGGAACAAACTGAGAAGCAGGAAGCTTCTATTATTAATGTCTTTGTTATTCCCACTTGTAAACTGAAGCTCACCTGGGTCCTCAGGGACCATGTTGAATGCATGGGATAGAGATGGTCAAAGACAAGTCTGTGAAAGCTAGGTCTGATAGCACTGTGGAGTAAGCACTGGACTGCTAACCCCAAAGTCAGCAGTTCAAACTCACCAGCAATTCCAAGGAAGAACAGATCTACAGCCTCAGAAAACCTCTACGGGGTTGCCGTGAGTCAGAATCGACTGGACAGCAGCGAATGTGAGTTGGGTCTGGGAGGAATGAGCAGCGCCCTCATTTAGGGGCCTGACTATACTCCGGGAGGCTTCAGTTCCCGACTTCTTGAGCAGAAGTCAGCAAAATATACAGCTCATGGGCCAAATCTGGACCCCACCTGCACAAGGTAAGTCAAAAAGTATTGCTACGGAACGTATTCATCCACGCATGGGTTCGTTCAAAACACAATGTGTTTAACAGTCTCTGCGATCAATGGACGGCTGCAGATGAGTTCTCTCAGTAATGCATGTGTCTTAAGTCTCATTAGGGTACCTTCAATAAAAAAGATGACTTTTTGTGCCATGGGAAAGAGAATGTGTTTTCAGGTCAGGACTAATAATTTCACAATTTTTAACAAAACTCCACCTTCCCATATCATTGATGCTTTGCAACAAGTTTGCGGGAGTACCACCCCACATGAAACAACAGGTTTTCGATGGAGTAAGCATTTTAAGGAAGGTTGGGAAGAACCCAAGGATGAATTCAAGGCAGAGAGGTCTGTTCAGAAGGTTTCAGTGACTGATTTTTGGTACTCCAACGGGGTCATCTTGATAGATTTTCTGGAAGGACACAGGATGATCATGGGGGCTTGTTAGGAAGAAGTTTTAAGAAAACTACATTGGTGAGAAAAAAAAAAAGGTCAGGCAAGTTGCACTGAGGAATTCTTTCCCGTCACAACATTGCAACTGCTCATTCTTTAAGGGCTGTCCTCTGAGGATTTCACTGGGAAAGCTTACCCATCCACCCTACAGCCTTGATCTTGCTCCTTCACAGTTCTTGTTACTTCCCCAAACTCAAAGGACATTAAAAAAAGAACACAGTTTGAGTCCCCGGAGGATGCCGTTTTGACGTGTGAACCAGAGTTTCAGAAGTCTCTGGGAATAGGCGAGAGATGAAAATATCTCCTTCAGAAGCGTACAGCTTGGGGAGGCAACATTGAGAAACAATAGCTGCACATTTGATATTTTTGTTTTACAAAAGTTTCTGTGATTTTTGTAGCAATTCTTTTTTACGTGCCCTTGGATTTGTAAAGAAAGTTTTATTAGAACACAGCCATGATCCCTCATTTATGAACTGTAGCTGCTCTCGTAACACAATGGTAGAGGTGAGTTGTTTCAAGATAGATCACACGGCCTGCAAAGCCTAATATGGGTTCTAGCTAGCCCTTTACAGAAAATGTATTGTTGTTAAGTGCCATTGAGTCAGTTCTAACTCATAGCAACCTTGTATAGTGTTTCCCAGAAGCAACTGGTGGGTTTGAACCACTGATCTTGCAATTAGCAGTCCAATACTTATCCCACAGCGCCACACCCAGTTGTTGTTGTTATGTGCTGTGGAGTCGATTCTGACTCATAGCGACCCTGTACAGGGTTTCTGAGGCTATAAATCTTTACGGGAGAAGAAAGCCTCATCTTTCTCCGGCGGAAAAGCTGGTAGTTTCGAACTGCTGACCCTGAGGTTTGTAGCCCGATTCATAACCACTACACTACCAGAGCTCCTTGCCACACCCAGTAGAGTACTAGAAAAAGTGCCCTTCACACACGCCCTCTCCCTTACTACCTCGTCCCCACATGGGCCCAGTGACAGCCACCCACCACCCCAACACTGACCAAGGCCAACCCTGGAGAAGGAACGTGTTGGGCCACCCCCTTCTCTGCCCATGTGGACCCCTTACTCACCAGCTCCGTAGACCACCACCATGCCAGCCACCATGAGCACAGGGTGCCAGTTGAACATGAGTTGGCTTCCGTCCCAGGCAAAGCCGTTGCGCCAGTACCACATCCAGTAGCTGGTGAAGAGGATACAGAGCAAGCCCAGGGACCCCAGCGCCAGGCAGGAAAGGTAAAAGCGTCCCACCACCATTCTGCTCTGGCCCTTCTAGGGGAGAGGAGGAAGTTACACGTCCCTACTGGCTTGGCTACACCCCACACACTGGCTAACGGAGGAGGCAACACTGAGCTCACGCTGGGCCTCGTGGGGTGGATGCTTCAGTTTCCCTGTCGTCGGGCTGGGCACCGCCCAAGGCCAGATCTCTGGTTATAGATGTTGAGTGAACCCCACCTAGCACCTGGCCGTGCAAGGCTCAGCAAGCTCTGGCTTGTCGCTGGCCTTGCAGAGCACTGTTGGGGTCAGACACCAAAGCTCCGGGCCCTGAGCCCCAGAAGTGGTTCCCCACTTCACAGGGCAGATAAAGCTGGTTCTGGTTGGTAGAGACCCAAAACATAAGGAAGGAAGCAGCCAAAGAACCACTGGCTATCTAAAGGAAACAAGGGTCAGGACCTGGAATCCAGCCTAGATTTCCCAAATTGCTTAGACTCACAGTTTCAACATGAGGCCACCGTGCAATTGGACAGGAAAACAAAACATAAACAAAAACACATGCACTCTTTACTAGACTAAGCTATAGCCAGGACACCCCACGGGCCCCCACTTCTACAGCAATTCTGTTTATCCCCAGATGCGGAGCTCTGTGGGGACAGACCCTCTCCTTGGGGAGAGAAGATCAGACCTTCATTCCTCAGTCCCCACACTATGCATGGTGAGTCAGGCGACATGCCTCAGCTATCCCCAGGCTGAGACTTCTGCTTTCTCTTCCTCCAGGGAAAGTTCAGAAGAGAAAGAGGAAGCAAGAACTCATGGTCTAGAAAGCAGGAGGTTTATTTTGAGATTTCCACATGCTCTCGATAAATGGAGAGTCCCACTGGGGTTCAGGCCTGGCCTGCTCTTACTGTCTGCGACTGTATGGGCAGCATGGGCCCAGTCACCCAGCCCCATACACTCACCCCAAGAAGGTGACGATGTGGCTCCCTGAGACTGAGGTACCTCAATCAGAACCAGCTAAGCGAAAGGAGGCCCCTAAAATACACAACTCCCAAGGAGAGAATGCACGTGGGTCCTCACCTGGAAACCGAGTGATAGGTAGAAAAAATAGGGACCTGGGTGTCAATTCTCATGAAAGCTGATGCACCTTGAGCAAATCGCTTACCACTCGCAGGACTGGCTTCTCACCTGAAAGAAAGGCATGACCAGAATAAAGATGCCGTTTAATGAACACCAGGGATGAACCAGGAGCCTAGCTGATACCAGCAGCTTGAGACCCATGCAGCATCTCCGCGAAACAAAGGCTTGGCAATCTGCTTCTGTAGAGACTACAGCAGAGAGAATTCCCCGGCACAGTTCTCCAGCAGCCCCTAACACCAGTACACTTCAACCTGACACACACAATCCCGTTTACTCCTCTTGACAATGCTGTGAGGTATTGTCCCCATTATACAGATGAGGAAACTAAGGCTTAGAAAGATTAATTTGTGGTGGTACCGTCAAGTACAACAGGACACACTGCCTGGTCCTGTACCATCCTCACAACCTGTCCTGTGTTAGAGCCTGTTGTTGCAGACACTGTGTCTGTTCATCTCATTGAGGAGATTCCTCTTCTCCACTGATCCACTACCAAGCATGACATCCTTCTCCAGGGACTGGGCCCTTCGGGTAACAGGTCTTGCCATCCTTGTTTCTAAGATGCACACTTGGCTATATTTCTTGGAAGACAGATTTGTTCTTCTGGCACTCCATGGTAGAGATTCAATATTCCTCACCAGCATCTTAACTCAAAGGCATTGATTCTTCTTTGGTCTTCCTTATTCATTGTCTAACCTTCCTATGTATAGGAGGTCACTGAAAATACCATAGCGTGGTCCTCAAAGTAACATCTTTGCTTTTCAATACTTTAAAGAGGGTTTTTGGAGCAACTTTCCCCAATGCAACACAGCATTTGACTTCTTGACTGCTACTTACATGGTTGTTGAATACGGATCCAAGTAAAATGACATCCTTGACAACTTCAATCTTTTCTCCGTTTATCATGCTGCCTGTTGGCTCAGTTCCACTTATTAAATGGGCAACAGTTTCAAACCATGGTCTGTCTGGTTTTAAGGCCCAGGCTTTTTCCTTTGCCACAGGTTGTCAGAAGATCAAGAAAGAAAACACAGGAAAGGACATTGTGAAAATAAAGTCTTACATGCTTCTTAGTATCCTGTTGTTGTGGTTGTAAAGTGCTGTCGAGTCGGTTCTGACTCATAATGACCCTGTATGTGGTTTCCAAGGATCGGCTGGGGGTTCTGAACCACTGGCCTTGAAGTTCAAGCTAACCTTGCGGTCAGTTCAGTGCTTATCCTACAGCACCACACCAGGACTTCATATTTTATTTTAGCTCCTGCACCTCTCAACAGCCCTGATTCTGTGCTTGTCAGCTTTCCCCACACCAGGTGGGATCTCCCAAGGTGATCCCGTGGGCAGTCAGCTTGAGGAGGGTCTGAGAGCTGAAGGGGAAAACAAGATCTTATGAGGCTGACAAAAGACAATCATTCATATCGCTAGCTTCCTAGAAACTCTAGAGACTCAACGCCTGGTCTCCACGATGTGCACCCAGCTTCAGAGCTGTCCCCTCAATTCCCACAAGGGCACAGGAAGTAGTGTCAGGTCACCAGAGACAAAAGCCAAGTAAACATAGTCCCCAAAGGACAGAATACACCCTTGGAGGAGGTGATAAGTGGAAGGGCCTGCATTCCTGCTCTGGGACTAACTTGGATGATGGGAACTTTCCTGATTGGGGTGGGGGGAGCTCAGAGGTTAGGGTACTCTGCTCACAGCCAACCCTCCCCTTTGCCTAAAACAAAAAGGAAATGCAGAGGAAAAGGAGGAGTGAGCGCAGTGACCGCTGCAAGGCCAACTCCGAGAATGTGTGAAGATTTAAGAATGTGTGCACCTCGGTTTGGGCTCCTGTTCTGTTCTCCTTTTCTAAGCCTTGTTCAAAAGAAGGTGTTGACAAACTCTGCTACAAAGAAAGGGTCAGGCGGTAAATAGTCTCAGTTTTGCAGGTTCTCTGGTCTCTCTGTTCACAACAAAGTCATTCACCCTGCTGATGTAGTGCGAGGGCAGCCACTGACGTGAGCATGGCTGTGTTCCAATAAAACTTTATTTAATTCTATGAAGTCATTGAAATATGTAATTCATGTACTTTTCATATGTCCCCAAATAATCATCTTTTGGCTTGTCCAAATCATTGAAAAAAAAAATGTAAAATCTATTCAGGCAGGCAACATTTGACCTGTAGGTTGTAGTCTGTGACCCACTCCATGGGGTCTATTCTCCCACCTAATATAACACTCTTCTCAGTCTCTGGGTAGAAAGGATTTATCTAGGCTGAGCTAAAACAGATCAGGTTCAGGGATAAAAAATGGGTGATTGTAAGTCAGTTCAAACTCATAGGGACCCTGTATAGGGTTTCTGAGACTTAAAAAAAAGATTAGAAAGCCTCATGTTTCTCACATGCAGCTGCTGGTAGATGCTACAAAGGCTTCCCATGGAGTTGGTATTCAGCCTTTATTGTTGTTGTTAGGTGCCATCTGAGTCGGTACTGACTCATAGCAACCTGATGCACAACAGAATGAAACACCGCCTGATCCTGGGCCAACCTCACCATCGTCGTCACACTTGAGTCTTTATAGTCTTAGGAAAAGGCTATTCCCAACTGTGATGGGAAGTCCTGGCGGGGCACTGTGGGATAATGCACAGGACCGCAGGTCAGCAGTTCAAACTCACCAGCTGCTCCCAGGAAACCCTATACAGAGTTGCTATGAGCTGGAAACAACTTGAAGGTACTTAACAATAAACAACACCGACAGTGTTTCTTTAAGACTACAAATAGAAAAAGAAACAAAATCATCTGTGTCTCCCCCTTCTCAGACAGATGAAGGAACTTTACTGTTGTTAAGTGATGTAGACTCAGTTCCAACCCATAATGACCCTGTATAGGGTTTCCGAGCAGTGGCTGGTGAGCTTGAACTGCCGACCTTGCAGTTCAAGCCCACTTTGCAGTCCGGCGCATTAACCCACCGCACCACACCAGGAAACTTTCGGACTCTTCAAAATCAGTTTTAAAGTCCTAAATCCTTACAGTATGTTTCCAAACCACTGGGGCCCAAAGTGAATGGCAAAACAAGTACAAGGAACCAAGTCCACTACCCTTCGGCTCCCAGAATTCCTCATTGCCAAACGCAGCTTTCTGCAAATCCAGGCGAGGAAGTCAGGACTCAGAAGCGAGGAGAGTCCAGAATTCTACTCAGTTCTCCTTAGCACCAGCGCGATGACAACACCGCCCCTCAGTCAGGGTTCAGGACTGCAGGCTCAAATAACCTAAAACAATTTCAGAAACTCGGGGCTGATTGCTGACACCACTGTTGGGCCCTTGGTGCTAACGAACCTCCAATGAACATTAAGGGAGGAGCTCCGCCTGCTGTCATTATAACTATCATCCGTGGAACGAAAGGCACTGAGAGTTGTGCCCAGTTGCTAAAAGAGAAAACTAAGACTGGAGCGAGGGATCTTGCCAGCGAGGAGCGAAGGGTTTTGCCAGCGGGAAGCGAGGTAATAGCAGAGGGAATACTCGAACCCAGTTCCCTGAACGCCAACCCGGGCTCTTTCTTACTCCTGAACGACACTGGGACGCAGGGAAGTTAGGATCTTCTCAAGCGGCGTTGCCACCTCCGGAGCTTCGGGAAAAAAACGAATCAGGAACGACTAAGATACTCCATCTACACTGGGCAACCGCGCCCACAGCAGGCCGGAAGGCAGCGTCCCGACCTCTTATAGCCTCGCCACACTTCCGGTCCCACGCAAAGTTGCTTGGGAAATGAAGTCCAAGCCCCCGGTCTACGAAGGCCAGTGTGCCAAGGTGCCGTCTTTTCACGACCCGCGTTCCCGTTTTCCCTCGGGCATTTCTTTCGCAAGCCCAAGGTTTCAGAGACCAGGAGCGCTACGACGAGACTGCCTGTCCCTCAGCCTCCACCCCCCGGGAACGGAAATGTTCGGGCCGACTGGCAGAGGCTAACCCTCAGTAGGTTTCGCGCTCGGCGATGGAGGGGAGCTCTGGTCTGCAAGCGCTAATGCTGGGGCAGGAGCAGGGGCAGGGGCAGCAAGATTCCCAGGCTTGGTGACAGGCTGGCCATAGAGAAAGTCGAGACCAGCAGTTAGAACGGCGCAGACGGAATCCGCTTCCGCCACTCACTTCCGGGATGTAAAACCGGAAGCCAGACGGTGTCCCCATGACAACCGACGATGGCTCTTTGAGGTAAGAGCGGTGGATGAAGAGTGGGTGAAGTAATCGAGAGTCACGATTTTTATTGGTGGTGGTTTTGGGTTTTGGCCAAGGCGACCACATCAGCCTCAAAGCACATCTAGCTGGGCAGGTGGAGGGGACAAAGGGAACGCGACAGCATTTTGTTATCTTGTGACTCCCCACTGCCCACTTCACGTGGGCATGGCGACGTGCGTGTCTGTGTGACAGCCTCTGTGGTGGCCGGTGAACTGTAGTGGTCAGGAGCACGGGCTTTGGCGTCTGCCCTGGTTCCGAGTTCTGGCTCCACTTACTGGGGAATTAGTTAGATCTCTGATCCTCTCTGTAGAATTGTTGTTGCCAAGTGCTGTCAAGTCGGTTCCGACTCATAATGACCCTTTATAGGGGTTCCGAGGAGCGGCTGGTGAGTTTGAACCGCCGACCTTGCGGTTCAAACCGACCTTGCAGGTCAGCGCATTAGCTGGCAGCGCCACACCAAGACTGTAGAATAGGGATCTTTTTTCTCCCACTTTGCAGCGGGGACTAAAGGGAATTGTCTTGGCTGACAAGTTGTGTACATCGGTGATGGCTCTCAGTATTATTTGATGAATGAAGAAACTGTGTTCAGAGACAGCATGTTCCTACATCCAGTAAGCTGGGACTTCTGCACCTTGGTGATATAGAAAGAGGTACCTTAACCCCAAGAGCCTCGATGTAAAGTGCAGATTATATGCATAGCATTATATGCATAATAGGAGCTCTGGTAGCTTAGTGGTTACCAGTTGGGCTGCCAACCTCAAGGTCAGCAGTTCAAAACTACCAGTTGTTCGGCAGGAGAAAGATGAAGCTTTCTGCTCCCATAAAGATTTACAGCCTTGGATAAACCCTGTACAGAGTCACTCTGAGTAGGAACCGACTGGAATGTTGTTTGAACCGCAAGATCGGCAGTTCAAACCTACCAGCTGCTCCTCAGAAACCCTATGACACAGGGTCGCTATGGGTCAAAACTGATTCAACGGGCACTTAACAATAACATGTGCTTAGTAAAGGCTTAAGTAGGCTGTAGGATTGTTGTTATTATGGGCTGTTGAATCCGTTTTGACTCAGTGACCCTGTATAGAGTTTCCAAGGAGCAACTGGTGAGTTTAAACAGCCGACCTTGCGGATCAAACCAGCCTTGTGGTTGAGTTCTTATGCTATAGCGTAATACCAGGACTCCAGGCTGTAGGATTAAATGCCATAAAATACGTGCAGAGTTTGCAAATTGCAATGTGCTTTACAGGTACTAATATAATCACTCTACCACTTCAAAGCATCTAAAAATTTGTTTATAGATTTGATCAAATTGGGTGGGGGTCAAGGGCTGTCTCCCCCACAAACCCTAGCAGCTTCTAAGATCATGGAAAACATACTGTTCTAAAGGATTAGCTTTATTTCAGCCTCACAGTAACTTCATGACATGAAAGATTTGTTGTTGTTATTGTTAGGTGCCATCGAGTCAGTACCGACTCATAGTTACCTTAAACACAGCAGAATGAAACACTGCCCGATCCTGGGCCAATCTCACTATTGTTGCCACGCTTGAGCCCATTGCTGCTGCCACTTTGCCAATCCATCTCACTGGAGGTCTTCCTCTTTTTCTCTGACCCTCCATCCTACCAAACATGATATCCTTCTCCAGAGACTGGTCCCTCCTGACAACATGTCCGAAGTATGACATAAAAGATACACTTTTATAGTCCCCATTTTACAGATGAGGAAACTGAGGTCCAAAGAGGTAAAATAGTTTGTCCAAGGTCACAGAGTTAATCAGTTGCAAAGCTGGGCTTCAGATTGAGGCAGTCTGGGTGCTGAGTCTGTGTGTTAACCTCTGTCCCAAGCTGCCTCCTGTATGACTGAAAGGTTGCTAAGGGCAAAAATGTGGGCAGAGAGAAGGAAGTAGAGAGGGGTGACGATAGATGAAGCTGAGAGGAAATACTGCTCTCCAGGAAAACTTGCATCTTTCAGTTTATGGTAGCAACACAGCAGCAGCAGGTAAGGACACTGGAGTCTTTGTGTGTGTGTGTTCCTGAAAGTTCACTCCCATCTTTTTTCTCCTGGGTTTTTTAGGGGTTAAATGCTACCAGAAAGAAGTTAGGTAACTTCTCTCACTTATTCTGCACATTGGGAATGAGGAATAGTTCATGTTCATTAATAAGCTATTGCTGACTGATATTACGATTACAGACAAAATGTTCTTGTTTTTCTTTCTCTCTGACCTTCCACCTTACCAAACATGATGTCCTTCTCTAGTAACTGGTCTTTCCTGACAATAGGTCTGAAGTATGAGACATGAAGTTTGGCCATCCTGCCCTCTTCAAGGAGCACTCTGGCTTGGCTGTACTTCTTCCAACACAGATCTGTTGGTTCTTTTGGCAGCCCATGGCACTTTCAATATTCTCCTCCAACACCATAACTGAAAAGCATCAATTCTTCTATGGTCTTCCTTAGTCATTGTCCAGTTTTTTGCATGCATATGAGGTTATTGAAAATACCATGGCATATAATAGATAATAGGTCTCCAATATATATTTACTATATTCATGTACGTCTAATCCCTCCTATCTTATTGTCCCAGCAGACCTTTGCCTTAGAGCCAGAGAAACAGTTTGGATTTGGATACGAGAGACGCTTCTCCCTCGGTGCTGGGGAGAAAGCCAGGAGCTGTTTTCTGGAAAACGGTGGAATGTGCTCCTGGAGGCCCAGGAGAGCAGAAAGAAGATGCTGCAGACCAGCAACTATAGCCTGGTGCTTTCTCTGCAGTTCCTGCTACTCTCCTATGACCTCTTCGTCAATTCCTTCTCGGAGCTCCTCCGAATGGCTCCTGTCATCCAGCTGGTGCTCTTCATGTGAGTTCCATGGGTGGGTCTGCACAGCTGAACCCCAGCCAGTCGAAGGCCTGATGGTCCTGAGTTAGCATTTAAAGGCATTGTTGCTGTTGAAGTGCTGTCACGTCGGTTCTGGCTCACAGTGACCCACGATAGGGCTTCTGAGGAGCAGGTGGCAGTTAGCAGTCCAGTGCTTATCCTACAGCACCACAGCAGGCCTCCTTAAAGGTTATTAACGAACATGGAACATCACCCCGGATACCCCACAGTTTTTAATATCTTTCTCACAAGGGTTGAAAGGAGCTCTGGTGGCATAGTGGGTTATGTGTTGGGCTGCTAAATGCAAGGTCAGAAGTTCAAATCCACCAACTGCTCTGAGGGAGAAAGATGAGGCTTTCTGCTCCCATAAAGATTTATAGCCTTGGAAACCCTGTACAGAGTTGCTCTGAGTTGGAACCGACTCAACAGCAAACCGCCACTACCATGGGTTGAAAGGAGACCTGGTGGCGCTGTATATTAAGCATTAAGCTGCTAACTGCAAGGTCAGTGGTTCAAACCACCAATCGCACATGAGAGAAAGATGCCTGCTCCCATAAAGACTGTGCTTCAGAAACCCTAGGGAGTAGTTGTGCTCTGCCATGTAGGGTCCCTAGGAGCAGGAATTGACTTGGTGGCAGTGGTAATTGGAAGACAGGTTGGGGGTAGGAGCCATAGCATACCTAGAAAGTGAGGGCCAGACTGCTGACCCCATTATTATCCCCACCTGGGAGTAGAGAGATGACCTTACGTTGCCATGTGAAAGGAGGACAAAATGGCAGGCTAAAAATCAAAAAGAAGAATTCCTGGGATGAATTCCACAGATGAATCCCACAGGACTGAAACTTCCACCATGGTTTCTAGATGAGGAGTGCAACTTTGAAATGAAACACGACAGTTTCTCATAGATGATCGCCCTTTACTCAACAAGCGCTCTTTAGCCTGCTAGTCACTCTCTGGGTTGCATGGTAAACTTGCCGAGTTCCTGCTCGGGGTTGTGGGGTTGACATTCTAGTGGAGCGAGGGAATGAATACATAAACAAAAATCAGGTCATTTCCAATAGTGATCCAGGCTACACAACCAGGGATAAAGCGGCAGGGGTGGGGAGGGTTAGGGTACTGTGGGTGAAGAAGAGCCTTGCTCCAGCGGGGGCATTGGGACTGGACCTTCATGGCACTCAGGAGCCAGCCACACAGAGACCGCGCAGAAGGGCACTGTGGTCTTGCCAGATGAAACTGACCAGATTATGTGACAGGGCTGGTGCTTGCTGATTTCAGGAGGAAACTAGCTTTTCTTCATTAAGTACCTCTGATAGCGTAGTGGTTACAAATCGGGCTGCTAATCTCACGGTCAGCAGTTCGAAACTACCAGCTGTTCCACAGGAGAAAGATGAGGCTTTCTGCTCCCGTAAAGATTTACAGCCTCGGAAAACCTGTCCAGGGTCACTATGAGTCGGAACCGACTCCACGGCACATAACAACAACAACAAGGTATATTGAGTTAAGAGCTTCAGAGCAAGAAGGCTGTATCGGTAGACTGCAGTCCAACTGACAGTGGCCATCAAGTCATTGTAGCTAGACAGCACGTGGGTCCCAAAGCCCAGGCTGTTTGGGAGGGATTCCACACTTCCTGGTGTCCTCCAGACTTCGGGCCAACCCTGGCTCCTCCCACGGGTCTCCATTCGGCTGTGTCTTCTTTTCTATGTCTGCAGCCTCCAGGATATTGCCATCCTCTTCAACATCATCATCATCTTCCTCATGTTCTTCAACACCTTCGTCTTCCAGGCTGGCCTAGTCACCCTGCTCGTCCAGAAGTTCAAAGGGAGCATCATCCTGGCCGCTGTGTACTTGGCCCTCAGCATCTCCCTTCACGTCTGGGTCATGGTAAAAGTACAGCCGTAGATTCTCACTCCTGGGAGAGCTAGTAGTCCAGGGAACCCGGCCTAACATAAAGCATCCTCGGAGATGAATTCTTTACCTCTCACAAGTGAAAGGACAGTGGTCCGGCCTAGAGCTAGGCATAGAACATTTCACGAGGTACTCCTTTTCCCTAGCGTGATGTGTTGACGGTCAGCCTTATGCAAGAGTCGAGGGCATTCTAAAACATTCAATGTGCCTTTGCCCTCCCAGGGCTAAAAAAAGGAAGTTGACTCGATTTCATTGGCTATTCTGGCACGTGGGGCTAACTCAGAGTATCCGGCATCAGTATGCCGTGACTAGTGTTCCAGGCTGGGCATGGTGCTGGAAACCAGCCAAGCAAGAGGACTGCTTGTCTTCCAGTACTCCGGGCCCTCTGCCTGCTTACACCAGGAGGACTGCTCTGATGGAGCCTAGACCCCACGTCAGAGCCCAGCTTTCAGGTAGCTTCTGCTTCGCTACTTCTTCACCTCTTTGGGTAGCTCAGCTAGTTCTCATGAACTCCTGTTGATGTTGTTGTTGAGTGCCTGTGAGGGGTTTCCAAGG
The DNA here is from genome assembly GCF_000296735.1 of Chrysochloris asiatica. Lineage (NCBI taxonomy): Eukaryota > Metazoa > Chordata > Mammalia > Afrosoricida > Chrysochloridae > Chrysochloris > Chrysochloris asiatica. The sequence goes on from NW_006408828.1 coordinate 1,254,672, forward strand.
AGCAGCTAGTGGGTTTGAATTGCCAACCTTGTGGTCAGTAGCCCAGTGCTTTTCCTACAGCACCACACAAGGGCTCCTTTTGATAGAACATCTCAAAACCTCAGGGCCTTCAAACCTTGACACTTTTTTTTCCCTGAAGCCACCATCTTAGACTGAGCCCTCTATAACTCCACAAGAGCGTCGAGCCCAGAGGAAGGCAGCGCAGTTATGCCGAAGCACCTGGGTGCTGCCTGAAGCTGAAGCTGACTGTGCTCGGGTTCCTGGAACCAAAACAGGTGCTGGCCTTGTGCCTTGCAGCTGGTAATCTGATTAACCCCATGTGCTCTGAGCCTCTGTCAGGCAGGCGGAACTCCGGAGAATCACTTTTCCTTGACATGGACTATGGAATGAAAAGGGAGTAGTAAATTGCTTAGCTCAAACTTCCTTTCTCGGGTTAAAGATATTCCCATTGTGGCATCAAAGGAACTTGGGTCTCCTTTGAGACACACTCCTTGGGTTGTAGAAAGGAAAGAGAAAAATTAGCATGGTTTTCAACCAAGGAGGAATCTCTGTAGATGGAGACGGTTGGGTCTTATCTGGCCAGTGACCTTTCCCTGTCACCTTATGTCTCCTTCAGAACTTACGCTGGAAAGACTCCAATCGCTTTGTCTGGACAAATGGACTTCAAACACTGTTTGTATTTCAGAGACTAGGTAAGGAGCCCCCGACTGGCTTCAGGCCGCACCTCAGTGCTCCATAGGGCAACAGTGAAGGGTTGGGCCCTGGCTCCCCAGTGCCCTCGTAGCTGGAGTGCCATGGTTGGGAGCCCTAGTGGCACTGAAACCCCAGAGGAGAGGTGGCTGGTCCTGAAACTTCCTTTCTGTGTATCTCCCACAGCGGCTGTGCTGTACTGTTACTTCTATAAGTGGACAGCCGTGAGGCTGGGGGACCCCCGCTTCTACCAGGACTCTCTGTGGCTGCGCAAGGAGTTTCTGCAAGGCTGAAGGTGACCCGTGTGGTCCCATTGATGGATGACAGAAACCACATCTGCTGCTCTGAAATGGGCAGCAGGAAGCAGGCTGGCTTCCCTAGGACAAGCTCAGCCCAGCGTGTCCAGCATTGAAGAGGGAAGAGCCTCCCTCTTACACAGGAAAGTGCTCCGAAGTACATATCCCATAGCGCTCTCCTGCCTCAGGTCTTTCCCCCTTCCTCTCCTGCCCCATCGCATCCACTTCTCTGAACCCTCGTACAGAGAGCTCTTGGCTTGGTTCGTTAAGGCGGATACAGGGGACCCTCCCAGCCCCCACTCTCCATGCATCACACACAGAGGTTCAAGGAAACCCTGTGACTGCAAGGTGGTATATGTGTGCTTCGGACCAATCACACACCAACACGTAGATTTTATACCCAGGGCACTTTTCTTAATGTTTTCTAAGTATGAAATAAATGGATTTATTTTTTCCATAAAGAATGCAGTCGGTTTGTCATGTCATATTTGCCAAATCCTAGCTTCAGCATCGACACTGGGCAGATTGTGAATAAGGTATTTTTGAGACATTCCGGATGTAATCTACAGCCCCCAACCCTGGAGCTCTAGGCTTCTGCGCTTGGTTCAGACTTCCCCTTAGGCTGCTTTCAGAAGACTAAAGATGTTCAGTTTGGCAAGATAAATCTTTACAATGCCTATCTATTTTCTATTGCCAGTATAATGTATAACAAATCAACACCAAACTTAATGGTGTACATCAATAAAAGAGTTTGACTTGTATCCATGAGGCTCAGCTGGGTTGGGCTAGGTAGGGGTGATTTCAGCTGGGCTTGCTCAAGGTCTGTGGGCGGCTCTGAGGAGCTTGCTGAGGCTCACATGCCTTGGGGTCTTTGGACCGATGGAGACTCTAGAGGGCTCAGTTGAAATGACTGCTGCTCAGTTCTACTTCATGACTCTCTTGCCAGGTGTAATCCCCCCTGTGCAGCCCATTTCCAAGGCTCTGCTTGTATCTCTCAACCTCCGTTTACCAAGACGAGTCATTCATGTGGCCTAGCCCAGAAGCAGGGTGGAAAAGCAAAATTTTATGACAATCGCATGAGGTGTACAGGGAAGGGTAAAGAATTAATTCATTGAGTCGTGTTCAAGCATGGCAACAATTGTGAGGTTGGCCCAGGACCGGGCAGTGTTTTGTTCTGTTGTACATAGGGTCACTATGAGTCAGTACCGACTCCATGGCACCTAACAACAACAATCACACCAAGGGAAGCCCTGGGGAGGCGATATAGGGTGAGTACTGGACCCTAAGGTTGGTTTGAACTGAAGAGTCAGTGGTTCAAACTCACCAGCTGCACCTAAGAAAACCTATACAAGGTTGTGATGAGTTGGAATCGACTCCATGGCACTTAACAACAATCACACCATGGGGAGTGAGGTGGCTCTGTAGGATAAGCACTGGGCTCTGAATCCGCCCTGAGGCTCGGATTTACAGCCTCGGAAACCCGGAACCCGGGCGGACGGCACTAAACAGTAACCACACCAGAGTTGCTCTCTCAAATTCATTATTTAGACATGCTCTACAGGAGGGGTGGCAGATATTACATATTTTAGGCTTTGCAGGTCATATGGTGTTGTCAACATTGTCCAACACAATGTAACCTGAGCTAGAAGGGGCGAGCGCTGCCCTGGTGCCCACAAACAACTGCCCAGCACGCCCTCTTTCCAGCGCTGATCTCGGCCCGAGATCCTCCCAACGCATGCGCTGACCACGTTGAGACGCCCCGCCCCGGGCCACGACAGAGTCTGGAGGACCAGCAAAGGAACTAACCCAGGCCACTCTGTACCTCGCTTCCGGTAGCACCTCGTTGCTCCGGGAGCGGCTATTGCCGCGTACGCAGTTTCCATGGGAACTGAAGATGGCACCGCGAGGTGAGCTCCCAGAGGTGTGTGAGTCTCTGGTCCCTATCCCTGCGTGACCTCCAACAAGCCTGTGTTGGTCTGCGCGCCCCCGTTTCTCCTCCTGAATAGTGACCGGGTAGATTTTAGAGGCGCCTTTCACCTGTAACTTCCTTAGAGTTTTCTCTTGATTTTCAATCTCTAAACCAAGAGTGGAGTTTGGCAATGATCCCGGGGAGAAAGGGGGTGAACGAAGGCCCTCTTCTCCCACCCCTGCTCCCCTCCATCTTATTATCAGCAGTCAGAAGTTTCTAAGTGGCCCTTCCTGCTCGCAGGTAGACACTGAGCCCCGTACAGAACCCAAATTGAGCAATTCCCCGCCCATCCTTCTCTGTGCACATCTTTCAGGTAAACGCTTGTCCTCCACGACCCTGGAAATCCTGTTCTTTTTGAATGGATGGTATTATGCTACCTATTTCCTGCTGGAACTCTTCATATTTCTGTACAAAGGTAAGACTTGGGGCGTGACTATCCCAGCCCCATCACCCGTACCCCACTTTAGCCTAGAGCCAACTGCCACCAAACTCACCCACTGCCCTGGAGTCGATTCCAGCTCCTAGTGACCCTACAGGACAGAGCAAAACTACTTCCCAGGGTTCCCGAGATGAAATCTATATGGGAACAGGCAGCCTCTTTCTCCTGAGGAGCAGCTAGTGGGTTTGAACTGCTGACTTCGCTGTTAGCAGCCCAGGGCTTAACCCATGACACCACCAGGGCTCCTTAACACAATAGTCTAATTTCTCATTACTTTATCTCTTTCTGCAGTATCTCTTTGCCATTGTCTTCCTTGAGGATGATTCATTAGGAAACCCCTCAGCAAGAATTTGAGTTTGGGAAATGGGCCTGTCCATTCAGGCTGTTCCCCCCATCGCCTTCTGCTGAACTCCACTTTTTACAAAGTCCACTGGTAGCCTGTGGACTCACACAGATCAGATCGTTCCAGGGAGTGTGCATTATCCATAGATTTATGGAGTTTGGAATAAAACCCCATAATAATGAGTCCTCTAAGAGACATGGTCCCATTATGAGTCCCCACAGCCTGCAGCTGTAATAATGCCCCCAGCTCACTAACTGCTTCATGGAAAGCTGATAAGACTTATGTTCTCTTTATTTCCAAGTGTGGGTGCTGTTAGGTGTTGTTCATAAGCTCTGCTTTCATATTGCCAGGTCTCCTGCTACCTTATCCAACAGCCAACCTAGTACTGGATGTGGTGATGCTCCTCCTCTATCTGGGGATGGAAATTATTCGGCTGTTTTTTGGTGAGTGTTGTGCAGAGAATATTTCCATTCCTTATGAGACCAGTTGGGATCTGCAACTAGAAGAACAACAGAAAGTCCGTGATCCCGGTTCCATGGCACAGACTGGATCTGGTGGTGTATCCCATTACCCTCTTGGATGTTTCAAGTGGATCCAGGTTTACATCACCGGAAACAGAGCAAATCCCTTGTTGCTGAGTGCTGCTAAGTCAGCTCCGGCCCTGTTTAGGGTTTCTGAGGAGTGGCTGGTGGGTTTGAACTGTCAGTCTTGCAGTTAGCTGTCTAGTACTTATCGTCCATGTCACACCAGGACTATCGCATCCTCCAAAAAACAATTTTAAAGCATAAACTGAAAAAAAAAAAAAAATTACTTGTAGCACATACAACAAAGGGTAAAGAATGCTTATATAAATGAGGAAGGAAAAGACTACCTGATTCTGAAGACTGGGTGTTGTTGTGGTTAAGTGCCGTCCGCTTGGTTCCGACTCATAATGACCCTGTATAAGGTTCCTGAGGAGTGGCTGGAGAATTTGAACTGCCAACCTTGTGATTCAAACCAACACTGCAGTCCAGTGCTTATCCTACATCGCCACACCAGGAGGGATACTAAAGAGGCAAGTCTAATAAGACTATTGTAGATGGCCGGCCAGTAAACACATGACAGGTACCCAAAGTCTCTAATAAAGCACACTGCAACAATATGGTAACATTTTTCACTCATCAGATTGGTGAAGGCCAAAAAGACTTATAATACCCACTAGTAGAAAGGGTGTGGGAATCAAGTATTTTTATACACACTTGTCAAAATAGAAATTAGTACAACCTTTTTGGTAATACTTATTACCATGTAAAATTCATTTTCTTAGATCCAACAATTTCACTTTTTAAACTGAATGAAAATAAGAACAAGAAATTACTCTTCCACAGATATGCAGAGATCTGGCTACAAGAATGTGTATTGCCATATATTTTATAACCAAAAAAATTAGTCATTGAGAAATGATAATGTAGTTATGAGTGCAAAGAGGTCCAACTTAAGGTTAAGTGAGAAAAATTAAGTTGCAGAATACTATATAGAATATGATTCTAGTTTTTAATAACGTTGTTAAGTGCCGTCAAGTCAGTTCTGACTCATAGCGACCCTGTCTAGGGTTACCAAGGAGCAGCTGGTGAGTTTGAACCATCAACCTTGTGCGATGCAGTGCCACACCAGGATTCCTTTTTATAATAATAAATAGTAGCAATAGGTGAATATAAGCATATAACAACATTGTACGTTGTCTGTAATGATGGCTGTCTCCAGGACATCTTTCATGACTTTTATTTTCTAAAATTACTTTCTATGAAAACTTGTCAATGATTATGCATCATTTTTATCATTAAAAAATGATTTTTTCATAAAGAAAAAGCCCTTTGTCCTTTGAGTGGGAGCCAGACTGGAAGCTGGACCAATCCTGTAACTCCCCCAAAGTCTCTAATTTAGTACCGTGGGATCCAATTTCTCAATCTCCACATCCCTATTTAGGGGCCCTTTCGTCTGCCTTGCCAGTCCACCCCACCCCACCCACCTGTCTTTCAAGGCCATCTGGAGGTAACTCCATGGGCTGTATCTGACAGGTTCAAAGGGAAACCTCTGCCAACGAAAGATGCCACTTGTTATTAGCGTGGCCTTGACCTTCCCATCCGCCACGATGGCCTCCTATTACCTGTTGCTGCAGACCTACGTGCTCCGCCTGGAAGCCATCATGAATGGCGTCTTGCTCGTCTTCTGTGGCTCAGAGCTGCTGCTGGAGGTGCTCACCCTGGCCGCTTTCTCCAGGTACTGTCACTTGGGCTGTTTGCCGACACCTGAAGCCTGGGGTCCCATCCCAGAGAGGGATCACTCTGTCTTCAGCTTGAGGGGCCTGGGGGCCTTTTCAGGGCCACAGTGGTGTCTGTGGGGCTGCCTTTCTCACATAGGGACAGTTAACCAGCTTAGGGAAGATACTTTTGTTCTTGGGGACCAACAGATTGGGGATATAGAACAGTTCAGGCCAGTTCCTCTCGTCTTTTTAACATTTTGTTTCTTTCTGCCATCAGTATGCACAAGATATGAAGTATAAAAGTGTCAGCCAGCAGCCCGGATGGACTGAAACTACACTTACTTCTGGTACTTTAGGCACGCCAGTGGGACTTGGTGGGTCAGGTTATCCTGGGAAAGGTTGCAGCTTTTCCTCAGTACTGACATTTGAGCAGCGATGCAAGCCTAAGGCTTCTGGACCCATCTTCTACAGCAGGACCATGAGCCAACTCTTTTCTACTCCAGTTGAGAGAGGGGGAAGCTTATCTCCATCCTGGTCCTTCTCAGAACCAATGCCCTGCTGACCTCAAGTGCTCCTCTTGGATCACCGTGGCCAGAGCGTCTTGGGTGAAGCACCCAAGCTCCTTGGGCTTCCAGCAGACCCTCGGCCCCTGCGCACTGTGTTCCCGGGAGTAGGCACAGCCTCACAGTGCTCCGGACTTGCAGAGGCCACTCTTCCCATCCCTCAGAGATGAAGCTCCAGAACTTTTTTAGTAGCTGTTATTTTTCTACTCTCATCATGCAACAAACATTATTTGATAATAAATATGCATTTTCTATGGTGGGGGTTGCAGTCTATTCCTTCTGGTACTCTCAGGAGAACTTCATCTACTCCCAGGGAGAGCAGAGGCTGGCAGCGTTGGGTCCCAGGCCAGTCAGGAAACTCACTTTCTTCCCAATGCTGCAGCTGTCTAAGTGCTGCCAGCCTCTATATCTTCTACAGGTCTGTCAACCTGCCAGTCCACAGGAGCGCCACGCTTGCCCCCAAGTCAGCCTTTTGTATCGCAGGCCTTTACAGATTCATCGTCTATTCCCTTTCAGGGCAGAATTTAATTTAACAATCACACTCTAAACTTATCAAACCTTTGATAAATTTTGGCCATATTTATTTAAAAATCGGTATTTCTTTTAAAATTTCAACATTAAAGGGGGAGATTATTGTTTTTTAAACTGGAGAGTTGTCGCTCTAGATGAGTCTCTCCCCCTTCTCCAAGTCTCTGTCTTTATAACTCTTCCTCACCTTCCTGTCATTTCTCACTCAGTGTGGCCCCATCGGAAAGAACTGCTCCCTAGGGTTTCCGAGACTGTAGACTGTAAATCTTTACAGGAAAAAGCAGCCTCATATTTCCTGCATGGAGTAATTGGTGGGTTTCAGCTACTGGCCTTGTGGTTAATAGTCAACACTTAACCAACCACAGCATCAGGGCTTTCTTACTTGGTAATGTTAAATGCCACTGAGTCAGTTCTGACTCATAGTGACCCCTGTATATGGTTCCCGAGGAGTGGCTAGGTTTGAACCGCTGACCTTGTGTTCATTCTACAGCACCACGTTTACTTGGTGATGGTGGTGTTAAATGCTGTCATAGGTTCCGATTCATAGTGGTGATTCTGTATAGGGTTTCCAAGGAGTGGCTGGTGAGTTTGAACCACTGACGTAATTCAAATTGACTTTACAGTCCAGTACTTATCCTACAGCGCCCCACCAGGACTCTTACTTGATAGGGAGCACTATTTGTTTCAGCCCCAAGAAGCCACCAGAAGTCATGCCAATTGTCCCCTTTAGGGAAACCCTGGAACCATATAGCCCTGTCTGCTGTTCTTAGAATAAAAACGAATGGACTCTTAAGCATTCCTTGTTGGTTTCTACCACCACCTACTTTCTGTGATTAGACTCAATGTCTCCACTGTCCAAAACACCAGTGCTTTTCCCTGTTTTCTCACCTTGCTCTCCCATGCTTCTTTACCACCCTTGGGGTCTATCTAACACCTGTCATAGACAAGTTTAATTACACATGAAAAGATACCAAAATATCCCATAGAAACGTCTCTGATAGTTTGATTGCAGACCCACTAATACCATGATTTTCTGCTGCTGCGCCCACTACATCTTTCTCCAGCCCTGGCAGCTGACTGAAGAGGAACCCATTCTCCATGCCATCTTTAGTTCATTTAGAGACCCATTCATTTATCTGGTGCTGGAAGTTTAAAGGTGGTCAATAAAAATCTTAAATGTTAGTATCTCACAACTGGTTACTCACAGCTGGAGCTAAAAAAAAACATGTCTGGATCAATGAAATTCCATTTCCAAACAGGTACTACTTGATGAATAGTTTAAAATATTATTAGGAATAGGAATCTTCTCATTTGGTTCGTAGTTATGTGGAAGCTTAGTGTTTTCTGTGGGTGGCTCTATAAATGTCCGTTCTTTCTGATGCTTGCTGGAATCATCGTAGGAATGCAGTTAGTTATACCCAAGAGTGTTGTGGTTGTTAGGTGGTGACACATTGGTTCCAACTCACAGAGATCGGATGTACAACAGAACCAAACACTATCCGGTCCTGCACCATACTTACAACCTCTCTGTCTGAGCAATTAATCTGACTGAGGGGTTTGCTTCTTTTCACCGACTCCCCCCTCCCCCCCACCCCCATTTACCAAGCATGATACCCTTCTCCAGTGACTAGTTCTTCCTGACATGTCCAAAGTATGAGAGCCAAAATCTTGGCATCATTGCTTTTAAGGAGCAATTCAGCTGTGTTTCTTCCAAACGATCTGCTTGTTCTTGCAGCCCATGGTATTCAGTGTTCTTCACCAACACCATTAATTCAAATGGATCTATTCTTCTCCACTCTTCCTTATTCATTGTCCAGCTTTAGCCGTGGAATTGCCACCCTCCGCGGGTTTCCAAGGAGCGGCTGGTGAGTTTGTGGTTCAGACTGACCTTATGGTGTTTTAACTCACTGCATCACACCAGCTAACTGCAGCAATCCTTGCCCTATGTGGGCCTGCAGATCTGTCTCCACTGACAGCTTTCCTTTCCGAGTCATGTGTACCTATCTATTCTGCTCTTTTACAACTCCCAAGTCATGAGCTTTAGGGCCCTCCCTACTCTGATATGGCCTCATGCACAGAACAAAAGAATACCATTCCCAAATGGTCACAGCCACAGGGGACTGGAATTAAACACACTTTTTAGGGCGAGGGTAACAACTCATTCCATACAACCATGACAGTGATCTGTAATAGCATACAGGTAGTCCCTGATTTACAATGTATTTGAGTCACTACCACCTGCTTTAATGTTTGTCCATCTTGTCGTTAGTAACAGGAACTGCAGGCAATATTGCACCATGTAATTTTCAATGGAGAAGAGATTGAAGTTGTCAAGGACTTCATTCTTCTTGGATCAACTATCAACACTCGCAGAAGCAGCAGTCAAGAGATCAGACGATGTATTGCACTGGGCAAATCTGCTGCACAGGAACTTTTTAGTGTTGAAAAGCAGAGATGTCAGCTTGAGGACTAAGGCGCGCCTGACTTAAGCCATGGTATTTTCAATAACCTCATATGGATGCGAAAGCTGGACAGTAAATAAGGAAGATCGTAGAATTGATGCCTTTGAGTTGTGGTGTTGGAGGAGAATACTGAAAGTGCCATGGACTACCAAAAGAACCAATAGATCTGTTTTGGAAGAAGTGCAACCAGAGTGCTCCTTGGAGGCTAAGATGGCTAGGCTTTGTCTCTCATACTTTGGACACATTGTCCGGAGAGAACAGTCGCTGGAGAAGGATGTCATGCTGGGTAAGGTGGAGGGTCAGAGAAACAAGAGGAAGACCCCCAACGAGATGGATCAGCCAGGTGGCATCATTGATGGCGGCAAGTGTGGCGGCAGTAGTGAGGTTGGCCCAGGATTGGACATTGTTTTGTTCTGCTGTGCATAGGGTCGCTATGTGTCGGTTCCGACTCGATGGCACCTGACAACAATTTGCTAAGGTTATTTTCAGATGTCCAGTACTGATTTACTGTTTAAAACACTGCATAGAGCAGGCAGTAATAAAACTAAGGAGTGTTAGTGTGGCACTGTAGGATAAGCATTGGCTTAACCACAAGGGTGGTGGTTCAGACTCACCATCCAGTCCTTGGAAAACCTATTCAGGTTCACTGAGTCCACAATATTTTTTAAAAAGAGGTCTTCAACTTGTATCAGAACAAGGTCAGATGTACCCACCCAGTGTCAGGCAGAGTGGATTTAATCTACACCATGACCCTGAGGCAGAAACAGACCAACATTCAATAGAGTATTCAAGCTTAGAAATCATAGTGAACCGGGACTGGAACCTACAAGTAACTGAACGTTCATTCACTTTCTACACCAAGGAACTGCCTAGGTCAAATCAAAGAATGCATATGCTTTTCTGTCTAAACTAGCATTCCTCACATTTGAGCTCACATAAAGACCATTGGGTTCATAAGTATATCCCAAGGCCTGACCTGACCCAGGAATAGGCACTTAACGTGTACTATAACTGAGATGCAACAACCATGGCCCCTGACTTCAACACCAGTTCTGAGATGCACTCCAACTTTCCTTCTCCCCTTTAAATGTTACATCCTCAGGGACCCTCTTCTAGAAGTTGTGACTTTATACTGCTTTCTCCTTATAACCCTACACTATCTGGTCCCTGGCTCATCTTTTATTGCCTACCCCTCATTTAGCTTCCTCTAAAAAGCCAGCTTGCCTGGAATACCATAAAGATCAGCCCAGAAAACACTTGTACTAAGCTTTCTTGCCCACACTTGTCTATATTTAGATAGCCACTCAGTTTACAAAACATCTTGGTATTTGTTCTCTCTGATCCTTAAAACATCCCATGAGGAGTATCTTCACTGGACAGATGAAAACAGACCCCGAGATTGTGTTGCTTGACTAGTTGTATGCTGATGGTGGAACATAGGCATTAGCATTTAGATCTAACTCCTATCAGGATTTTCTGTCTGAACTTGATGGCACTGGAACTGAACTGTACATGGCAGGAACTTTGCTCTAACAGTAAGTAACAGGAATCTTGAAGGTTAAAGGTGTTTTTTCAGCCAGGTTGTTCAGATGCCTAAGGAAAAACACAAAGGTTTGCATTGGAGATGTCCTGGAGGGCTTACCACAGGCAGGGGCAGCCGCTGCCCACGTTATGTCAGTGAAGTCCGTTTCAATACCGTTAACACGGCCTGTTACCAGCCCTTCTCCATAAACCCAAACCCAACTCACCTCAACAAATCTATTCAATGCAGAATCCATAAAACAGCTCACACCCCATTTATTTTAAAATATTGTTACAAAAGGGGAAAAAAATACAATGCAGTATAAAAGATTGACAGCGTCATCAAGTTTATTACACAATTTTCAACCTATCAGAAAGACAAATCACCGACAACAGGGGACGGGGCCTTGGCCTTTTTGAGGGTTGGGGCTTTTTTTTAACCTTCCTTTTGCTATCACGAAATAAAACTAAACGTAATTGTGTCATGAATAAAAAAACAAAACAAAAATGGGGAGCAAAATTCTCCAGGTAAACGGCTTTTCTGGCATTCTAGATCTTTTTTTCCTTTAAACTGTCACCTTACTTGGTTTTCTCTACATTGTAAAACACCGACTGCTGTTGAGGCACGGCACGCGCCGTGTTCCAAAGTGGAGGTTGGGGTTGAGGACCAAGAAAAAATGCTTTCACCTGCAGCTTCTGTCCCAAGGGGATATGTCTCTCAAGCTGGGTTCCCCATCTACCTGTGCCTGATGAAGGGCTATCAGGGATGTGATGGGAACAGAGAAAGGCTCAAATTCAGTCTCTCTGCCCCAGTCCCAAGGGTCGCAGTGACCCTGCGTATCACATCTCATCTTGAGGAGGCAGGTGGGAGGACTACAGGACCTCCTTCAGTGCCAACCACATCACAGTGTGGATAGGAAGGAAAAGCACTTCCATTTGCCCAGGGAGAAAATGGCCCCTAAAATGGTGGTCCTTAGAACTCTGAGGCTGAGTTCATGCAAGTCAGATTCCACTTCTTCCTGGCTCCCCATCGGTGACAGCAAGTGCCCCCAGGTGGACAAACACCACATTTCTGCCCTGCCCTGCTGTGACAACAAGTACCTCCAGGCAGAGCACATGCAGCTATGACGTTAAAGGTGGACAGTCACCACGGTCCTGACCTGCCTTGCTCCCAGTGCCAGGCTATCCCACAGTAAGTAAAGGTCTGCGCTTACAGGATGCAAGCCCATGCTTACCTGGAGCCTGAAACAGAAAAGCCTATGGAGGTAGGCCATATCCTGCCCACTCGCCTCCCTCCCCACGCCTGGTGCATCACATCATGGGGCTCTTCAATGCTGAGGTCCTAAATGTTCCCATATCCCAACAGCAGCATCTTCCTCTAAAACAAGGAAGCAGCCTTTCCGGGGTGGGGCTCCAAGTGTGAAATGGAAACGCCCCAAGGAAAGGGACCACTAGTGAGCTGGTTACTGCTGGAGGCATCCCAAGAGTCAGCAGCAGAGCACAACCACACAGCCTTCTCTGTTTTGGAGGAGGCTGGGCAGCAGGGAGGGGAAGAGTGTAACCTCTGGGAGTTCAGGGAAAGGACCCGTCCACATGTGTGAGGGAAAAGCAAGAACAGAAACAGCTTTTCCTAAGGATTTCTGTTCTCATGGTCCTTCCAAGGGCTGGGAAGGTAAAATGTTAAACAAAGACGTGGTATGTTAGCAAGAAGTTTGGACCCTCGTGGCCCCTCAAATCTAGTGCTGAGGGCAGGCCCTAGGCAGCTGTTGGCACACCCAGTCACTCTCCTAAACCCCACCTGGAGGATCCATTTTCTCTGGGAAGATCTCCCATCAGCCTCACCATGAATTGTTCGGGAGAATCAAAAATGCCACACTGCCTTGGACAGAGCACCGTTCTCTCTAGAGACGTGTGGTTTTCCTCCTGGCTGCCATCCCCCAGCTCCCCAGACCACACCAAGTGTTTAAGTGCTCTCCCCTGGCAAAAAGGAGGTGTGGGGTTGGGGTGCTGCCAAGCAGTCTTCAGTCCTGTGGGGCAGAGGGCATTCCCTGGGTGTCTGGAGGGAGTTAGGGGCTTGGAAGAGGGGAAGGGGTGGAGCGGCCTCCGTCCTTTAGTCCTGATCAAGGTGAGGAGATGCAAGTCCATTAAAACCATTTGCTTCTGACCAGACTCCTGCAATGAGAACATCAGAAGAGAGGAAAGACAAGTCAGAAGTCATTTTGTGACCCACAGCAGCTTATGCGAAAGTGCTTGGCATTTTCTCAGGTTGCAGCAGGACTGATGGCCTGGGACGCTCTGAAAAGGCAACAGGTGTTTCCCTGCAGGAAACAGAGAAGCAATGACTTGAAAATTAGGCGGAAGACATCGACCAGGAAATAGTCTCCCAAGGCAATCTGACTGACCAGAAGATTTTGGCTAGAAAAGTAAAGTATGGAAATGGTTACATTTCAAGAAAAGCTGCTACAAGGAAACAAGATGAGGCTAAGTATAGCTAGCAGATCTGTTTCGAGTGGCTTTGCTTACTTTGAGAAAAGAAATCTGGAAATGGTGGGTATAACGGTGGCAAAACAAGTGTAGACATAACCATCCGATAACAACCCCCCATCCAGGAGGCCCCAGCTCACTCACTCACACAGAAAATGCCAGGTTAATGCAGATTCCAAGCAGCGCCCTGTGAATGAGTGCGTGTGTACACACCCAACGGTACAGGACTAGGCGAAACTACTTGTCATATCTTCACCAAATTTAGGTCCCTAGTCCACTCAGCCTTCCCAAGGTTGCAATCAATCTGCCAGTGGTAGCCTAGTCAGTCTGACAAGTGAACCTAAATTAAATAGAATTAATAGTCAAAAGGAGAAGTGGGGATTTAAGTTGGGCTCAGAATTTCTACTAATGTCCAAGCTGGCAATAGCTGACACAAACAGCGTTTGTACGTATGTTTCTCTATAAAATAGCCTCATAAATGGCACACACTGGAGGAACTTATCCAAAACAGAAAAACAAAAAACAAGATGGAGATGCCCAGAAACTGTTGTGGCCTCAGGCTGGCTGGCTCTTCCTGACACCTAAAAGGCAGGTATCTGTCCCATTTCTAAACGAAGGCCTCAGTGTCTTCTGTTTCATACCATTATGGCTTCTGAATCTTGGACAGGATCGAGTCTTGAAAGGCTCAGTTTCAATGAGTCAGAAGTATAGGCATGGGGTGAGAATGACTCCTGGCTATGGGAAAACGTCCTGAAACCTGAAGACAAAACTGACATAGCTGGTGACTATCCTCAAACGCAGAGACCCGTCCATGAAGAGCGACACTTTGTGGACTGTCCCTACAAATGACACACGGAGGACAGGTTCACAAAGAAAAGTAATGGCGGCAAGACTGGTGGGCCACGTGGTGAATGAAACTCTGTGATTACGTTAGAGAGGCTGCGGCTTGTCATCAGACTTCAGGTGCCAGAGGTGGTCTCTAACATGACAAAAGGAAGACAACAAGATACACCTTTCGTTCTTAGGGATCACCTGTCCACACATTAGAAATACCATTATTTTCTAACAGAAAGCTTGCAAAACTAAATTCTCTGAGTGAAAGAGGACCATGAGCCATCTCCCCAATGTGAAACCCTTTTAGTCTTGTAACTGAAGAAGGAACGAAAAGATGAGACTGACAATGTGAAAGATTTGCTGGGTACAATGTTCTTTTCCAGGACAAAGACAAAATAACCAACATTTGTAGGGTGATCAGGAACAGTGGGCAAGTGGATAGATACCCTGCCTCCTCATCTTGTTCAGAGCCCCACACCAGTCAGCAAACTTTTCTGGGAGTTACTGTGCAACAGGCTTTCCAGAGCTCCCATAATTGAAGCAATGGTCCTATTTTACAGGTGGAAACAGACGATGCAGCATCACACCTACAGTGCTGCGTTGGGATATTCAGTCTCCAAACAGGAATAAGTGGATCTCACTCCGAGTTTCTCGGTTAAGAAGGCCAAGAAAACAGAGCCAACAATACTGTGGCATGTAGTTCTACGTTCCAATTAGTAACACAGTCCCAGAGACTATAATTCATAGTCTACATGGACTAATAAACACCTCTCTTTGGTTCCGTTATCCCAGTTAACACACACTGTAGGTACAGGACTGGGGTGGTGGGGCGAGACTGGCAAGGATATCAGCATTCCTGTTAGTTCCAACAAGACACGTGAAGTGCTGCTGCTGGAGGAGAGGGATGGCACTGGGCCAAGGATGCACCTGCTCCCGCTCAGCCTGGAGACGGAGGCACCGCCCCAAACCTACTCAACCTGTTGATTCTGAGTGAGTTATCCTACAGAGCAAGGATGGCCAACACTCTATAGAATTTTTGCAGAAGAAACGAGAGGGTTAAGAACAAAAAGGAAGCAAGCAAAATAGGTAAGTTAACTTTTCATCTTCCTACTTGTCTCCCAGAAGAAGTCAGAAACAATTTCTACCTGTAAGTCTACTGATGTTTGGGGCAGATAATGCCAAACAGTACAACAGGTACATTTTCTCATTAGCAGCCTGTCACTAAGTAAAAGATACTGCATAACCTTCCAGCTGTGGTAGTGCAGCTGTAGGTCTTGAATACAGACTTCTCAGGAGGTGGGGGAACGCTGTTTCACTTCTTCAGCCATCCATCCATCTGCCCTCCCTGCATGCCAAGAGAACTAGTGTCTCCTCACCCTCCTTGCTCTCCCCCAGGCTGATCAAATGCACTTGATGTGAAACACGAGAGTGGGATTCCCAAAGACTTACAAGTCTGTGTGGCAGTCGCCCGGGTTATGCAGCTACTTTTTTGAGTCACACAGACCAATCTCAGCGCCTGACCTGAGTGCTCCACTGAAACAGAGCCAACAACAGCTCTGCACTCTTTGCTATGAGCTTTCAGTTGAGAAGCAAGGCTGTTGGGATATAAGCAGGAACTACTGGAGGTTTTCCACATGTAGCCTGCCTGATATGAACAACAACAGAGAAAAGCAGAGCCACAAGATAGCGAACAAGCCCTAACAACACAGCTGGGGTCCCTGAGTAAACACCTGCTTTTGTTTTGCTTCCAAAAAAACAAAAAGTTATGGGTTTCTACCATTTGTTGGCCAGTAGGTTTCTTGTATCAACAACAAAAAACTTTCTTCACTTGAAGTTAATCATCCTCCACTTGGTCTCTAGAGCTGTTGCAGATAATTTTCACATCACTTTCTCCTCTCCTGACTAGAGTTTTCCAATTTTCGAAGTCTAAATAGACATTACTTACAATCATTTATGTTGCACATTCAAAATCAGGAGGCAAAAGTCGTCCTTTTCTTGTCCTGGTCAAATTTCCCAATTTCTCTTTTGCCTTGATAGTTTGGTGGGCTCAGATGGAGTACTAATATTGACAATGGCGCACACTTGGCGGCGAGCGTTAGGTGCCAGGCCCCCTAAGTGTGCCGTGTGCTGGATCTGGATGATCTCAAGAGCACTCAGCAGTTCTATGAGATAGCTGCTTTTACAGAGTGCCTCATTTCCAGGTGAGCATGTTGGAAAGTGAAGGAGCTGTGATCAGAACTCTGCTCTCCAACCCCAGACTCCATGCCCTGAGCCACTAGGCCATCCCTGCTGCTGTTGCTCAGAGACCAGCTGTAAGCAGCCATGAACAAGCAGAGGTAGTTGAATCTCAAATCCGTGCAACAGGGGCAGCAAGCAGGAAGTCTGTACCCCCGAACTGACCCCAAAGCCTCCCAATCCCCTTTATTTGCTTTAAAAAGAGAGGAAAACACATTCACTATCCATTTTCTTGCAACTCTGAGCCAGGAATGGGATGGCCCACCTTCCTCAGTGATGCCGGTCCCGTTCTCTATCCCGGTGTCTCTCGTGCTCCCGGTTCCTTTCTTGGAAATAGTCATCATGCCGATCTTCATTATGAAGCAGGTCCCGGTGCCTCCTGCTGCTCTCCCGGGACCGGCTCGGTGACCTCTCCCGGGACCGATGTCTTTTCCTATTAGAAAGAGCCTTCAGTCTCACTTAAAGGGCCTACCACATTCTTTCCAAGAGAGCTATGTGTTTTGGTGTCTTCCAATATTCATCTACACTATGATTCTCTCACTCTAGCGCATGCCCGTTTGTCTGGAAAATACTAGCTCTTTGACACTAGTCTTTTAGCGGGACAGTGGTTACGAATCGGGCTGCGAACTGCAAGGTCAGCAGTTCAAAACTACCAGCTGCTCCGCGGAAGAAAGATGAGGCTTTCGGAAACCCTGTAGAGGGTTGCTATGGGTCGGAACTGACTCCATGGCACTTAACACCAACAACAACTAACAGCGAAATCTGGTGAGATCTTACTATGATGTGTCAGATGCAGAGCAAAGAGCTTTAGAACAGGTTTAAATAATGAAGACTACTATGTCCCTTTTAAAAACCTGGGTCACTTCCTCAAGGCCATGCACAGTCAGTCAGT
This sequence comes from Chrysochloris asiatica, assembly GCF_000296735.1. NCBI lineage: Eukaryota > Metazoa > Chordata > Mammalia > Afrosoricida > Chrysochloridae > Chrysochloris > Chrysochloris asiatica. The sequence goes on from NW_006408828.1 coordinate 1,272,170, forward strand.
GGCCAAGTTGGGATTAAAATCCAAGCCTGTGTGGACTTCAAAGCCCACTATTCTTTAACAATCATGTCGCTAAGTGTTCTTGAGTCGGTTCCGACTCACAGTGACCATGTAGTATAGGATTTCCGAGCTGGTTGAATTTGAACAGTTGGTGAATTTGAACTGCTAACCTTGCAGTACAACGCATTAACCTGCAGCACCACCCAGGACCCGGGAACTAGTCAAAGCAGTCTCTCTTTCTCCTAAATGAGCTCACAGCTTCCTCCACCACAGAGTACAGACAGGATAACACTGATTAATGCAAGTGTTTCAGTTCTCAAATGCAGGAGGGCTGGGCCCACTCTTTCAGCCAAGTGTTCCATGCCTCTTCTCTCCCTTACCAACCAACCCCTGAAGAGTGCTGACGGGGTGGGCAGGCCACCTGGAGCTTACCTGGAAGAGCTCCCACTGGCACCCACACTGTAGGACTTGGCTTCGATGCCATGAAGACAGTCCTTGAGAGAGGAGATGAGGACACGGCAGCGCTCATCATTGGCGACCCGGGACTGTTTGATCACTGCGATGGCTGTGAGCAGTGTCTCGATGGCGTCACTGTAATCCCCTGACAAGTGGGGAGGAAAAGGCCAAGGGTGAGCAGAGGCAGGCAGCTAAAGGTACACAGGCGCTGACCACATGCCCAAGGTAAAACAGACACAACAAAAGTAAAAAGGCTGAAACTATGTAGGTGGTCTGGAAATCAGAAAGATGTTTTTAGATCCTGTTAGAAGACTTACAAACTGAAACATTGTTGCCCAAATGTAATCTGGCATCTATTCAAACAACATGTATACTTTTTAGTAACAATTCTACTAAAATCTTTCTATTTACAAGTATCTCTGTTGAAGACTGTTTGCTCCTTCAATAGATCTGGCTGTTTAAGTAAAAAATTATGAACACTGGTTCTATAGAGTATTTATATAGTTACTAAGATGCATGAGGTGGATCTGTATGTAAACAAAATAATCCATGGAAAGCAATTCACACTGGTGCCAAGCACACAATAAGGGCTCCATTAATATCAGGTATTATTAGATAGAGACATGGAAGAACAGTGAGCAAAACAGATAAAGACTACAGCGGATTTTCATTTTTTTAACATTACATATTTCTGTCTAAATTATTTTAGAATACACACTTTCTTACAAATGTTTCACCTCTAATCTGATATATATGTATGTGCATACAAAACCACAATAGATGTTTACATAACACATTAGATGTATGTACACATAGTATATGAAGGGGTTCAAAAAGTGTGGCAATAATGGAATTAAAGGAAAATGGAATTTATCTACAAACTTTTTGAAGGTTTCCTGTATATGTAACTAAAAAATTAAAATTATGTTGCCCTGAAAAATTAACTCCTTCATTTCCTAACACCAGGCTGAAGGATAAGGACCAAGGAATGGGTACTTGTACGAGGCTTTCCCAACCACGGACAAGAGCATTAAACACAGAAGGCCATGAAAGAAAGCCTGACTCTGGACTCTGGACAGGAGGCCGGTGAAAATGCCCTCTGTGCTCCATGATCACGTGGGGGTCCAGAAAGACCAGTTGGTCAGCCCGCAAGTACAGGGAATTTTCTATCCCTTTGCTGGAGATACTCAGGAACTGTAGTTTCAGTAACAAAAAGGGAGATAGCAAATCCCTAACTAATTCTCTCAGTGGTAGGGAAGAGTAGTTACAATGAGCAGGTATATACTTTTTTAAACCTAAAAATATTCAGATGTCAATGAAGGTTTTCTGCGATTTCAAGGTTTGCAGTCAAAGATATGAAATTATAGAAACTGGTAACATTTAGGGTTAGCTTATTTCTTAGGAGAGCTGAATGTCTGCTACATTTACATTCATGAGAGAGGTGGAAATGCACAGGAAGTGAGGAATGGAATATGACATACATGACACCTGAACCAGAACTCTGAAACTTCTTACTTTTTTTCTTGGGGACCTAAGATTTTGTGCCTAAGGCTCTCAGAGTTTTGTGCCTAAGGCTTCTGGTTCTGTCCTTAATACTGAGAACAGGGCAAAAGTTAGCTGTAAGTGCTTCCACCTTATAATTCCGAAAGGACTCGTCCTGTTTAGAATACACTACACTGAGTCTATCAGCTCTGCCTAGACTCCCAAGTATAGTCCAGACTCCACATAAGACCAAGATCTAGATGAACCATCATTCCTAAAAATGATGGACCTGGACCACTATGTAGACATTACACTGAGATGAAGATTTACATGAGCACAGAACTCATTCTATACCAAACATGTCAATCAACCAGCATTTTCTCATTCATATTTTAAACACCAAATTGGTTTCAACAGGACAGGTCTAGATGCAGATTAAATAAATAACACCAAGACTTTCCAGAAGTCAAGAAAACTGGGTTACATATTGCTCTGCAAAATGTATCACTCCGGAGACTCTTCACGGCGTTCCAACTTTATCCTGTTGACACTGGAAACCACAAAGGCAAGGGGAAGGCAGCACAGGTAAAGTATAACTTACCTGCACTGGCTCCAGATACAGCTTTGGAAATGGCACTGCTGGAAATTGCTCTGTTTCGCTTCATGATCTCCTCAAATTCAGCTTCACTCACAGTGGAGGGCGGAGGACCCGAATCTCGGCTGCAGAGAGAGAATCCCAATCCTTGGTGCCTGCGCCCCTTCTTATCCTTAAGATACTGTTAAGGTCCCTGGGTGGAGCAACTGATTTGCAATTAGCTATTAATCTAATGGGAGTCTTGGTGTGGCACTGTGGGTTAATGCGCCAGACTGCAAAGCCGTCTGAACTGCAAGGTCGGTGGTTCAAGCTCACCAGCTGCTCGCTATGGGTCAGAATCAACTCGACAGCACTTAACAACAACATTAATCTAATGGTTGCTGGTTCCAGCCCAATGGTTCCACTGAAGGCAGGCCTGGCAAACGACTTCTGTACAAATTACAGCCAAGAAAACCTTAGGGAACAGGTCACCATGAGCTGGAACTGACTTGATGGCGATGGGTGTGGTGTGGAAAGGTTTGTAACTCTTTATTTACTGGGGCTCCACTGTTAATGTTTTCAATTGCACCTCTGCTTTCTGTGTTCAACGTTTCTTCCTTGACACGATTCTCTCGTTTGCTTTTGTAGTCCTAGCAAGAGCCCACAGTGCTAGACAATACGAATCGGGCTGCGAACCTTAAGGTCAGTGGTTCGAAACTACCAGCCGCTCCGCGGGAGAAAGATGAGGCTTTCTACTCCCGTAAGGATTTACACCCTCGGAAACCCTGTATAGGGTCGCTATGGGTCGGGACCGACTCGAAGGCACTTAACAACAACAACAACAACAGCTACTTAAGGCACTCCATTCCACCACGTCACTAAGAGGGTCAAGTGGATAAGTTACAAGGAAACTACCAAATAAAAACATTAACCAGAGATGGAAAACTATCCCCCCCAGGCCTCAACACTATGACAACATAGCCTGTGAGGGAAAACCCGTAACTAAGTGCTCACTTCCTCAGGGAGAACACCTAGCACCAATGGAGAGAGAGCGCCCTTACCTGCCATGGTGGTTATAGGGTGCTGAGGCCTTCATGTAAGGATCTGGTGGAGGCCCCACAGAGGCATTTGGTGGGGGAAAGAAGGCTGGATTGAGGTGAAGGGCAGGTGGGATGGCCCCAGGGGGAGGTACAGCCAGATGAGGAGGTAATCGTGGAGGGGGGGGCATGAGATGTTGGTAGTGGATGCCAGGAGGAGGAGGAGGGACCCCAAAACTTGAGGAGAGAGGTGGCGGGGGTGGAATTGGGGGTGGCGGCAGACCCATCAGGGGGAGGGCTGAAGGAGGACGATTGAAGTAGGGCAGCACACTGGGGGGCTTATCCACACGGGCAGATGAGGTTACAAGATTCTCAGAGGGGGTGGCCCGTCCATCAGCAGAATCACTAGAATCTCGGGAGTGGGCCCGTGGAGGTATTCCTATGAAGCAAAACAGAATGAATGTTACTGCCCAGATGCTAGACATGGGATCAGCTCATCTTTGAACGAGTCATCTGATACCACAAGAAAGGGGACTAGGGCAGTTGAGAAAGGTGGTAAAATCACCTAAAACTGCCCTGTCTTTGGTCTCAGCTCTAATACAGAACTGGAAAAAATAGCCCCCTAGATGGCCTATGTCATCCAGAACTCAGTAATCTAGCCCTCTGATATTTTTTTTATGTTTAAAGACAGAGATCCTAATAGTCCCTGAGAAACGCTGTTGCTCAGCTGGATTCACAAGGATGTGAAATCGCATGCAGCCCCCATCAGGGCTCAGGGCCTATCTGTCCTGCTGCATACCTGGGTCAGGGAATTTGGGGCTGGGGCTGAGGGGGCACAGGACAGATGACACTTCCTGCCTACACAGAGAAGTGGTCACTGAAGTAGGGAAGACACACATAAAGAGTAGAAGGCTGGAGGATAATCTAGAGGTAAAGAGCAACTGGGAGCGAAGCCAAGAAAAGTTCTGCCCACAGAAGGCGCAAATGGCATGCAGCTAACAACAAGACTCCCAGCCAGAAACCACCTCTAACACAGGGAGCTCCCACCACCCTTCAGCGGCCAGACCCACACCCCACAAAGGAGTCAACTGGGAACACAATCATGGCATGAACAACAAGGGGCTTACCACGCTTGGATCTAGTGGGAAGCATGGCTTCTGATACTGTCAAGTCACCTGATTAAACATATTCCCTCTACAGTTTCAAAGTCTAGTCTAAGCCTAGGAGTCCCCTGGTGGTGCTGTGGGGTAAGCACTGGACTGGAAACTGTGAGGTTTATAGTTCAAACCCACTAAGTGCTCCGTGGGAGGAAGATGAGACTGTTCCCTAAAGATTTACAATCTTGGGAACCCTCGCTATGAGTTGGAACTGACTGGACAGCAGTAGGATTACTCTAACCTGGTTACTGTGAAATACAGCCAATGAACATGATCACACAGTCCCGGAGGTAAAAAGACGCATCAGTAGTTAAGAGTGAAGCGAAAGAGAAAGTGTTTCTTAAATTAAAACTCTGTATCAATCCCAACTCCTGATGAAATCATAAGGTGGAAGGAATGGCCCTGACACTCCCCTTGGGTTCCCTACTGCACTGTGTGGGCCCCCCACTCTTTTCTTCATTCCCAGAAGGAAAAGAGACTGGCCAACGTGACTAAAAGTTAACCACCTTACCCACTACCATTCTCACTCCTGCAGGGTTGGTTCCTATCTATGGCTGTAAATCCCGTAAGTAGTGACTATTTTTAAGTAGAAAGGCGATCAGCTACACTTAGCAAATGAACAGAGCCCAAGTCCATCAATGTGACAGAGTATAAAAATAACTAGGTCACCACCATCATTCATGCTAAGGAAAGAGAGCGGAGGTAGGAATGCTACCCTCAACTCACCGCACAAGTATACACCTTTGCCAGGTGGAATAATAAAAGATTCTGAAATGGGAGGGACTGGACAATTCAAGTTGCCAAGGGAAAAGTGTGTGCCTGGAGCTCACATCACATCCGTTGAGGCCCAATCCCACTAGGACAGACTTGCTCTGCAAGAGAACACTGGCCCTAGAGCCACCTGGATGCTACCTCCAATTAACAGAGGACATTAATTAGTATGAGCACTGACAGAATGTAGGTGAGGATGCTCTGCCATCTCCCTGCTGGAAAGGTAAAGGTGGTGGGTTGGCTGCTGCAGGCAGGGCCTTGTGGGAAGCATACACCTGGTGAGCTCAAGACAATCCTAGCTCTAGAGCTTAATCACTTCATCTGGGGTGATTGGATCCTAGGAGATGGATTCATGCTAACCAAACTCATGAGACACTGACTCATAACCCAGAATGCCACTGTATTAATTTACAGTGAGAACTGTAATGACCAATCAGACCTGAAAACTTGTGTCAGCTGCTCAGCACATTCTCTTTCCAGTAGGAGAGTCTATTTGGGAAACCAAATTAGTATCAGAGAAGGTTGCTTGGTGAGTCAAGAGTCAGAATTAAGGGAGTAAAGAGGATCATTAGGGATGTTACCATCAAGTGAAGTAGCAGGAAGCAACTTCCTTTACTAAGTGGGGGATAGACTTGCCAAGCAGACCAAAATATTCAGTAGCTGGAAGGACACACTTTCCCCTGGACAATGCTGGAGGGACTGGATTAGATTCTTAGTCTCTGTTTTTATGGTGGATTCCTTGCAGGCCACACTTCCAATGTACACTTATGACAAGTCTACAGCCATCTTTACATGAATGACCTCTTAGGGTGGCTACCTCTTGATAGGAGTCCTGGTGTGGTGCTGTGGGTTAATAATGCACCAGACTGCAAACGTGTTTGAACTGTAAGGTTGGCGGTTCAAGCTCACCAGCTGCTCCTTGGAAACCTATACAGGGTTGCTATGGGTCGGAATCGACTAGATGGCACTTAACAATCACCACCATCTCTTGATAGGAGGTATCTGCTTTCTCTATGAAATACCTTTAAATGACAATCTAGCATAGGCTGTAGTGAAGTCATTCACTACACACTAAGTTTACACAGAAACAGAATTCAGAGTTGTCAGGGACTTTGGACAGCATGTATGCCATTTTGATGGGGAACCCGACTCCAGTCAGTAGTGACCTGTCCAAGGTTAGTGGTACAGTTGAATTACAAGTGGACCCCGCCTGGCTCCAGTGCTACGCTTTCTCTTCTACACATGCTGCTACCCAACACCACAGAAAACACACCCACAAACCTCCCCCCTTTCATACAGATGGTCTCCACGTACCCCCTCTTGGGACTCGGACGCACTCACGTTTCCGAGCCTGAGCTTCAAACTGGGACAGGTTTTGTCGGGTGGCCGGCCTCACATCCACTTTTTCACCATTAAGAACTTTTCCAGGCAGGAGTTCCAACAATTTGTGGACGGAGTTTTCAGAGGCTACCACCACCTCAGCATACCTTGAGAAAAAAATGAGAAGGATAAAACAAATTCTCTTCCACTTTCAGTGAAAACTGATAAAGCAAAGGTTATTTTGCTACTACAACTACTAAACACACACACAAAACTACACCAAAAGGGCATCATCTTGTAATCTTCCTGTTTATTTAAATTAAGAAAAACAACAGCTCCTTTGGCCCCCAATGGATGGCTGTTCCACAACATTGCAGTTACATTCCCCTTCTAAGATGGTTTGCCAAAACCCAGGCAGTAAACTGGGCCAGAGTGGAGAGGATAAAATCTAGGTTCAGATACTGTGCAAAGCTATTACTCCAACGTTACAAACTTAAAAGGTGTTCCTCAAATTGAGACCTCACCCTTTGGACTGGCCATTTGCTCGATTCTCGGCAAATTTTAACTCCACCACATCGTAGACTCCTACAGAGCGAATAACCTGGATCAGCTGCTGGTCTGTGGTCCACTGGGGCCGGCAAATAAGGAAAAGGAAGAAATGTGAAGAGCTACACACCCTGTCCCCACCCAGAATATCCCAAACCCTTCCCTCAAACCTAAGTTCTAGTCACAACGTGGCCTCCCACAGAAAACCCAGACGAAGCCTAATAACATTTCAATTAACACAGGCTTTTCTTATTGTCCTCACTTAATAAAGAATTCTAAACCCACCCACCCCCTTCCCCAATCCCCATCTTTAGCAATGATGAAGATTTACACTTAATTTTGACTGCTATGTAGGGGGCTGGCCGGCCGTCAGTTCCAACACTGGTTAATGTTGTTAAGCAGCTTGAAATGACTGATCACATGGGCCAGACACTTTCCCCTCAGTATATACATGTCTTCATTTGGAAACCAGCCCCCAACCATGTGACGTAATAACTTTGGCAGAACAGTCACACCTACCCAGAGTGCACTAGAGTTAGCAAGATCTTTAGTCCCCGTCATCCACCATTATCACTGGACCATCTAATGACCACCAAGACTCTGAAATCTCATCCCACAGATGACCCTGCTAGACATAAAGCCCCAGGGTCAGGGGCAGTAACAATATGGCAGGAAAAGCAACTACCCACTTAATCATTGCTTTCTTCGGCACCAGTAGGTCCTCATGATAGTTCTCTTTCAGAGATCAATCCAACCTGATCCCAGGAAAAAGAAATCCAACCCCATCAGAGCACAAACAGTGCAACAATGTGCTTTCTGAAAACACCATCACCTCCCGGCACACTCCCTCCAAGCCACCCAGCTGCCTTTTGGCTGCCCTGCTCACCCAGGAGAAGCTGCCCACATAGACAGCAGCTCGCCGATTACGCAGACCACTGTACGTGTACAGGATTGCGGGAGTCTTGTTGTTGGGCTTGGGAGATGGCTCCTGGCGAACAGGAGGCGGCGGCTCAGCGCTGCTGCTTCTGTCGTCTGAGGGCTGGGAGGTGGCTGTCAGCACATCATCATACAGGTCAATCTGATCTGTATTGTTGAACTCTGGGTCCTAAGACATGAGGAGGTGGCATTTCACTGACCTTTCATTTCTTCACTCTACTTCACTCTAGTGTACGTAGAAGCCACACTACTGAAAGAAATACTTTGTACAACATGTATCCTTATCCGGGTCTCCTAGGAAACCAGGTTAACAAAAACTTCCCTTTAAACATATCATTTCTTTCTACTGACGTAGGTATTACGCCCTAGATGGTTAGCAGTCTGTGATGTTTTTGGCTTTAGCCACTATAAGAATCAAGCAAGCCAAGAATACGTAAGGTACAAGGCCACTGCTGTCCATGAGGTCAGCTCCTAAAGACCACAGCTAAGATACATGAAGGAAAATTTCTTTTCAACACCTTAGGCCATTTTCAAATTCAATAGAAGCTCACAGTATAGTCCCATCTTTCTAATAATCATCAAGGAAACATTAAGACACAAAAAAAGGGAGTAACTGGGGATATTTCCACTTCTAAATTCTATTTCTCCAGTGACTTTCAAACCCAATACAATTTCACCATGATACTTACGTAAGAGGCATCTTGGAGCAACACAGAGATGTTCAATGATACACTCAAAGAAGCAAAGTTCTCTAAAACGTTGAGTCAGAAAACAAGACAAACACCCACAGCCCAAGCTGTGTCACCGTACGCATTCACAACATAAACGTGCATGAAGAAAAGATGTGCACAACATAACTTTTGGCTGTGATATATTTATATTAAAACCAAAACACTTACTATAAAGGGAGCTTAGTGAATTAGATTTTGCAGTATCATTAGCTCAGAGAGATATTTTTAAGGCTTGACAAGTATTTTTCCAAAGCATTCAGACAGTGCTAAAGCACGGGTCTGCCCAATCACAAAGAGTGAAGTAGTGCTCTCGAAGGATTATAACAACGGATGAAGTGACTTTTCAGTCCTTTCTCTACCATGGACCACAAGACCAAAATCACATGACTGGTTCACATATGGATACATGATCTATCTAGTTGTGATGATTTGTGATTCTGTTTTTACAAGGCATCTTTGTTGTGGATTTCAGAGTCTATGCATAACATTTGAAATTACTGAGCACTACTTCATGTCATGTTTTTTCCCCCTCCGTCTTGTTGTAATCAAAGATTTTGAAAGGGAGCTTAAAAAAACACACCATCTTGGACAGTAAGTACAACCAAGTCAAGATTCTTCTTACACAGTGTCTAATTCAGAGATGTGAGGCTGAAAGCTGTAATGCAAAAATTACCATTTGTAATTGGGTGGTGAGCTAGCACACTGAGTCAGACAACTCAGAGACCCCCTTACTGTAAGCTCAAGAAATCTATGATTTCAGAGCCCCTTAGAAAAAGTGAAGAAACACTGATGGCACAATGTATTAAGCACTGGGCTGACCAAAAAGGCCAGGGGTTCCAACCCAGCTGCCTCTCTGAGGGCCAACTACATGGCAGTCTGCTTTGATAAAGTTGGTAGCCTTGAAAACCTTATGGAGAAGGCCTACTCTGTCATACAGGGTGTCAATGGTTTTAGAAAAAATGATAAGAATCAATCCTGGAGGAGTCTGGCATACGTAACACCATTGTAAGAAACATAAAAGGATTCAATGAATACACAACTCCAGATTCAAATGATTTCTCGGGGCCCAAGATTCAGTCCAATGAAGCGGTGGGAACTCTTCGTGTGGCATAAATCCAAAATTGCATTTGGATTTAAAGCTACTAAAAAATTCATTTTCTGGAAAGTTCAACTGTTAAGTGAAAAGCAGATAAGGGTCTGAGCCATTGATTTTTCAGGGATGGATTAGGTTAAAACAAATTTAATTAGGTAAACTAAAATATAATATTTCTCATCCAATGATGTTGAAGGTTCCATTCAAGGAAGACTAAATAGAAAAGACTGAATACTGAATGAATCCACCTGGAAGAACTGTGTGTAGCTACAGGACAGTGAGGAGTCCTGGAGTAGTGCCGTAGGATAGGCACTGTACCGTAAAATTGGTCTGAACCATGAGGCGGGCAGTTCAAACTTATCAGCCACTCCTCAGAAATCCTATTTGGGGTAGCTATGCGTGGGAACTGACTCAATGGCACTTAAGAACAACAGCTGGATGATGATCTCACAAAGCTTCTGGCTGCTTATTAAACAAAAGGGAACTTGCATGATTTGGAATTTAAATGAAGTCTTCTTCATTGCTATGTCCAATATTCCTATTTACCACCCCACTGCTGGGGTTCTGGTGTACTGCTACGGGTTAATGTGCTGGACTGCAAAGTCAGCAGTTCAAGCTCACCAGCTACTCCTCGGAAACCCTATACAGGGTCGCTATGGGTCGGAACTGACTCGACGGCACACAACCACCCAACTCCTGCTTCTTGGTATCTTATTAGCATATAGGAAATTCTTTAACCCTATTACGTTTTTTATAATGATCATGTAGGCTCAATCAGAGCTTTTGATCTCCCCCTCACACTTTCCTTTCTCATCATTTCACTTGTTCCTTTGCACAGTCACTTTGCAGCGTCCTCCCCCAACAGACTGGAACCTGGGACAACAGGGGTCCTTAGTTCTCCCCTTTCACCTCACCAGTCCTGGTACAGTATTGCCAACGAGGCAGCTCAAAAACTATTTGTTGTAAGGAAATGGGCGTACTATAGCGACCTTTCTTGGCACAAGGAATGCTCGGCAGAATGGCAACTCTGAGCTACCATTCCAGAGTGGTTGTCTTCAGTCCAAGCAAGCAGCTGGGACCCGTGGACTCCCACTGAAGCAGGGACAAAGCAGTTCTGCAAGGGAGGTTCTGCCGTACTTGTGGAACGAGACCAGTGAGTCAACACCACTGGGACCCAATGAGGACTGCTCACTGTCCCTTGGGAGCAAGAAGGGGAGTTCTTGTGCCTGGGCAAGCTTGGGGTGGATCAGTACTATGCTTACAACATTCTCAAATTTAATCTGTACTGACTGCCTTCAGTCTAAATCTGCTGCTAATGATTCTAGCCAGAAAGAACTTTTATAATTTCTTTAGCAAGTTTCAGATAATACTTAAGACTAGTTTTGCCCCGCAGTGAACTCTTCTATGAGGAAAAAGCACCCACCGCTCACCATCCACAAGATATAAAGCAATCACAATCTACATTTTCTTTAACTTGCCCAGCATCAAATCTTGCCTATCACGAAGAAACATCTACTGAACTCCATACACTATCACTAACCTTGAACCTTAAAACGTTCTTTACAACTAGAGTCCAGAGAAGAAATTGTGGAGACCAGTAACTTGTAGTGTGGCAGAGTGGTGACGGCTGCATATGGCCCACAGGTTATATGGACTATGAACTGTCATTCTCACAGAATGTGGGGCAATTTCGCAAAGTGAAGCAGCTGCATTAACAAGGCACAAGTACAAACACTTTCTAATAGAGGACCTAACTAAAGCAGCTCTCGTCTGGTTATTTCATTAAAAACCAAGCAACCGTTCTTTCTCTTCCAGGGACTGTGTAGAGGCATTCAAAATGGTCCAGTGTTTGACATACTGCCGTAGGCTCTCCTACAATACAGCCTCTAACAAAACTAGGCTGTCCCGAACCCCTGGTAATAGAATTGTTTATCTCTATGCCAAGAAGGAGCTCTGGTAGCGTAGTGGTTACGAATCGTGCTGCGAACCTTAAGGTCAGCGGTTCGAAACTACCAGCTGCTCCGCGGGAGAAAGATGAGGCTTTCTACTCCCGTAAAGATTTACACCCTCGGAAACCCTGTACAGGGTCGCTATGGGTCGGAACCGACTCAACGGCACTTAACAACAACAACATGCCAAGAAGGTTGGTGAAGAACCCAAATCTGCATGCAGTGTGTGCCCAGGACTTCAAGGGGTCCGTGCTGAGAGATTTAAGTTCTCATGAGGTTGTACCAGACAAAGAGACATGTCAGCAGGGCGTATGGTGGCTCTACGTGTGTTCAATGTGTCCGTGACAGGATCAAGCGTGCTTTCCTTACTGAGAAGCAGAAAAAGGAAAGTAGAAAATCGTTGTGAAGGCACAAGCACAGAGTCAGAAAGCTAATTAAAATATAATGGAGCTTTGCTGAATAAACAAACAAACAAAAAACCCCAAGCAACCATAAGTTGCAAAATGAAGTCTGATTCAAAGGAATATGGAAAACTCAAGAAAGCAATGAGTTAGAATTAATATGCACAATTTTTCTCTTTTGTTCACAGTAATTGACTTTTTTGACATGAGAAGTTTGCCATTTCCCCCAACCCCAACATATTTAAGACAATTAGCAGCCAGCCATATGCAGAGGACTCCACAGGTTATCTGAGGAGACAAGGGAAAGGCATTATGAAAAACTAGTGGATAATGGTGATGGATATACAACACGATGGAAATTAGAATCACTGAATTACCTGTGTCAAAAAATTGAAATGGTAAATGGTTACATATATTTTATAATAAAGTTTAATGGGTTAAGCTGTATAATGATTACAAAAAAAGTCATTACACCATTCTCAAAAAAAGTCATTACACTATTCTCAATTTTTGCGTGCACTTTAAAATCTCCATGTTAAAAAATCTTAATGTAAGCTTATGCTCAGTAAACAGATGTCAATGTGTCAACTGCTTCCACTGCCTCACATCAAAGTCAAGGCCCAACAAGGGCACCTGCCTCTATAGTCCCTTCTTTTACCCTCTTTCCAGGTTTTTAGCTGTACCCACTGGAAGATGTCAACGAAAGAACCAGCTTAGGTAGAATGGGGCTGAAATCAATCCAGGCAGTACATTAGCAAGTTTTAAACAGACTCTGAAACATTCTTGAGACTTGACCTCAGAACTTTAAAACTGAATATAAGATTACTGTTTCAAAGCAAAGAAAATCTTTATATAAAGTTCTTCAACATAAAAACGTTTAAGAGAGCAACAACAGACCATCTTAAGAGTATGTGAGTGAGACTACACCTGCTTTTTAGCTGGTGTGTCCAACACCTTTCCCCCCCTTGAAATAATATGGTTCATCAATAAAACTGATTACACCAAAATGCCTGTGGGCTTTTCAAGACTGGAGTCAAACTACTTATAGAAAGAAGTAAAACATTTTACAATGGAATCAAGATAAAAATGTTAAAATATCAGCTATATACTGTGCCTTTGCAACACTCTATGGAGGAGTGTGGACATTGTGAGATAAACATCAACTGCTAACCACAAAGTTGGCAGTTCAAGCCTACCAGCTGCCACTTAGAAACCCTGTACAGGGTCACTATGAGTCAGAAGAGACTTGACGACATTTAACAATCAACATGGAGTCCTGGTGTGGTGCTGCGGGCTAATGCACCAGACTGCAAAGCCGTTTGAACTGCAAGATCAGAAGCTCAAGCTCACCAGCTGCTCCTCGGAAACCCTAAACAGGGTTGCTATAGGTCGGAACCAACTTGACAGCACTTAACAACAACAACTAAGGGGAATGCAGAATACATCTTTTTCCAACTACACAGACACAAAAAATGTTTTGAGAAAAATTACAAAGGAGCAGTATCCTCAGGAATACTACAGCTGACACGAACTCGGAGTTTGAAGGGTGGTTAGCCTTTGAGAAGATTCATACCCAACTTTGGTTTCCTGAGGGAGCAAGTTCAACAGGTTGATTCACCATTCAATTAAGCCCAATTTTTATTTGCTCTTAAATCAAACCCTTTAAAATAAGCCTAGGGGTTTTAATTACCATAAAGCAGACTGGTCAGTAGTAATCTTGAAAATCTCTGCAAAGGAGAAAACTTACAACTATATAAAGAAAAATGCAAGGTGCCCTGGTAGCAGAGTGGGTTATGAGTTGAGCTGCTAAGCAAAAAGTCAGCAGTTCGAATCTACCAGCTCCTCTGAAAGAGAAAGATGAGGCTTTCTGTTCCCATAAACATTTACAGCCTCAGAACCCTTATACAGGTTCACCAATGAGTTGGAATCAACTGGGTGGCACACAACCATCTAGCTGCAAATCGAAAGGAAGAGGCCTTAATCCTCCCCTTTGGAATGAATGAAAGAGGTTCCCTTCCTCCACTGATCTTTCATAATTTACTTTAGATAACTTCAAAGGATAAAAATCTTTCTGAAAAACATGTAAATCAAAGATGTTTCAAGGACCTGGAGCCACCTATTGAAGCGCAATTATCAAGAAAGCCTACAGAGCTACCTTCCAGTTCCCTGGAAAAAGATTAGCATGCATTTAATTATCTGGCCATAAATTATTATAAAACTTGGTACCTGTATTGCAGGCCAGCGTGTAATGAGTTGTACCCACTCAGCTGTATAAAAGACATCTTTCTGATTTTGCAATCTCTTTAACGGATTACCTGCGGATACCTCGCACTTTGGTTTAGTCCTGCTTCAACAATCAAACTTTTTGGAGAGGTTTGCAGGGATCGGCTGGAGATTTCCTTTTGAGTTACTGCTCCCCAAGCCTGGCTAGAGAAACGCTCAGAGCTACGAGTTTGCTAGGACTGAAGCCTGGGATGGCTGAGGACGACCCCACGTCCTGGCCGCCCCCTCACCTGGTTGAACTCCTCATCCGCGTAAATATCAATCAAGTCTACTCCTTCGGACATGGCTTCAGATAGAGGCTCGCAGGCCCGGAGGATGGACGGAGGACAGCTGCCACTGCGGTATTGGGGAGAGGAGCAAAGTTAGGGGGCGCGAGGGTCCTGGACAGGGAGGCGAGCAAGAGCGCCCCCTGCCCCGCCCCCGGCCTCGCGCCGCCGGGGCTCACGGGGCCAGCTGCCCATCACCCGGGGGCCGCCCCGCGCCGCAGCCACCGGTGACACGACGGGCACGTCCGGGCCTCGGCTCTTCCGAGGCCTTTGAACAGCGCCGCGAAGAAGCGCCCGGCCGGAGCCCCTGCGGGCCCAGGAGCGCCCCCCGGAGGCGCCCCGGCTGCCCACCGGGCCTATCCTCGCCCTCCGGCGAGGCCCACACCACTCCCTCCCACAGAGCCCGCCCGGCCCCGCGGCCTCCTCCCGCAGGGCCCGCGCTTTTTTCCACCCGCCGGCTCAGGCCGCCCCGGCTTCAACCAACCCCCGCCCCGCCTCGGCGTCGGCCCCCGCCCTTCTTCCGGCCCAGCAGGGCCTCGGCCGCGCGCGCCCGTTACCGGGAATATGGCGGCGGCAGCGGCGGCGAGTCCGGACTAGGCCCGAAGCGCGCGAACCGCTCTCGCCCTAGGTCCCGCCCTCACTCCCTGCGCTGGCGTCACACGCACCCCCACTTCCGCCACACGCAGGAACGCGTCTTCCGGCTCGGGCTCCGACTCCGCGCCGAGGTTCTCGGGTTCGGGGTCTCGGAGAAGGAGGGGATACAGGAAGTGGTTCGTACGCAGGGTTCCGGTGCGGACCCGGCGGAAAATGGCAGTTCCCACAGTGTTCCCGGCTCTAGCTCGGGTGAGAAGCTTGGGGGTCCTGGGGTTCCGGGCGGGCGGCACCGGTGACCGAACCTTGTTGACCTCCGTGGTCACGGTGACCGTAGAGACAGCTTAGCAGCCGGGTAGCCGGGCAGGTCAGGAAATTCAGGTCGCTTCTACCTTTTCGTGAATCCGCGGTGTGCCTCTCCAGTAATATCGTTGACCAGCTGGTGATAGGACGAGACCCAATTCAGATGGCATTTACTGTGCCAGCAAAGTCAAACCGATCATCACTCCCTCCTCTGAAACCTTCTCTAACTCCATTTATGATTTCACATTGTGTGTCCTTTGAAGGATTCGAGATCTTGCCCTCTCTAGCTCTTTGTAGGTATTCTCAGGGTTTAACTCAGACGGGTGGCTGGAATATAAACCATAAAACCCATGTGGTCAAGTAGATTCGGACCCAAAGCTCCCATAAGGAAGCAGACTGCCACTTATTTATCGTGCTGGTGAGTTCTAATCAAGACCTTGCCCCTAGCAGTTCAATGTGTAAACGCTGTACCAGGAGGGCCCCCAGAATGGACTCCATGGCAATAGATTTGGTTTGGAATGCGCATGTTCTTGTTAGATGCTATCGAATAGGTTCCAACTCATAGCACAACAGAATGAAACACTGCCCAGTCCTGTGACATCCTCGCAATTGTTATGTCTGAGCCCATCGTTGCTGCCGCTGTCATTCGATCTCATAGGGGAGTCTTCCTCTTTTTCCTGATCCTCCAATTCACCAAGCATGATGTCTTTCTCTAGGGATTGTCCCTCTGAACAACACACCCAGAGGATGAGACATAAAGTCTCATCGTCCTGACTTCTAAGGGGCATTCGACTGTCTTATTTCAAGATAGATTTGTTTGTTCTTGTGGCAGTCCATGATAGAGCCAGTCTTTTTCACCACCACCATCTTTCAAACGCATCAGTTTTTCTGTGGTCTTCCTTGTTCATTGTCCAACTTTCACATGCCTATGAGGTGAATGAAAATACCATGGCTTGGGTCAGGTGCACCTTAAGTCCTTCAAGTGACACCTTTGTTCTTCAACATTTTAAAAAGGTCTTTTGCAGTAGGTTTGCCTAATGCAATAGGTCGTTTGATATCTTGACTACCGCTTCTTTGAATGTTGATTGTGGATGCAAGTAAAATGATATATTATCATGATGTTATTTATGGGTCTGATTGCTAGAATTTTCATTTTCTTTACATTGAGATGCAATCCATCCTGAAAGCTATAGTCTTTAATCTTCCTCAGTATTTTCTGTTTGTATTTCATCAATTCTTGGAGTCTTGGTTTTGTTTTTTTTCCCAGTGCCTTCAGTGATGCTTGGACTTCTTCCTTCAATACCATCCGTTTGGATCATGTGCTACCTTGTGACATGGTAGATAGTACATCATCCATTTCTCTTTAGCACAGTGACCCTGTGTATTCCTTCCATCTTTTGATACTTTCTGTGTCACTCAGTATTTTGCTGATGTTGTTGTCAAATCAGTTATGACTCAGCTACCCTGTATAGGGTTGCCGAGGAGCAGCTGGTGGGTTTGAACCACTGACCTGTGTTTAGCAGGCCAGTAAATCCTTCAATATTGCGAGTTGAGGCTTGAATGTTTTCTTTAGGTCTTCCGGCTTGAGCAATACTGTACTCTTCCCTTTGGTTTTATAATACCAGGTCTTTGTATATTTCATTATAATACTTTACTTTGTCTTGGTGAGCTGACCTTTGAAATGTTCTGTTCAGCTCTTTTACTTCAGTTCTTCCAGTCAGTTTAGCTTCTATACCTTCAAGAGAGTAAGTTTCAGAGTCTCTTCTGACATCCATTTAGGTCTTGTCTTTCTTTTCTGTCTTATAAAATGACCTTCTGTTTTGTTCCTATATAATGTTCCTGATGTCATCCCACAACTCTTCTCGTTTGTCATTAGTACCTAATGCATCAACTCTTGAGATGGTTTCTAATTCAGGTGGGATATACTTAAGGGCATATTTTGGCTCTTGTGGACTTGTCTTAATTTTTTTCAGCTTCAGCCTAAAGTTGCAGTTGATGGTCTGTTCCACAGTTTGCCCTTGGACTTGTCTTGGCTGGTGATATTGAGCTTCTCCACTGTCTCTTTCCACAGAGGTAGTCAGTTTGATTCCTGTGTGTTCCAGGTGGTGAGGCCCATTCATGTTGTTCCTAAAATGTATTTGCAATGAATAAGTCACTGATCTTGTAAAATTCCATCATGCAATCTCCAGCATCATTTCTGTCACCAAGGCCATATTTTCCAACTACTCATCCTTCTTTGTTTCCAACTTTTGAATTCCAATCAACAGTAATTATCAATGTATCTTACTGCATGTTTGATCCATTTCAGACTGTAGAAGTTAGTTGTTGTTGTGTGCCGTTGAGTCGGTTCCGACCCACAGTGACCCTGTATAGGGTTTATGAGGAGCCATTGGTGAGCTTGAACTGCCGACCTTGCAGTTCAAACAGCTTTGCAGTCTGGCACATTAACCCACAGCACCACACCAGGACTCAGTAGAAGTTAGTTCAATTTCTTCTTCGTTGGCTCTAGTGGTTGGTACATAAATTTGAATAAATAGTGGTATTAACTGGTCTTCCTTGTTAAGCGCTGTCTTGTCAGTTCCAACTCAGAGCAACCCTGTACAAAGTCTCCAAGGAGCGGCTGGTAAATGTGCCCCGTTTTGTAGGTGTCTGTCTATTATCCTATCACAGACAGCATTCTACTAAAAGATGGATCTTGAAATGTTGGGTTGTTTTTTTTTTTTGATTGATGATGAATACAATGCCATCCCTCTTCAATTTGACATTCTTGGCATATGCTGTTCAATTCAAAATAGTCAGTACCAGTCTATTTTGGCTCACTGATGCCTAGGATATAGATTTTTATGTGTTCCATTTAATTTTTGACGACTTCCAGTTTTCCTAGATTCGTTGTATATTCCAGGTTCCAATTATCAGTGGATGTTTGCAGCTGTTTCTTCTCATTTTGAGTTGTGCCCCATTAGCAAATGAAGGTTCTAAAAGCTTTGTTCCCTCCACGTCATTAAGGTCGACTCTACTTTGAGGATGCAGCTCTTCCTTTGTGCCTTGCAGCCTGAGGGGGCTCATCTTCTGGCACTGTATTAGACAGTGTTCATCTACTACTTACAAGGGTTTCAGCAGCTAACCATTCAGAAGTAATCCACCTGTTTTTCTCCCTCGTCTGTCTTAGTTTGGAAGCTTCACTGAAACTGGTCCATCTTGGGTGACCCTGCTGGTATTTAAAATACCAATGACATAGCTTCCAGCATCACAGCTGAACTGAAGCCACCACAGTACGGAACACTGACAGATGAGTGGCGGGGAATGCGCGTAGCGTCGAGTTGATGTGGGGTGCTGTTAGTCACCTGTGTACGATTTGTTTGTTTCAGGTGCTTGCTCTGTCAAGATGCAGCCTAGCTTCTCCTTTGCTCAGCGCGACATCATTCCGACGCTTTTACCGAGGTGACAGTCCAACAGATTCCCAAAAAGACCTGATTGAGATCCCTTTGCCTCCATGGCAGGAACGAACTGATGAGTCCATAGAAACCAAAAGAGCCCGCCTGCTCTACGAGAGCAGAAAGAGAGGGATGTTGGAGAACTGCATCCTCCTTAGGTGAGGGAATAGGGGTCCTGGTGTCACTTCTTTTCGACTAAAGACAGTCTTGTCAACCCTTTTTCTTTCTCATTTTTAGCCTCTTTGCTAAAGAACATCTGCACCAAATGACAGAGAAGCAGCTCAACCTCTATGACCGCCTGATTAATGAACCCAGTAATGACTGGGACATATACTACTGGGCCACAGGTACTGGGTTTAGGAAGCAGCATCGTGTGAAAACAGGATGGCCTGGGCTTGAGACTGGATTGTGTCGGAGGCAATTTGTTCTTTCATTCGTGCAATAGGCATTTAACCCAAACATCCTTACAAATTTCCCAAAGTCTGCACAGGTTGGTTTCTTAGCAGTTCAGCTTCTTTACTTGCAAGTAACACCCCAATTCTAATGTGCCCACAAAAGGATTTTAGTGGAAGGGTAGGGATCACTGCCAGCATGAAAGGGAAGGCTGAAGAAGAGCCATTGGCCACTGCTTAGTCACATGACTACACCCAGCCATAAAAAAGAAATAGGACCGTCTATTCCAGGATTGTCTACCCAACTAAATTGTTGAGTGCCGTTGAGTCAGCTCCCACTCATAGTGACCCTGTCAAGGGTACCTCAGAGTGGCTGTGGGTGACGTTTGCCAGTCCAGTGTTTATCCTACAGTTTAGCTACAGGAGGACTCGAAATTGGGGGTTCTGCTATCAACGGTAAAGGAGTGGGTGGACATTAGGGGATACTACATCCTTTTCTGCCACATTCTGGGCCCCCTGTTTAATTTTTTATTGTGAAGTGAGTGGAGACTTACAGAGCAGAGCGTCAGTTGTGCATTTAGCTGATCAGCCACTTTGTTTCATCTCTGTGACGGCAGTCTCCTCCGTGCAACATCTCTGCTCCCGCTTGCTCCCTGTGGTCCTTGTTTCCGGTCCTCCTCCTTTCCCAGCCCTTCTGAACTTAGTCCTGGGGTCAATGCTGTCCTGTAAACTCAGGTGGGTGGCCTTCTATGCTGAGCACATCTCAGTAGGGTTGTTGGCCCTCTATACCTATCTGTTGCTTGGCTGAACATTGAGTCATGGTGGTGAGTTTTGTTCCAGACCTGAAGGCTGACCAAAGGCCGTAGTTTCAGGGGTCTACAAGTCTCTATGTGACCAGTAAGCCTGATATTTTTTATGATTTTGAGTTTTGTGCACTTTTTCTCCCTCTCTATCTAGGACTTTCTAATGTGGTCCCTTTCCGTACAGTTAGCAGTGGTGGCTGGGCACCGCCTAGTGGTTCTGGCCTCAGCGTTGTGGAGACAGGGCTTTACATGGTCCGTGTTTCCATCGACTCCTCTGTCCTCCAGACAGAGAGGCGGCTCATGATGGCTCTCCTATTTTGGAACTCAATGTTTGTGTCAGAGAACAGAAACCACTCTGTGGGTTCCGAGTATCAGCAGTCACCATGCAATCATTGCAAGTCTGGACGAGGGATGATCACTTAACTGCTGGCTGTTCCCCCTCCTGCAACAAAGTGCTGCTGGTTGGTGGTTATGTGCCGTGCAGTCGGTTCTGACTCACAGGGACTCCTACAGGGTTTCCGA
This sequence comes from Chrysochloris asiatica, assembly GCF_000296735.1. NCBI lineage: Eukaryota > Metazoa > Chordata > Mammalia > Afrosoricida > Chrysochloridae > Chrysochloris > Chrysochloris asiatica. The sequence goes on from NW_006408828.1 coordinate 1,293,214, forward strand.
GGCTGTAAATCTTTACAGGAGTAGGAAGCCTCATCTTTCTCTCGTGGAACAGCTGGTAGTTTTGAACTGCTGATCTTGAGGCTATCAGTCCAACTCATAACCACTATGCCATCAGCAACAAAGTAGGTACTTCTTAAGAGCTTAGAAGTGTCAGTGAATCGTTAGACATGTATTTCAGGTTCCCACTTGGTAGAACTTTCTCAGACTGTACCGTCAAAGTGGCGGGAGCGGGTTCTCAAAGGCCTATCTACGAGCTGCTTTGAACTACAGGTCGGCTCCTTCCTCTGTAGCCACCTCCAGAGAGTACTGGCTTGTATTCTTTTACCTTGCAAATGTCCCGAATATATTTCTCATTGGCTCAGACAAGGAGTCTCACAGGAGGAGGACATGACAGAACGTAATCCCTGGCTTCTTTAGAAAAGGTGATAAGGATGTCAGGTTGACAATAAATGATCCAGCTGAAGATAGAAATCCCAATAGAGAAAATACCATAGCCTGAATTTCAAAATTCAGTCATTGTACCCCTTCGCTGTTGTTCTGCAGTAAGCAGAAGGATCTGGAGGAAGATGCTCCCAGGGCCCCTTCAGTTTATGAAATACAAAGACGGGTACACAGCTTTCCCTTCTTACCGAGTCTGCACATTGGGAAGGGCCGTTTCCCTCCAGAAATAAGAAATGTGAATACTGGGAAGAGGCGAGCGGTGACAGGTGGCCAGAATACTGGTTGGCAGGTGTTGTTTGCTCTTACAAGGAACAATCTCCTGAAAGGTGGCACTCTGGAGGGCCGTCGTAAGATTCAAGAAAGTGAGTTGTATTTTTGAGGCCCTGTACACCTCTGCCTGGCTGGACTCAGTTGCCCAAGTACTAAGGAGATGACCTTCTTACCTATCAAGAGTGTTTGTGTGGAGACCATACCAGTGTCCCCTGTTCCTTCTAGAAGATAGTAACCCTCTGCCATTGAATTGATTCCGGTTCACAGACACCCTGTGCAGGGTTTCCAAGGCCATCTGTCTTTGTAGGAGCAGAAAGTCTCCTCATTCTCCCACAGAGCGGCTGGTGGATTTGAACTGCTGACCTGGTGGTTAGCAGCCCAATAAAGGGCTCCATCAGAAGAGTGTGGTACCTGTTCTTCAAGGCACCAGAAGGAAGGCATCCTAATTCTCTCTCTTGAGCTGCTGTAGCGGAAAGATCACAAGTGGCTGGCTTTAGCATACCAATCTGTTTTCTCACGGTTTTAGGGGAAACTCCACCTAGAGAAGCACTTTGCTGTTAAAGATGTCACAGGAGCAACTCAGTCCCAAGCCCAAACCATTGGGACCCTACAGGACACAGCACAACTGTCCTGTAGCGTTTCTAAGACTGTTAACAGAGCAGCTGGTGAATCTGAACCATTCACTTTTCAGTTAGCAGTTCAGCGCTTACCCACCGTGCCACCAGGGCTCCTTTAGGTTTGAAGGTCAACTGGAGGGACTTTCTCAGGGATCCATTTCTGACTCATGAGCACCCCGAGTGATGGAGTAGAGCTGCCCCATGGGGTTTACTAGGCGTGATTGCCAGGCCGCTCACCCACAGAGCCTCTGGGTGGGGGGAGGTAAGAGCGCTCACCTGTGGATTACCAGGCCCCCCCCCCCCCGTGATGGAAGACTTGTCATGGTCTAGATATAGATGGTTTCCTGTCCCTCCCATGGTGAAAGGGATGGATTTTCCTTTTAACATCTCCCGAGTCCAAATGGGTCCTTACTTGTACCTTGCGCGCACCTGTGTGTGTGTGTGTGTGTGTGTGTTTGTGTGGGGACAGGGATTGCTGGCCTACCCTTGGTCTCTTGAGGCCTTTGTTCTGTAGAGGAGGAAGGTCTGGGTGGGGCTTTCTGCTTCTCCCCTGTGGTGGGGGCCCCATCACTGAGGGAGGAGCCCTCCTGCCTCCTGCTCTGCACCAGTCTTTGTTGTGAGCATGCCCAGCGCACCCCTGGCGTCTTTGGCTCCCACGCTAGCTCACTCTGGGCTTTGAGCAGTTTACTAACCAGCCTAGTCGAATTCGTCTCACGCGTGGACGGTGCCCAGCGGCTCCTGCTCTGCCCGGTCACCAGTGTGTTTTTCACCCTGCTTGGTTGCCTGTGGCCTCAGCTCTGATGCATTCGGGTCACAATGTCTGTTGTTTACCCGCTTTTCTCGTTAGGGTGAATGCAGTGCTCTAGAACCTTCGATTCTTGGGAAAAGCCTAAGTCTCCCTGACCTTATTTTGAGCCCTACCTAAAAAGAAGGCCTCCCACCCTAGGCTGAGTGAGGGGGAGTCAGTTTTGTTCTGAGAAACTCCCTCTCCTGGTACTGTGTTCATTGTTCTGATAGGAGGGTAATTCTAGAGAACTTTACGTAGGCTTTGCCAATGGGAGGCTTTACTTGGGAGTTGGGTTCTTGCTCTCTAATTATTGTTGTTGGGCAGTATACACAGCAGAACATGCACCGATTCAACCATTTCTCCATGGACCAGGTAGTATCACTGCTGACAGACATTCTTCAGGGTCTGCAGCCATTCTTACTCTCCTTTTCCAAATGGTTCGTCCTATAAAAATAGCACGGGGGCACATCTAACCTCCTCCGACTTCACAGGGTGGGGGAGAATCAAACTCATTACCAGCCTCAGGCGGATTCCTGTGACCTGCCTCCACCTTTCTGCCTTCTCTACCGATTGTGACTTCTCTCCCTCCCAAGGCACTCTCGGCTTCTCTGCTGGGTTCCAGAGCGTGTTGAAATGGCCACACAGCTCTCACCGACCATAAGCAAGATTCTGGGGTATATGAGGGAAGTTAACTGGTTCCATACAGTTCAGGGTCCCGAACACTCAGGACTGCCTCTCAGCCATGCTCTCAGGCTCACCCACACAGGCCCTCGGCCTCGTGACCTTGGACAAGTGTCACAAAGCTTTTTGTCCTCTTAGCCTGTATCCTCGTGGGCAAGCATGGTTCTGCTAATCAAACACCCACTCCACCAGTAAGCCGACGGCAGACAGTCAGGTCTAGCTCGGTGGGTTCTCTGTCGGGCTGGCGTCCTCAGTTCTCCCCCCCTCCTATCGCCACCCCACTCTCACAGCAAGCCTCCCGCTTTCTCACTGTGGAGCTGGAGCACGCAGCTCAGTCTCGACTCCTGGCCTTGCTGCTTTGGCTGTCAGTCTCTCCTGCACCTCTGCCCTCGGCCATGCTGTGGCCCTGCCCTGTCTCCTCATGGAGGAGGCTTATCACAGGGCTCCAGAGGAGTGCCTCTGCTCCTGCCTCTTCTCTTTGCATGGTAAAGAGATGGTCCATTGTAGACGGAGCGGGATGGCAACACTGACCTTATTTATATCCCCCCCCCACACACACACAGACAGGGTGCCACGTACCTTATTGATATTATTAGTGAGCTGCCCAAAGTGGGCCACAAACACCTCTCAGCTGCATAATCGTACTCAGTCATTTGGAGTCCTGGTGTGGCGCTGTGGGATCATGTGCTGGATTGCAAAGTTGGTTTGAGCCACAAGGTTGCCAGTTCAAGCTCACCAGCAGCTCCTTGGAAACCCTATACAGGGTCGCTATGGGTCGGAACCGACTCAACAGCACTTCACAACAGCACCAACAACGTAGTCACTAGTGGAGTCCTGGTATGATGCTGTAAGATAAGCACTGGACGGCTAATTGTAAAGTCAGAGGTTCAAACCCATCAGCTGCTCCTCAGAAACCCTATACAGGGTCACTGTGAGTTGGAGCCGATTTCAACAGCACTTAGCAATAGTCTAGGCATTTGATGGGAATTACAAAGATGAAAGGACCAGGTCAGATCACCGACTGGGATGCAAGCTTTTGAGCTAAGCTTTCCTTGTCAATTTGATCCCGAAAGACCTTTAAAAGAGTACAGTGCTCAAGGTAGATGTTGTTTACTAATTACTCCAAGTCTTGTTTAGTTTACAGATGACTTCAGGGGATATATTTGGTACAAGATTTAAAGACGACGTCGAAGCTGTAGTTTGGGGAATTCATTCTTTTACAGTGACTTCAAATATGAAATTCTCCTCTGAAAACTACCCCCTTTTGATCAGGATTCTAGTGGTAGAGAATCTTAGCTCAGATTGTTCAGTAATAGTAGCCGGGCTCCATCCAGTTCCTCAGGTCTCATGGCACAAGAGGCCATGGTTCCTTGGCAGTCAGCCACATGTTTCATCTCCTCCTCTTCCTGAGTCTCCCGGTTCAGTTGCTCCAGGTAAATAGAGACTAATTGTTGTACCTCAGATAACTGCTTACAAGCTTTTAGGACCCCAGGCACTACCCAGCAAACTAGGAGCTAGGACAGAAACAGTAGGCATGTTATAGGCCAATCATCTGTAATGTTGGGATTTGAATCTTAAGTGAGTGTCTTTGGAGCGGAAAGAAAGGTTGGAGGAGAGCCGCATACTTAGCCCATGGTCCCTGCCTGGCTTTGCTCTCGGGGGCCTTTGTTGCCTGTCCATTTCCCGTCTGGTTTTCTATGTTCTTGTCAATTTTGTGAGCTGTTAACATCCTTCCAATGACTCCCTTTTTTGCTGAAGTTTACTAGAGTTATTAATTTCTGTCACTTAAAACCAAAGAACTGATCAAAGAAGTGGAACTTTTGTTTCTGGAAATTTATTGACCCAGAGAGAAAAACACAAAACCTGGAAAATAACTGAAATGCTAACTACTGGGCAAAGTACGGTAGTCAAGACTGAGCCGGCGAGGGCCGGGCAAACTTGGCTGCCACACACAAGGTCTCCAGCAGCTCCACAGCTCTGCGGTTGTAGCACAAAAGTAGCACTGAACAGTATGTAACCGAGTGGGAACCACTGTGTTCAGTAAAACGGTAAAGCACAGAAACTGTCTTGGCTTGCCAATCCTTGGTATAGGCTGAAGGAGCCCCGGTGGCATTGTGGGTTAACAGTGCCACGCTGTTAACCACAATGTCAGTGGTTAAAACCCACCAACTCCCCAGGAGAAAGATGAGACTAGTTGCTCTCACAAAGACTTAGAGTTTCAGAAACACTATATCTCGGTTCTCTGTGATTCGGAATCGATTTGATGGCTTTGGTTTTGGGTATGGGCTGATGCCATGTAGGTTTAGAGGAAGAATGGAGACAGTCTAGATCTCCATCTGTGGTTCATAGCCAAGGCCAGAGCTGCATGTCCAAGTTTCAGGATCCTAGTAGCTGAGCATTGACTGTGACTGACGCAATTCTTTCTGCCCATCATTCTCTTGCAGAAGCAAAACCTGCCCCAGAAATATTTGAAAACGAAATCCTGGCGCTGCTGAGGGACTTTGCTAAAAACAAAAACAAAGAGCAGAGATTGCGCGCCCCGGACCTCGAGTACCTGTTTGAAAAGCCCCACTGAGCTGCACACCACAGCCCAGCATGGGGCTCCATTCCCGGACCCCACTTGCTTGGGATCGTCACGACTTTTGCTTCCTGTTGCTGTGTAGACACCCAACCCATACAGGACACGCCCATGGTCATGGTGACTCCCCAAATTTCCCTTGTCCTGCTTCCAGTCTCAGGGGTGTGGTTGGCATTGATGCCCCTCCCCGCCTCAGCCTGGCTGCTTTCTCTGCTCCTGTCTCCACCGTCCTCTGCCACAGGAGGGCACTGTTGAGACAGAATTGGTGCCCGCTCCTCTTTCAGGGCTAAGAGACAGCCTGTTGGAAGGCGTCCTGGCCTGTGCTGACGTGAATTCCCTACTGCAGCCCAGCATGGCCCTCTCCTCTCTGCCAAGGATGCTGATCCAACGCCCTGAGCTGAATCCCTCAAAGGCACAGCAGGCAGAATGAGAGCAGCAAGCAGGATCCCTGTCTCACCCAGCTTATAAGTCCACATCTCTACCCTCACGTTGTCTTTATAATAAATGTTCACTTGGCAGATGGAAAGGTAACGATGTTAAAGAACAGTGAAACCCAGTGGATTCTCCATGTCTCAGCCCTCAAAGTCATTTCAGACTCTGCCCTTGTAATGTCATCCTCATAGGCTTTGTCTCCTGCTAGCACAAGAACACCCTATGGCTACTATAGTCTTCATTATAGTTTAAGGTAGCTGACTAATATGACACAAAATAATATGAGGGGATGTTGTAAAAACTTCATGGAGAAATGGAATGACAGGTAGTGGAGTTTTCCCACACATGTTTTGAAGCCCCTTTGTGTTGTACGGAGTGAGTGGAGTGGTTAGCTCTAGGACCGGAGACTGCCATGCGTCGTCCAACTGAGTGAATGGGCGCTCTAGGACCAGAGACTGCTGTGTGGCTGGTGGTGGTGTCACTGGAGACCTTAGTGCTGTGACCCAGTCCAGGCCTGGAGCATCAGATGGTGTTGACTGGAAGGAGAGGCCATAAGGATGGCATGTGTTTCGTGCTCACGAGAGCTCTAGGCTGGGAGGCAGTGCGGGACTGCTGGCTTCCCACCGTGCTTCCTCCTGGGTGCCGGCTAAGGAGGGCAGGGAAGGCACCCAACCTGGTGTTATCAGATCCTCACAACACTCCTACTGGGTGGTGAGTCAGTGGGCTCGGTGATTAAGTAGTTTGTCCAGGGTCATGTCACTGTTTAGTCAGAAAGCCAGCTCTGTCTTGGCTCTAGCATTCATGGATGTTCTACCTGAACACACCACCCTTACTGTTAGAAATCGAGTAGGAATCTGCACTTGGAGACCCTACCACAAAGAAAGTGGACAGCTGGAATGAGTCTGGGTAAGAAGCTGCCAGATACTCCCTGAAGTGAGCAGCTGGGGACTTGGCCACCCAGAGTGGCTCTCTTAAGTGAAGATTGGGTCAGGGCACTAGGGATGCTTCCATCTGGCTCAGCTGGACCTGAGACTTGTGCCCCCCTCCCCCCCAATAACAAGGGTACCAGTATACCCTGTGTGAAGCCGTTGAGAAGAAGAAAGCAGACAGTTCCGTGGTGCCTCATCTGAAGTGAGCCCCCAGTGGCGAGATGTGTCAGCATGTGCTCTCAGCCTCAGCCTGAGCCTTTAAGCCCAGCCTGTGAGGTCCCCAGCAACATGCAGGGCAATGCCAGGAAAACAGCCTATTTAAGTAAAAGTGGAGAGTCTAAATGGCAGCGACCAGAGAGGACCTAGATGCTGGTGACAACAACTTTGATGGAAAAATCTAGCTGTCTTGGAAGCAGACACAGGGCAGAAGGGCAGATGTCACCTGGGAGCTTACTGAAGACTGGCCATTCTCTTGGGTTTCCTTTGATGTGCTGCAGGGAGCATGATTTACCAGGCAGAGGATTTATATATAGAAATCTGTCTGGGCTGTACAATGTGTACCGGAACCGGACTGTGGCTCACCCATCTCTCCTCAACACATTATGCAACACAGGAAGTGGGGGCTTGCTGGGGTTTGTGTGTGTGTGTGTGGTCCTGGATCCCATCTTATCCTGATTTTGTCTTTATTTAACATCATGTTCAGCTGCTGCCACTTTCACCTGGGAATGGCATGCTTCTAAAGGAAACATTTTCCTCCCTGGCGACTGGTTTACATCATCTTTGAAAGTGAAGGATCTTGCCCACCCCAGCTGCCCGGCATCAGGCCCAGGGGTGCAATGTAAACAGTTGTTCCCTTTATTAGGCCTAAAATAAAACTAGGCCAGCCACAGTGACTTTTTTGTTTTCACTTTTGTATTAATAAACAGACAGCAAGGGTCAGCAGCCTCTGCCCACCTCTCAGATCCATGAGGAGCAGCACCTCACTGCTCACTGGTATCCTTCCAAGTCTGTGCCAAGAAGATGAGTATCTGGTTCTACCCCACCAAATCCAAAGTGGTCTAGTGCCCGCGGGACACAGTGAACTGGGTCAGTCAGCTGCTCTCCGTGGCTATTCCTCACCCTCGTAAACCTTCAACATCCATAAACCTAACACCGTGATCCCCGCAACCAAACATACTGCCATCCGCTCAATCCCAGCTCATAGCCACCCTTAGGGTTTCTAACGCCATCATTATTTTATATTAAGCTTTTTTTGTGTGAACTGAGTGAAGACTTAGAAAGCATATCACCAGTTTTACATTCAACAAACCACACATCCCAATCGCTATTCCCTCCCTGTAACATCACTGATCCCATTCCCCCGCTGCCCTCCCGTCCCCACCTCACCCCCCTAAACACACACTCATTCTTGTTTCCATGGCTCCTTTCCCAGCTCTTCTGAGTTTTGTCCTTAGGTAAATGCTGCCCTTTTGATTTTGAATGGTTGACCATCCTGTGGTCTGTATACCTCACTAGTGTTGAGCCCCCGATATGCCAAGCAATAGTGCTTGGCTGAAATTTGAGCCACGGAGGTGAGTTCCAGACTTGAAGGATGACCAAAGGCCATGGTCTTTGGGGCCATAATCTTTATGAAAGCAGACTACCACATGTTTTCCCACAGAGCAGCTGGTGGGTTCAGACCACTGACCTTTCAGTTCAGAGCCAAGTGCTTAACTGCTGCATCACCAAGGCTCCTCTGTGCCTTGTTAGCTGTCATCTAATCGGTTCCAGCTCATAACAACCCTGAATAGGGTTTCCAAGGAGCAGCTGGTGGGTTTGAACTGCTGACCTTGCAGTTTACAGTCCACTGCTTGTCCCACATCTTTAAGCATTATTTAGAGGCCATCTGCTCTGACTCCAGCCAGTTTGGCACCAGTGCACACCTGGTTCATATTTTCAAACATCACCAGAGAAGGAGATTCCACGGCAGTCGAGGCTTGCACTTAAATTTCCGTACATCTGCAGTCGTGGCTAGATATGCAGGGAGGCGAGGGTTCTGTGATAAGGAAGCTGGAGCTGCCACAAGTAGTGAGACAGGTCTGTGACCTTTCGAGCAAACAGTCCCCTTGTAGTATCTGAGGATGTGAACTCGCCATCCTGCAACATCAAGTTGATGACATTGCTCAGTTCCTGGTCAAGCCACCTTGTGATAACTGTTTCCCAGTGAGCCTTCTGGGAACGAGGCCCAGCGTTAGAATTACCCCAGGTAAAATGGCACAGGCGATAAGAAACATACCTGGTGGCACTCCCTCAGGGTGGATTGTAGATACGGTTCAGTGATCCAGACACAGTCGGCTTCAAAGGAGAAGACGTGTTGAGAAGAAATCGAGTAACTCACAGGTGGTCGTCCCAAAAGAAGAGCAGAATCCTGCTGGGTCTCAGAGCTTGTCTGAATCCAGGTAATCTTGCAAAGAGAAGGTTTCTTTCAAAAGGGCAATGTGGACACATCATTTTACCAAACTACTATATCTTGCCATTTTCCAAAGCCAATGAGGACGTTAAGGTACATATTTTGTCTTCAGGTTATCCCCTTGGTATTTAATAAAAGGTTTGCTTTAGTGATGCCTGGAACACATGACTAAGGAAAATGGAGTGGATCTGGCCCAAGTTAGAATCCTGGATCTACTGATGATCAGCTGGGTGACCGTGGACAAGCTATGGAACCTCTCCTTACCTCTGTTTCTCATCTGTAGAAAGAAATGAAACTAACTTCATAGCATGGGTGTAAGGATTCAACTAAGCAATGTTTGTGAAATGCTTAGCATGGTTTGGGACACTGTTATTAACAATGGGAATTATAGCTGACATTTATTGCTTGCTTACCTGGTGCCACTGTAAGTGCTCTACATAGATGACAATAGTTTTTTAAGAGGTTCTTGGGTCCTATAAATGAAAGGTTGGTGGTTCTCTACCCAGAGGTACCTCCGGAGAAAACCCTGGCAATCTACAGAAAGATAAAAGTCACTGAAAACTCAAGGAGCATGGTTTCTGCTCTCTAACGTGAGGTGGGCATGAGTTGGCATCACCTCGATTGACAACTTGTTGCAGACCATGTAAGACTAGTCAGAGGTTCGAGGCCCTCTAGGGCTGAGTGTAACAAATGAGGCCACTGGCAGTTAATGGAAAATTGCTTTCATCTTAATATTCAGGTATATATATTAAATTAATACACTGGAGCCTTTGAAAATCCACAGATAAAGGTGATATTTTCCTAAAGCCGAGATTAAAGGTTGCAAGGTTAAACCTTTCTCCAAAGGATTAACTAAAAATATTTTAGCTACTTCTCGGTTCTTTGTTCTATAGACAAAGAACCCATCCTCCCTAATCCCTTTTCCAGGTGCAGCCCATTCACCTGGGCGTCTCCTGCAGAACTCTCACCTTCCCCCAACTGAGTTCAGGGGCTATAGATATGTTAATTGGGCCTGAGAATCCAAGTTGCTGGCCTGGGATTTGAACCAGTGAAGTACAATGTAAAGTTACCTGAATGTCTGGAAAATTACTGATGTTAGCTGTATCCTGTTTTAGTCCCTCCCAGCTTGGTGTGAAACTCCTCCCCTAAATAAAGCAGAGCCCCGGGCCTCCCCAGGTGTGCATTACTGGTTGAAAGGCTTGGAGTAAAGATTGCGGTGCATTACTGGTTGGAAGGCATGGAGTAAAGATTGCGGTGCATTAAGGGTTGGAAGGCATGCAGTAAAGATTGCAGGGCAGTGAGTCGCTGCCTGCAGAGGCCATGATGCCTGTACTCCCAAGCCTGCCCACCAGTGATGTATCCACCCTGGCTTTGGGGCGCCTCATTGTCTCCCTTCTTCTGTTTGTTTGTGTATTCTTTCGCTATCCCTATCGCCGCTGGATCTCCCCTCCTCATGAACCAAACATGCGTGACAACTATGTCGAGGGAAAACCCCGGCAACAACTGATTTTTCTTTTAATCTTTGCACAACACCATGAGATTGCTACAACTATTGTGTCCATTTTACAGATGAGGAAAGTGAGCCTTGGTGAAATTAAGTGACTTGCTCAAGGTCACAACAAAGCGATGGAACTAGAATGTGCAGTCAGATGGTGGGCAGACCCCCAGGGCCCGTACCCTCAGGGAGCACATGCTACACTGATTCCAAACATGGAAACCATCGTCATGGCTCTCTGCGGATGGCTTCTCATCATGGATCTGGGTTGGTCCACGGAAGACTGCTAGTGTGGGTGCCCAGTCCCTGGCAACCACCAATCTGCTTTCGGTCTCATGGATTTGCCTATTCTGGATTTTTCATATAAGTGGAATCACACAGTGCTTGACCTCTTGTGTCTGGCTTTTTAGGCAACTGTGCTTTTGCGGTTCTTGTCTCAGTATTTTGTTCCTTCTTCTGACCAAGTAATATTCCATTCTGTGGACACACCACAATTTGTTTAACCGCTCATCTGTTGTTGAACGTGCGGTGGATCCCTAACCTCTCCTTGGAGGCACTCTCTTTGTCATTAACTTTGCAGGACCTTGACCATGACACTGGTCATCCATGAGCCTTCATCGTGATGCATGCAGAGCCTGCACACGGGCTTATCCTTCCTCTTTATTTATACTTGGCGTGTCCAAAGCCAAGCCAGGCCACCGAAAACACCCCAGTCCTCCTCTATGCCTGTCTCAATGAGTAACACCAGCATCCACTAAGTTGTTCAAGCTAGACACCCAGGAAATGACCTAAGCTTCACCCTTTCTCTCCAAGCGCCTTGCCAAGACCAGTTGGTTTACCTCCAAGATGGCTCTTAAATTCACCCCCAACACCATCTCCATGGTCAAAGCTGCTCTCATCTCTCAACTGGACAACTGCTTTAGACATCTGACTTGCTACCATCATCATCATCATCTTAAATCTGTTCTGTACCTGCAGCTCTGGAATATTTAATACACAAATCTATGTCTCCCACCTCTTCAAAACCCTTTAATGGCTGTCCATTGCTCTTGGAGAAGAAAATGAAAATCCTTAGTATTCCCTACAAGGTTCCTACCTGGTCTGTCCCATCTTAAACTTCATCTTGGCCCAGCTGTCTTCAGTTTCTCTGCTCCAACCTCTTAGACGTTCCTGCAGCCTCCCATCCTCAGAGCCTTTGCATATACTCTTCCCTCTGCCCAGAATGCTCTTCCTTTTCATCCTTTCTTCACCTGGTAAACCTTTAGCTCTCTGCTCAGGTGCCACTTCCTCGAGCAGCCTTCCCTAACCTCTCATTTAAATCCATATGCTGGTGTTGCCGTGAATTCCTGTCTCCCAACTGGACCTGGAGCTCCAAGAAGACAAGGACCAGATTCATTTTTGTTCACTTTTGTATCCATAGTCCCCAGCACGTCTCTTGGCACAGAGAAGGTGTTCCTAATTATTTGACAAATTAGTGGAAAAAGATCAGTCTATTAATGGTTCAAAGCAAACTTTCCCAGCAGCGAGAGCACTGGGTCTGGAGGAGCCAGAGGCTCTTGGGTGAAGCGGTGTGATGAGATTGCCCTATTGCATTCTGCTCAGTATATGGACAAGGTCAGTCTCCAGCTTCCCAGGTGGCTGGTTGCCATGGGGTCGGGGAGAAGGACTTTAATGAATTAGATCTGCCTCTCACACTGGGCAAAGTGAGAGTTTTTGGTTCTCTGCCCAGGCCTCTGGGAAGCCTGAGATGTTCTAAGAAATAAACTCCCTGGAAATAGATGCTAGCTGTGCCGCATCACAGGGCACTGTGGTTTGGGGCAGGAGGAGGAAGGCTAGGAGGCAGAAACAGCTGGGGATTCTAAGTCTGGGGGAGGCTTGGCACTTTCTCTGCCTTCTGCATCCCCATGCAATCTGGTGGCCTCCCTAAAATCTCTTCCCACCCCCCATCCTCAATAACATGCACATCCTTTAGTCTGTGTTCCCAGACTGGAATGTTCTCTGCCTTCTTCCTGGTGTGGCACTGTAGGATAAGCACTGGATTGCTGACCACAAAGTCAGCTGTTCAAACCCACCAGCCACTCTTTGGAAACCCTGTATAGCGTCTCTGAGTCGGAACTGACTCCACACCACTTAATGACAGCACCAAGCAGGGGGTAGGGTGGCACTAGTTTAGTGGGAGAAGTCTCAGCTTCCCGGTGAGAGACCCGGGTTCGATTTCCAGTCCATGTGCCCCACACGTAGCCACTGCCCGTCTGTCAGTAGAGGCTCACATGTTGCTGTCATACTGAACGAGTTCCAATGGAACTTCCAGATGAAGACAAGCTAGGAAGTAAGGTCTGGCAATCTGCTTCTGAAAATCAGCCAATGGAAACTCTGTGGATCACAAGGGTCTGACTTGCAACGTTTCGATCTGTCCTCATGGGGCCACCCTGGCTAGCAGCAACCACGTAGGTGCCCTGTGCTTTTCCTGGGTTACCTCATTCATTTGCAATATCCTCAGGAGCCCTGGTGGAGCGGTGGTTCCATGCTCATCTGGTAACCAAAAGGTCATTGCTTCAAATCCACCAACTACTCCATGGGAGGAAGATGAGGCAGTCTGCTTCCACAAAGATTTACAGCTTCAGAAATCCGGTGGAGAACGTCCACTCTGTCTTGTCGGGTCACTATGGGTCGGAATTTGATTCAATGAGAATTGGCAGTATCTGTGCACCATCTATATTATTAGCATTTACTGACTATTGGCGTCTGGTGTGGCGCTGTGGGTTAATGCGTTAGACTATAAAGTTGTTTGAACTGTAAGGTTGATGGTCCAAGCTCACCAGCTGCTCCTTGGAAACCCTATACAGGTGGGAATCGACTCGATGGCACTTAACAACAACATCTTTATTAAACTGAGTCCCATTTTTATTTAAATGAATTAATTTAAAAAGGAAGCTGCATAAAACTATTATTTGAAATGCAACAGAAAAAGTGTCCCTTGCCAAAATTAAAAAGGTAGTTTTTCTATTTTAACAAATGAATACTAATGAATTTTTCTAACCTTTTATTATAAATATTTCAAACATGCAGCATAGCCAAAGGCTTTAGGTGAACACACCCATATACCCACTGCTTACATTCTGTTGCTAACTTTTGATTCCCCTTGATACTTGATTTACTGTATATGTTCATCATTCTGTCCTCCTACGAGTCCACTGGAGTCCTGGCATGGCGCTGGGCGTTAATGCACTGGACTGCAAAGTCGGTTTGATCTGCAAGGTTGGCGGTTCAAGCTCACCAGTCGCTCCTCAGAAACCCTATACAGCGTCCTTGTGGGTTGGAACCAAGTAGACGGCACTTAGCAGCAACAATGACAACCGATCCACTAAAGCCATCTATCTATCTTTTGGTGGCAAATTTCAGTCATCAGAATGTGTCCCCCTCGACACTTCAGAATGCACATCATCGGAATGCTAGGTTAAATATTTACTTAAGATTATTTTCCTTTTGCTTAAGATTTACATACAATGAAATGCACAAATCTTAAAAGTATATTTGTTGAGTGAGCTTTGACAAATGGTTATACTAAACTCCTCTCAAGACATAGACATTACCATCACCCCAGAAAGTTCTCTCATGCCGGTTTGCACAGCACTACCTCCCCTGAGCCCCAGGCAACCATGTCTCCAATTTTTATTTCACCATAGAAGCGTCTTGTGGTCTAGACGGTCATATGAATGGAATGATATAGTTTCACTCTTTTTTGGTATGTGCCTGCTTTTATTCTGCATAATGTTTTAGAGATCCATCCATGGTACTGCATGCATTAATTGTTTGTCCTCTTAAACATTGTTGAGTCCTACTTATTCCACTGTATGAATTATGGCAGAGTTAGGTTATCCAGGCTCATGCTGATGTGCACCTCAGCTGTTTCCAGAGTGGGGCTATTATGAATGGTGAGACTGTACAAGTCTTTTGTGAATATATGTTTTTATTTCTCTTCTGTAAATAGCTAGAAGTAGAATTCTTGGGTCTTAGGGTAGGTGGAGCATGGTGATTCTGCAGGATAAGCACTGAACTGCAAACCACAAGGCTGGTGGTTCGAGCCCACCAGTCACTCGGGAAAAAGATGAGACTTTCTGCTCCCACAAAGATGAACAGCCTCGGAAACCCTCTACAGGGTCGCTATGAGTCAGAACCAACTCCACAGCGGTTCACAACTTAACAACAAGGGTTCAAAAAAAAAAAACTTCCAGAACTTTTCCTAAAGTCCATTTACCACTTTACACGACCACCAACTAGTGATGAGAGTTCCAGTTGCTCCATAGTCTCATCAACATTTGGTATGGTCAGTCTTCAATTTTGGCCACTCCAGTGGCAGGAGTAATGCCGCATTGTGGCTTTAATTTGCATTTCCTCAATAACTAATGATGGTGAATATTTTCTCATGTGCGTATTGGTGGTGTCGGTTATATACCATTGAGTCGGTTCACATTCATAGCAGATCCTATATAGGATTTCCCAAACTGTAAATATTTATGGGAGAAGAGAGCCTCATCTTTCTCCCATGGAGTAACTAGTGGATTTGAATTTGTGACCTTGAGGTTCGCAGTCCAACACGCAACCCACTACACCACTCCGGCTCATTATGTGCATATTGGCCATTCATAGATTTTCTTAAGTCCTTGTCCCAGTTTTTGTCCATTCTCAAATTTGGTTGTTGACCTTTTATTATCGAGCTGTGGGAGTTCTTTAGCTATTCTGGATACCATTTCTCTGTCAATTGTGTGTTTACAAATAGTCCTACCTGCCTTTGGCTTATCTATTCATATTAACAATGTGTTTTGAAAAGCAGGAGTATAAAATTTTAGTGATGTCTTTTCCCTTTGGAAGATGCTTTGGCATCTTTGTCAAAACAACAACACATCTTAACAAAACTACAATGTTATTAAATTATAAAGTTTTGAAGAGAACGCATTTAAATAAAACACAAGTAGTCGAGTTACAAAAAATCGTATCATAGTGAAAAATAAGTTGCTTGATGAGAAGAACAGAAGTGGTTATAACCAGTCTGTAATAAAAGGGTGGAATCCTGGTGTGGCGCTGTGGGTTAATGCGCCAGACTGCAAAGTCGTTTGAATCGCAAGGTCGGCGGTTCAAGCTCACCAGTTGCTCTTTGGAAACCCTATACAGTGTCGCTAGGGGTCGGAATCGACTCGACGGCACTTAACAACAACAACATATCCAAAATAAAGAAGCCCAGTAGCGTAGAAAGTTAAGAGTTGGGCTGCAAACTGCAAGGTCAGCAGTTTGAATCTACCACCTGCTCCACAGGAGAAAGATGAGGTTTTCTGCTCCGGTAAAGATTTACAGTCTTGGAAACCCTATACAGGGTTGCTGTGAGTTGGAACCGACTCCGCGGCTCACAATCACCACCAGTGCCATATCTAAAATAGAGATATAGTTCTCTACCAAAAGGCAATTCTCTTTTTAAACTTTGATATTAACCAGCATTGAAAATGCCAACAGCCATATGCATGTAGGCGGAAAGAGCAAAAGATTTTCACTGCCTACTCAGATACAATTATGGATATTTATCAGTTTGTCACATAGAAAACGGTTGTCAATATCCAGAAGCAATGTTTTGTGATTAGGATGCGTGTATAAGGCCACTCGAAACCAGATCTTTGTGTCTCCACACCCCACCCTCTTGCTGACCACTGCCAAGAATCTCTCCATTCCATCTGAGGCCTAGGCTGGGTTCTTATTTTCTCCTCCACCTCCTTTCGTCTTTCCCAGGAGGCATGAATTTTTAAACCTTATGTGAGATCAACCAGTTCACCAAGAAGAAACAGTACAACAGAATGAGCAGGAACAGAACTAGTCATCAATCTTCTAGGAAACGCCCCCTGGGGGAGGAGATTGTGAACTTCAGGAGGTTATGCTAGGATGCTGAGAGGGAGCAAAAGATACAACAGTGAGCTCCAAAACACTCGTTGTAAATATAATGTCACTTTCTTTTCTTCAGTGTTGAAGGACTCAGATCCCATGGGCTTTGGCGGAGGCTGTGGGCAGTGTCTGAAGATGTAAATCCAGGTGGGGGCATTGGGTCCTTTCAGACTTCATGAGATGGCTCCTGACCACCTTGCTGTGAATGGGATCACTCACACAATATTATGTGTCATGGATTGGATTGTGTTCCCCCAAAACATGTGTCAGCTTGGCTGGCCCAATAGTCTCAGTAGTTTGACAGTTATGTAACGATGCAATTTAGTCATTATGTGATGATGCAATCATCCCCCATGATCCGATCAGCCAATCAGTTTGTAAGGGGCCTAAGGTGTGATGCAAGACCCTTACTCAGGTCACAGCCCTGATCCCAGGTAAGGGAAGTTGCCCTAGGGGTGTGACCTGCATTGCCTTTCATATTGTAGTTTGTTGTTCAGTACCCTTGAGTTGGTTCTGACTCATAGCAACCCTGCATAGGGTTTCTGAGGCTGTAAATCTTTATGGGAGCAGAAAACCTCATTTTTCTCACACGAAACAACTGGTAGCTTCGAACTGCTGACCTTGAGGTTTGCAGCCTGATTCATAACCACTACGCTACCAGAGCTTTGACTAGTAGAGTATAGGATTTCCAAAGAGCAGCTGGTGAGTTTGAATTACTGATCTTGCAGCTCAAACAGACCTTCTTCTGGTCCAGTGCTTATCCTGCAGCGCCACAGGAGAGAGACTCAAATGGAGGCGGGATCTCAGTGCCACCAAGGAAAAAGAGCCAGGAATGGGCCACATCTGTGGACCCAGGGTCCCTGTACTGAG
The DNA here is from genome assembly GCF_000296735.1 of Chrysochloris asiatica. Taxonomy (NCBI): domain Eukaryota; kingdom Metazoa; phylum Chordata; class Mammalia; order Afrosoricida; family Chrysochloridae; genus Chrysochloris; species Chrysochloris asiatica. The sequence continues at coordinate 1,310,691 of NW_006408828.1, forward strand.
AACCTCCTAGATCCAGGGGAAAGTTGATTCCAAGACACATGGATCTCCAATAGATACTGCACAGATGTTGACTTTCCCCAAGAGGTGACGTAGAACACCTCCTAGAGCAGACCCTCTGGATTTGAACTTGTAGCCTCCTGAACTCTGAGAGAATAAATTTCCTTGTTAAAGCCATCTGCTTGTGGTGTTTCTGTTCAAGCACAAGGACTAAAAGAGAGCCTGAGCCAAATCATGGTATTTCCAGTCAACTCATATGCATGTGAAAGTTGGACAATGAATAAAGAAGACAGTAGAAGAATTGTTATATTTGAATTGTGATGTTGGAGGAGAATATTAAAGCTACCATGGACTGCTAGAAGAACTATTGGAAGAAGTACAACCAGAATGCTCCTTAGAAGCCAAGATGACCAGACTTCGTCTCTCATACTTTGGACATGGTATCAGGAGGGACCAATCCCTGGAGAAGGACATCATGCTGGGTAAAGTGGACTGCAAAAAAGAGAGAGATGCCAACGAGACAGACTGGCACAGTGGCAGCAGCTATAGGCTCAAATGTAGCAGCAATTGTGAGGATGATGCAGGCCCAGAAGGTGCTTTGTTGTACATCGGGTCGCTATGAGTTGGTACCGACTCTACAGAACGTAGCAATGACCACAAGAGAACTAAGACACGGTAGTTTCGCAGACAGCTCAGGAAGCATATCTACATCAAAGACAGGAACTTTGGAAATGTTTTAGTAGTTATAGCCTCAACTGTTTCAAATGATGAGCCTCTCCATGTGTTTCTGGCTGGGCACGTGGCAGGTGCAGTGCATGAAGCAAGCAGGCTGCACATGACCATGGTCCTTTCGGTGCAGCCATTGTTCCTTCTTTCCTTTTTCATCTTGGAAGTAAGAACCAGAGCGCTCCAAAGGACTTTTTAGCAACCAGCCCTGTGCAGCACTCTTTGCTTTGCTAACACAGTGGTCTTTTTGTGGAGGCCCAAGTCACAGTACAGAGGGATCAGGAGAAGGTGAAATCCCAGCAGGAGAAATGGCACTCATCTTGGCTCTGTCTTTCTGCCTTCTCTCTGGGCCCAGTCTTTGCATCTACAATATTGCACCACAAGGTCAGTTTGAACCTCAAGGTTGGCAGTCCAAACTCACCAGCCACTCCTCGGACACCCTATACAGGGTCGCTATGAGTCAGAACCAACTCGATGGCACTTAACAACAACGTCACTCACCAACTTCCCACTGCCCAGGCCCCATGCGGAGAACGTTCCTTATAGCACCTCCTTTAATTCCAGCCACCACCCAAGGAGCAGCTACCACCCCCGTGTTAAACCAGCTGCCTCTGTGTTAAGTCTGACACATGGTGATCCTGTGGACAGAATACAATTGTCCATTTTGATGGTCAATTGTTTTGACAGTAGATGGTCAAGCCTTTTGAGGCCCTGCTGGGTAGATTTGAACTGCCAACCTTTTGGTTAGCAGGTAAATGCATGAACCATTTGCGCCACTGGGATGCCCCAGGCTATAGGCAAGGAGAAGAAAGCCATGAGAAACTAAGAGACTTCTGGTTCTCCTGGCTAGTCCACAGGGAGCTGGGATTTAGATGCAGGTCTGCAAGGCCCCAAAGCTGGCCACTCAGACCCAGCCATCTCTGGGTCCACCTCCTCCAATCGGATGTTAGGACTCATGGGGCTAGGTCACGGGGCCACACTGCTACTTCACATGCCGTGGGGCTTGGTCTTCCTGGCTGTCTTAGAAATACCACAACAAACACAAAAAAAATAGCAAACAGAATTTTATTTTCTCACAGTTTAGAAAGTTAGCAGTCTAAATTCAGGGTGCAGGCTCCAGGGGAAAACTCTTTCTGTGCCTCATCTTTTTCATGGAGCTGTTGGTGAGCTTACAGTGTCAATCTTATGGTTTGCAGTTCAGTGTTTACCCTGTGGGGCCATCACGCTCCTTGGCATGTTGTTTTTGTTAGGTGTCATGGAGTCGCTACATAGCGAACTTATGCACAAGAGAACGAAACATTGGTCCTGGACCAATCTCACAATCACTGCTACACTTGAGATCATTGCTGCTGCCACTGGACCAACCCATCTTGTTGGAGGTCTTCCATTTTTTTCACTGACCCTCCACTTTACCCAGCCTGATATCCATCTCCAAGGACTGGTCCTTCCTGATAGTATGTCCATAGTGTGAGAGATGAAATCTGGCCATTTTGGCTTCCAAGGAGCATTCTGGTTGTACTTCTTCCAACACAGATTTGATTGTTCTTCTGGCAGTTCATGGTACTTTCAATATTCTCCTCTAATACCATAACTCAAATGCATCAATTCTACGATCTTTCTTTTATTCATTGTCCAACTTTCACATGCATGAGGCTATTGAAAATACTATGGTTTGGGTCCGGTGTATCTGAGTCCTCAATCTGACATCTTTGCTCTTGAACACTTTAAAAGAGGTCTTGTACAGCAGATTTGCCTAATGCAATACAGCGTCTGATTTCTTGAATTCTGCTTCCATGAATGTTGATAGTTGATCCAAGAAGAATGAAGTCCTTGACAGCTTCAATCTTTTCTCCTTTTACCTTAATGTTATTTATTGGTCCAGTTAGTGAGGATCTTTGTTTTCTTTACATTGAGGTGCAACCCATACCAAAGCCTGTGGTCTTTGATCTTCATCAGTAAGTATTTTAAGTTCACTTCACTTTCAGCAGCAAGGTTGTATTATCTGCATATGGAAGGTTCTTAATGAGTCTTCCTCCAATCTTGATGTCATATTCTTTTTCATACATTCCAGCTCCTTAGATTATTTGTTCAGCATACACATTGTATAGTAACAGAATACAACTCTGGTGCACACCTTTTCTGATTTTAAACCATTCACTGTCCCCGTGGTCTGTTTGAATGACTGTCTCTTGGTCTATGTACAGGTTCCACATGAGCACAAGTAAATGTTCTGGAATACTTATTCTCCATAATGCTGTCCGTAGCTTGTCATGATCCACACATTGAAAGCCTTTGCGTAGTCAATAAAGCCTAGGTAAACATCTTTCTGGTATTCTCTGCTTTCAACCAAGACCCATCTTACATCAACAATGATATCCCTCTTTCCATGTCCCCAACTGACTCTGGTCTGAATCTCTGGCTGATCCCTGCATTTTAAAATGATTTTTAGCAAAATTTTACTTGCGTGCAATATTAATGATATTGTCTGATGATTTCCACATTCCGTTGGGTCACCTCTCTTTGGAATGGGCACAAATAAGGATCTCTTCCAATCAGTTGGCCAGCTAGCTGTTTTCCAAATTTCTTGGTGTAGATGAGTGAGTGCCTCCAATGCTGCTTCAGTTTATTACAAGATTTCAATTGTATTCCATCAATTCTCAGAGTCTTGTTCTTTGTCAATGTCTTCAATGAACCTTGGATTTCCTCCTTCAGTATCATTGACTCTTGATCATATGCTACCTCTTGAAATGGTTGAACATTGACTATTTTAAATACTCTGTGTATTTCTTCCATCTTCTTTTGATACATTCTGCATCATTCAGTATTTTTCCCATTGTTGTTGTTAAGTGCTGTCGAGTCAGTTCTGACCCATATCGACCCTGTATAGGGCTTCTAAGCAGCGGCTGGTGAGTTTGAACTGCCGAGTTTGCATGCTTCAGTATTGCAATTTTTTCAGTTGTTTCAGCTTGAGAAATGCTGAGCATGTTTTTCTCTTTTGGTTTTCTAACTCTAGGTCTTTGCACATTTTATTATAATATTTAACTCTGTCTTCTCGAGCTGACCTTTGAAATGTTCAGCTCTTGTACCTCCTCACTTCTTCCATTTGCTTTAGTATCTCTACACTGGAGAGCAAGTTTCAGAGTCTCTTCTGACATCCATTTTGGTCTTTTCCTTTTTTCTTGTCTTCTTAATGACCTTTTGTATTTTTCCTGTATGATGTTCTTGATATTTTCCCACAACTCTTCTGATCTTCAGTCTTCAATGTCTAATGCATCAGATCTGTTCTTCAGATGATTTCTAAATTCAGGTGGAATATATTCAAGGTCATATTTTGGCTGTCTTGGATTTGTTTTAATTTTCTTCAGCTTCAGCCTGAATTTGCATATGAGCAATTGATGGTCTGTTTCACAGTCTTCCCCTCGTCTTGTTTTGGCTAATGATATGGAACTTTTCCACCATGTCTTTCCACAGATGTAGTGAATGTGATCTCTATGTATTCCATCTGGTGAGGTCCATGTGCACAGTCATATTTTATGTTGTTTACAAAAGGTATTTGCAATGAAGAAGTCATTTCTCCAGCATCATTTCTATCACTAAGGTCATATTTTACAACTACTGAGTCGTCTTCTTTGTTTTCAACCTTTGCATTCCAATCGCCATTAATGATCAATACATCTTGATTGCATGTTTGATCAATTTCAGACTGAAGAAGCTGGTAGAATTCTTCAATTTCATCATCACTGGCTTTAGTGGTTGGTGTGTACATTTGAATAATAGTGGTATTAACTAGTCTTCCTTGCAGGCAGATGGATATTATCCTATCACAGACAGTGTTGTATTTCAAGACAAATCTTGATATGTTCTTTTTGATGATGAATACGATGCCATTGCTTTTCAGATTCACCATGTGCTTTTCAGATTCAAAATGGCCAATACCATAATGCTTAGGATATGGATGTTTATGCATCCCAGCTCATTTTTGACAGCTTGCAATTTTCTTACTTCATACATTACAGGTTATAATTCATACTTCACACATTACAGGTTTTAATTATTAATGTTTCTGTTTCTCCTCATTTTGAGTTGTGTCCCATCAGCAAATGAAGGTCCCAAGGGCTTCACTCCATTTTTATCATCGCGGTCAAGTCTATTTGAGGAGGCAGCTCTTCCCTAGTCATATTTTGAGTCCCTCTCAACCTGAGGGGTTCATTTTTGGGCACTATGTCTGACAGAGTTTCTCTGCTATTCATAAGGTTTTCAGTGACTAAATATTTGAAAGTGGCCCATCTCTCCTTCTTCCTTGTCTGTCTTAGTCTGGAAGCTCATCTGAAATCTGTCCACCATGGGTGAGCCTGCTGGTATTTAAATACCGGTGGCATAGTTTCCAGCATCACAGCAACACACAAGCCACCACAGTACAACAAACTGACAGATGAGTGGTGGGGACACATGGCAGGTTCTTAATCAATGACAACAGTGATGGGCACAGAGTTGGAGTAAGGTGGGCCAAAATTCCCAATTTAGACTACAGTCTAAAAGGAAGGGAAACTGAAGCCCTGAACTCAAATGGTAATTTGACTACCTAAGTGAACTGTTTCTTTGGCTCCCACTCTTGGTGGGCTCCAGGACCTTCATCTCCCAGAGCACTCCTGAGAGCCTGAGGGATTTGGGTGAGGCTGGGGTGGCTTGCTGCTGGAGCCACCAAGCTGTGTGCTTCCGCCTCCCACAACCTCACAACACTGCATGCAGTTACAAAGTGTGCCACTGGATGTCGCCACAAAGCAAAAAACGTTAGGCCACTGGGCGGCTTGGACTTGGGACAGAGAGCAGCTGCCTCCCAGGCCCCAGCAGTCCACGAGGTTCTCACAGCCCTAAGGGATGATTTCAAAATGTTCTACTGCCTCAGTCCCCCAGCTGCTAAAAGGAAACCACCCAAAACAGCCCTAGAGACGTTGCCACACCCAATTCCCAGCCACGACTTGCAATGTTCTCCTCACCGTTGCCCTGGCCAGACCTTCCACCTCAGAAGGAGGTGGTCTTCCCCATCTTCGCTGCTTTGGGCAGCGTTCCTTGCTTCTTGTTTTTGTGAGCTACCATTGGGTGGTGACCCCGGGCGGGCACAGCAGAACAAAACTCTGCCCCGTCCTGCAGTACCCTGTGAACAGGATGGGGGCTGTGTGACCATGATATGTAGCTTTTCCCCAATGGATGTTTAGCAACGGCTCTGCAGAGACCTGTTCAGCGTCATAGTAACATACAGGCCTCTGTGGACAGATAGTGATGGATGCAGATGAGAAATGCTGGGTGGCAACCCCCACCCAGGCCTCAGCGCTCTACCCCTGAGCCACCGCTAACTGTGTTCCGTATGTACAGGTGCAGTGAGGTGAGTCCAAGTCACGCAGCTGGCAAGAAGCAGAAGCAGGTTTGCACTCAGAGCTTTTCTGGCTGCTAAACGGAGGCTTCTTCAGCTGCATCCACGGGCTGTGTCTGAGATGTGTCTGTGGGTTCCCCGTGCGCAGAGCTGTATGGGATTCCTCTTTGTAACTCTTTGGGTTTAAATTAGGAAAGGTGTGTGCCAGGATTATATTCTTTCACCATACTTATTCAGTCTATTTGCTGAGCAAATTATCCGAGAAGCTGGATTATATATACATGAAGAAAAATGTGGCATCAGGATTGGAGGAAGACTCATTAACAACCTACCATATGCCGATAGATCTGTTTTGGAAGAAGTGCAGCCAGAGTGCTCCTT
>NW_006408828.1:1317935-1345037 GCF_000296735.1 Chrysochloris asiatica
GGCAAATCTGCTGTACAAAACTGCTTTAAAGTTGAAGAGCAAAGATGTCAGTTCGAGGACTAAGGTGCTCCTTAGTTATTTTCAGTAACCTCATATGCATGTAAACATTGGACACTGAATAAGGAAGATTGTAGAAGAATTGATGCATTTGAGTTATGGTGGTGGAGGAGAATATTGAAAGTACCACACTTTGGACATATTATCAGGAGGCCCTAGTTCCTGGAGAAGGATATCATGCTGGGTAAAGTGGAGGGCTGGAGAAAAAGAAGACTCCGCCCCCCCTCCGCCAACGAGATGGATTTGCATAGTAACAGCAAACCTTACCATTGTGAGGTTGGTGCAGGACGGGGCAGTGTCTCATTCTGTTGTGCATAGGGTCACTATGAGTCGGTACTGGCTCGATGGCACCTAACAATAACACAATAACTCTTTGGGTCATCCCTTTGACACCTTCCCCATGACCTGTCTCTAACTCTTTGAGGACACGTCCCATGTGCCAGGTAGTGGGCTGTTTGATGTGCACCACAACCCCACAGTGGGTACTATTATCACCTCCATTTTCCAGCTAGCATGTTGTTGTTGTTGAGTCAGTTCAAACTTATAACGACCCTGTTCAGGGTTTCCAAGGAGCAGCTGGTGAGCTTGAACCGCTAACCTGTGATTTAACCTGACCTTACTGTCCAGTGCATTAACCCACAGCACCGCACCAGGACTCCATTCTAGAGAGCATACATGAAGCCTCACTAAATAATAGTGGCAGGTTCGTGCGGTGTGGCTTCAGAATCGGAGCTCTTGCTCTAAGCTCTTCTCTGAGCTCACAGAGGTCAGCATTGCTGAATTCTTCTCTAGAGAAGAGCCAGAACTCTAGAGGGCAGCTGTCCTTCCACCAGCTCCATGGTCCTGATGAAACCCTGGCTCCCTGGGGACCCCGTCCAGCGCCTCTCAGTGGGGGTGGAGTGTGACCAGAAGCCCAGTCATGTAGGCCGCAGGCGGCATGGACACTGTCCTCTCCCTTCACCTCTACCCTAAGAACTGGGCTGCCCTGGAGTCAGCTCTTACTAGATCAACTCTGCAAAGGTAAAATTTTGGGGAAATATGTGAGTTGGTTGTTAAATTCAACCATAATTTAAAATTCAAGTTGTATAAACTTAAAAGTCAAAAATTATATTGACAACAAAGGTAAAAAACACTGGAAACTCAACAAACACATACACACATGCAAACCCATTTCCAGAATATAGTGACCCTGTTAGGACAGAGTAGAACGGCCCTAGGGTTTCTAAAGCTGATATTTTTATAGGTACAGAGCTGCCGTATCTTTCTCCCACAGAGGGATTGGTGGGTTTGAACTTTCGAATAGCAGGCAATCACTTGAACCACCAGAGCTATACTTCATGATTATTTATTTTCTTGAGGTTACTTATGTCTAGTGCATCTGTGGGGAGTTCTGGTGTGCCACTGTGGGATAAACACTTGACCTCAAGGTCGGCGGTTCAAACTCACCAGCCATTCCTCAGAAACCCTATACAGGGTGGCTGTGTGTTGGAACTGACTCAACAACACTTTACAACAACAATAACAAGTGTATTTGTAAATGGAAATACTATACGGGGCTGTTGCTGGGCATCTCTTCCCAACGGCCCTTTGCTAGGAATGTTCACAATACAGAAATTGGCAAATGCTACAAATCAGGAGCTCTCCCCTCCTCCCCACTTAGAAATCCAATTGTTAAGCAGTTACAAGCCTGAGAGTCAGAGGAGGCAAAATGTAGAACAGGGAACCCTTTTATCTGCCAAAATTTATAACATCATTTGTGGGCCGTATAAAATTATCACCTTAAAAATTAACCTGCTGTATTTGGTCAGACATTTCATTAACTCATCCCTGGTGTGGCGCCGTAGAATCAGCACTGGGCTTGGAAGCACAAGGTCCACAGTTCAAACTCACCAGCTGCTACTCGGAAACCCTCTACAGGGTCGCTATGAGTAGGAACCGACTCAGCTGCACTTAACAACAATGTAACAGCTGGAGTCCTGGTGTGGATAAACACTTGACCATAAGGTCAGTTTGAACTGAAAGGTGGGCAGTTTACTCAACAACTGCTCCTCAGAAACCCTATACAGGGTCTTTATGGGCAAGAATCAATTCAATGTCACTTTAACAACAACAATGTGGAACTGCAATTAGTTGCCTTGGCAGGGTCAGACCAGATGATTTTGCAGGTCTTATAAAGCTGGACAGTGAATAAGGAAGATCGTAGAAGAATTGATGCCTTTGAGTTGTGGTGTTGGAGGAGAATACTGAAAGTGCCATGGACTGCCAAAAGAACCAATAGATCTGTTTTGGAAGAAGGGCAGCCAGAGTGCTCCTTGGAGGCCAGGATGGCTAAGCTTCGTCTCTCATACTTTGGACATATTGTCCGGAGAAACAGTCGCTGGAGAAGGATGTCATGCTGGGTAAGGTGGAGGGTCAGAGAAAAAGAGGAAGACCCCTAACGAGATGGATTGGCCAGATGGCATCATGGATGGACTCAAGTGTGGCAGCGGTGGTGAGGTTGACCCAGGATCGGACATTGTTTCGTTCTGCTGTGCATGGGGTCACTGTGAGTCGGTTCTAACTCGATGGCACCTGACAACAACAACAACATATGATTTGTGAAAGGAGCTCTGGTAGTGTAGTGGTTACGAATCGGGCTGTGAACCGCAAGGTCAGCAGTTCAAAACTACCAGCTGTTCGTGGGAGAAAGATGAGGCTTTCTGCTCCCATAAAGATTTACAGCCTCAGAAACCCTGTACAGGGTTGCTATGAGTTGGAACCGACTTCACGGCACATAACCACCACCATATGGTTTGTGGAGTCCTGGTGTGGTGCTGTGGGTTAATGCTCCAGACTGCAAAGCCTTTTGAACTACAAGGTCAGTGGTTCAAGTTCACCAGTTGCTCCTTGGAAACCCTATACAAAGTCGTTATGGGTCGGAACCGACTCGACGGCACTTAACAACAACAATATGGTTTGTGGGCCAGACATTCCCCACCACTGCTGTGTAGGAACATGAATCCGGGCTCGCCTTCACCAGTCATGGGACCTGGGCAATTTGCCCTTGAACCTCACCTTCCCCATCTGCAAACAAGACTAAGAATGGCAGCTTTTAAAAATTTTTAAGTGAGCACTTACTATCTGCCAGGTACCAAATCCATGGGTCCAGTGAAGGCATGTCCAGTTACATGGCTCTGTTAAGAGGAGGAAATGGGGGTGTCAGGAAGATAAGCACCTCTGGAAAGGTAGAAAATCAGGTTAGAGCCAGGTTAGTAAGAACTGTGGTTTATTGTTGTTGTTAAGTGCCATTGAATAGATTCTGATTCATAGTGACCCTGTATAGGGTTTTCAAGGAGCGGCTGGTGAGTTTGAACTGCCGACTTCGCAGTTCAAACTGACCTTGCGGTCCGGTGTTTATCCTACAGCGCCACACCAGGACTCCTATAATCATGGCACCGGTTCACAGGGTGGTTTTGAGGATAATTACGGTAATGCGTGTGAAAATGGTTAGCATAGATTTGCTTCCAACTGAACATTGTTGTTGTTAAGTTCTGCTAAATCGGTTCTGACTCATAGTGACCCTGTGTGGGGTTTCCAAGGAACAGCTGGTGAGCTTGAACTGCTGACTTTGTGATTCAAACCCACTTTGCAGTCCAGTGCTTTAGCCCACAACGCCATACCAACCAAACATGTTGTTGTTGTTATGTGCCGTGGAGTTGGCTCCGACTCATAGCGACCCTGTCCAGGGTGTCTGAGGCTGTAAATCTTTATGGGAGCAGAAAGCCTCATCTTTCTCCCACGGAACAGCTCATAGTTTTGAACTGCTGACCTTGAGGTTAGCAGCCCGATTCATAACCACTACGCAACTAAACATAGTAAGCGTTAATTTACTGAGAGCTATAAAGTGGCATCTGGACCCACTCAGGTTGGAATTCCGACTCTGCTGTTTTCTGAGTGTGAGGTCTCCGGCCACCGAATCACTGTGCCTGTCCAAGCCTCATCTCCCCCTGTGAAAACCAATCATTACCTGGAAGAGCTTGCTCAGAGGACCTGAGATAAAGGATGCAGTGTCTGCCGAGAAGTGAGGCCTCAGTAAATGGGAATGATGGCTCAGGGTTATCTTGTATGTCATGTCACTCCGCGACAATTCTCTGCTCTGTTGAGGGAGGCTGGGGACAGAGTGGGAGCCAAAGGAGCAGCTCCTGGCAGGGTCAGTCCCTGGAAGGGCTTCTGAGGCATGAGGACACTGTTGCTAGGCTCTGGTTGCTAGGCGATGCACTGTTTCTCTAGGCTGGGCCACCTCCGGGAGGGTCCTGCTTTTCTGGAGTAACTCCCGCCTCCCGCCTCCCGTAGGCTCTTTCCTGGACTCAGAGCTACCTCAGCTGAGGGCAGGTGAGGGTGGGGCCAGCTCTAGTTGGGCCCCAGGTGACAAGACAATTTCCAGTAGAAGGTGGTGGGCAAGGTGGGGGAGCTGAGGGAGAGACCAGGGACCTGGGGGTGGAGGTGGGGTGGTGGTGGCTGGGGGTAAGCAACTGACCTGGGGTGGCCAAGAGTTCCCACAGACAGGAGCTTGTCCGGTCACTCCTGTCCCAGAGGAGGAAGGGTAGAGGTTAAGGTCAGGGGCTGAGGGGGTCAGGTGGGTCTGAAATGGGCTGTTGTGGTGGAGTAGATTCTGACCCCACGTGTTAGAGTGGAACTGGTCCACAGGGTTTTCAAGGCTGTGACCTTTTGGAAGCAGATCGCCAGGCCTGCTTTCTGAGGTGCCTCTGGGTGGGTTTGAACCACCAACCTTTTGGCTGGTAGTCAAGCTCTTAACCATGTGCTTCCTACAGGGACTCCTTACAACATGGAATAAAACTCACAGCTGTTGAATCCATATACTTAAGTGTATAGTGACCGTATTTTTGTTGTTAATTGCCGTCGAGTCGGTTCCCACTCATAGCGACCCTGTATAGAGTTTCCGAGGAGCAGCTGTTGAGTTTGAACCACCGACCTTGCGGTTCAAACTGACCTCGTGGTCCAGTGCTTTATCCCACAGGGCCATACTAGTTACCCTATAGAACTGCTCTATAGGGTTCCTGAGGCTGAAAATCTTTATGGAAGCAGACTGCCACAACTGTCTCTCATGTAGTGGGCTGGTGGGTTTGAACTGCCCAACCTGTAAACCATGGTGCCACAGGGCTCCTCCAAGACGAGACACAAAGACTTAATGATAAGGTGTAGGGAAGCTGAGATGAGCCATAAGTAAACGTGGTAAGCTCTGTCCCCAGTTTGCAGTGGAGGTGAAGAAGAGCAGCGCACTGGCGGAGGGTCCAGCTGGTTTGGGGGTCCCTGTCAGTCACCTCGGTGGTCTCCCCATTGGGACCTGGGTCAGGCAGGGGTTCCTTGGTGATGCTGGCCTGATGAACCTATTGTGCTTTCTCCCCAGGCCCCCACCCTCCGGCCACCCTGCAGCATCATGATGGGGAAACTCCCCCTGGGAGTAGTCTCCCCTTATGTGAAGATGAGTTCGGGGGGTTGCTCAGATCCCCTGAAATTCTATGCCACCAGCTACTGTACAGCTTACGGTGAGGGCACCTTGAAGCAGGAGGCACCTCCAGGATCTTGGAGAGGAGGAGAGCCCCTTTGTCCATGAGAGGGTCCCACAATGGGTCCATCCCTGAGTTCCCCAAGGACTTGTCCACACTTGTGCCTTCAGGCTGGGCCTACCGCTCCCTCCCCCCCAAATTCTATCTCTGTGATTCTGACCTTGTCCCCACTTCATTTCCTGCCATCAAACTCATCCTGACCACCACATAGGGACCCCCAGAAACTTCAAGGGGAATGCTGGTCTTGTCTGGGTAGCCGTAGCCTCTTTCAGCTCTGTTGACCCTTGGTCCCTCTCTGGCAGGTCGGGAGGATTTCAAGCCCCGATTGAGCATTCACAAAGGCACAGGTTACAAGACTAGCTACCGGCCCCTGGTCTCATACCAAGCCAGCCTTGATGCTCTGGACAACCCAGCCATGGGGTATGGCCTGCCGTGCTGGGCCTCAGCTCTCAGGATAAGTCAGGGCTCCATGGATGGGCCCTGAGACCTGGGGCACAGAGCCTGACCTGGCCTGGGTCTGGGTCCCTGCGTGACTCCGGCCATGGCTCCTCTGACTGGGTCCCCAAGGCAGGCAGGGTCCTGAGGTTTCCATGGGGAGGAGTGTGGGAGAGGGGAAGCCCCTGAGGAGAGGCAGCACAGCCCCCAAAGGACCAAGGCGGGTGGCCCTGGTGGTTCTAGTTGCTGTCCCCCACCCCCCAGGGAACAAGTCCAGAACAACTTACAGACAGTGACCAGCCAGAGCTACCGCCCGCTGGAGGTGCCTGATGGCAAGCATCCGCTGCCTTGGAAGATGCACCAGACCTGCTCTGGCTTTGGGAGGGAGAAGGCCAACACAGGGCCCTCCACCAAGGAGGTCAGTGCTGGGCCCAGGCGAGCCTCAGACGGGGGAACTCAGGATGGGGGCAGTGGGAGTGGCTGGGGCTGCACTGCCAACAGTTGGTGAACCACAGGGCAGAGGCCCACACACCTTTTTACCTTCGTCCTTCTTCTCAGTCCCACCATCTCCACCGTTCCCACCCCCATCATTATTTCTCTCTCCATTTCTACTCCTATCCCCATCACTAGCCATCCCCATTCCTACCCTACCATGACCTCGCCCTCCATTTCTATCCCTCTCCCCACCATTCTTATCCCTTCTCAATTCCCATTCTTACTATCCCGACCAACCCCCATTCCCACAGCTACCTCCCCTCCATTTCTATCCCTGTCACCACCATCATCCTGACCCCCACTGTCTCCACCACCTCTACCATCCCCCATCTCTGTCACCATTCCCCTCCCGTCCCAACCCCACCCCACCTCCTCTATCACCCCCGTCTACATCTCCAGGCCAACACCAGCAGCCTCACAACCCCCACTGTGCCAGCATCATTGTCACATTGACGTTTGCCATTACCATTCTGATCATCTTCATTTTTATTATCAGATTGCCATCAGCTTTAGCAAGGTTACCAATAGAACACATATTCATTCATTCATTCACTCATTCACTGAACACCTCTTCCCTATCTGCCACCACTCGTCTGTCAGTTAGTCGTACCGTGGTGGCTTGTGTGTGCTGTGATGCTGGAAGCTATGCCACCAGTATTTTATATACCAGCAGGGTCATCCATGGTGGACAGGTTTCAGATGAGCTTTCAGGTAAAGAGAGAGTAGGAAGAAGGAGGGATGGGCTACTTCTGAATATTCAATCACTGAAAACATTATATTGAATAGCCGTGGAACACTATCAGCACCAGAATATTGAATATTGAAACTTGGTGAAGAGCACCAGAATATTATCAGGTATAGTGCCAGAAGATAAGCCTCTCAAGTTGGAAGGCACTCAAAATATGACTGGGGAAGAGCTGCCTCCTCAAAGTAGAGTTGATGAGGATGACACGAATTGAGTAAAGCTTTTGGGACCTTCATTTGCTGATGGGGCACAGCTCAAAAATGAAATAAACATCCATTAAAGAATGGGAACATGGAATATAATCAGTGTGAATCTAGGAAAATTGGAAATTGTCAAAAATGAAATGGGACATATAAACATCGATATCCTAGGCATTAGTGAGCTGAAATGGACTGGTGTTGGCCATTTTGAATCTGAGAATCCCATGGTTTACTATGCTGGGATGACAAATTGAAAAACAATAGCACTGCATTCATTATCAAAAAGAACATATCAAGATTCATCTTGATATACAAACCTGTCTGTGATAGGATAATATCCATACACCTAAAAGGAAGACCAATTAATACCACTATTTTTCATATTTACACACCAACCACTAAAGTCAGATGATGAAACTGAAGAATTCTGTCAATTTCTTCAGATTGACATTGATCAAACATGCATTGAAAGCTACTGGTGATTGGAGTGCAAAGGTTGGAAACAAAGATGAAGGATCAGACGTTGGAAAATATGGCCTTGGTGATAGAAACGATGCTGGAGATTGCATTATAGGATTTCACAAGACCAATGACTTCTTCATTGCAAACAGCTTTTTTAAACAACATAAAAGACAACTAACTATATACATGGACCTCACCAGATGAAATACACAGAAATCACATTCACTACATCTGTGGAAAGAGAAGGTGGAAAAGCTCCACATCACCAGCCCAAACAAGGCCAGATTGTGGGACAGACCATCAATTGTTTATATGCAAATTCAGGCTGAAGCTGAAGAAAATTAAAACAAATCCAAGATAGCCAAAATATGACCTTGAATATATCCTATCTGAATTTTGAGATCATCTAAAGGACAGATTTGATGCATTAGATGCTAAAGACTGAAGACCAGAAGAGTTGTGGGATGACATCAAGAACATCATACAGGAAGAAAGGAAAAGGTCATTAAGATGATAAGAAAGACAGAAAAGACCAAAATAGATGTCAGAAGAGACTCTGAAACTTGCTCTCCAGTGTAGAGATGCTAAAGCAAATGGAAGAAGTGAGGAGGTACAAGAGTTGAACAAAAAATTTTAAAGGTCAGCTCGAGAAGACAAAGTCAAATATGATAATGATGTTATAATGAAATGTGCAAAGACCTGGAGTTAGGGAACTAAAAAGGAAGGACACGTTCAACATTTCTTAAGCTGAAACAACTGAAGAAAAAATTCAAGCCTCGACTTGCAATATTGAAGTATTATTTGGGCAAAATATTGAATGATGCAGAAAGTATCAGAAGAAAATGGAAGAAATACACAGTCACTGTACCAAACAAAAGTGGTCGATGTTCAACCATCTCAAGAGGTAGCATATGATCAAGAGCCAATGATCATGAAGGAAAAAGTCCAAGGTGCATTGGAGGCATTGGCAAAGGACAAGGCATTGGGAATAGATAGAATATAAATTGAAATCTTTCAACAAACTGATGTGGCAATGGAGGCACTCACTAACCTGTGCCAAGAAATTTGGAAGACAACTATCTGGCTGACTGACTGGAAGAGATCCGTATTTGTGACCATTCCAAAGAGAGGTGACCCAATGGTATACGAAAACCATCGGACAATATCACTGATATCAGTTTTACTGAAGATAATACAAAAATGGTTGCAACCATGCATTGACAGAGAACTTCCAGAGGTTCAAGTCGGATTCAGAAGAGAATGTGGAATGAGGGATATCATTGCTGACTTCAGATGGATGTTGGCTGAAAGCAGAGAATAACAGAAAAATATTTACCTGTGCTTTATTGACTAGGCAAAGGCTTTCAGATTGTGTGGATCATGACAAGCTATGGACAACATTGTGAAGAATGGGTATTCCAGAACACTTAATTGTACCCACAAGGAACCTGTACATAGACCAGGAGGCAGTTGTTTGAACAGAACAAGGGAACAAACAGTGAATGGTTTTAAATTAAGAAAGGTGTGCAACAGGGTTGTATTCTTTCACCATACTTATTCAGTCTGTATGCTGAGCAAGTAACCTGAGAAGATGGATTGTATGAAGAAAATCAGAATTGGAGGAAGATTTGTTAACAATCTGTGATATGCAGATGATATAACCTTGCTTACCGAAAGCAAAGAGGACTTAAAATAATTATTGATGAAGATCAAAGACCACAGCCTGCAGTACAGGTTGCACCTCAATGTAAAGAAAACAAAAATCCTCACCACAGGACCAATAAATAACATCACAATAAATGGAGAAAAGATCGAAGTTGTCAAAGACTTTAATTTGCTCAGATTGACCATCAACACTCATGGAAGCAGCAGTCAAGAAACCAAATGATGTACTGCATTGGCAAATCTGTTGCATAAAACCTCTTTAAAGTGTTGAAAAGCAAAGATGTTAGTATGAGGACTAAGGTGCTCCTGACCCAAGCCATGGTATTTTTCAGTAACCTCATAGGCATGTGAAAGTTGAACAGTGAGTAAGACCGTGGAAGAATTGATGCATTTGAGCTATGGTGTTGGAGGAGAACATTTAAAGTCCCATTGGCTGCCAAAAGAACAGACCAATCTGTGTTGGAAGAAATACAGCCAGAATGCTCCCTGGAAGCCAGGTGGCCAGACTTCATCTCTCAGACTTTGAACATAGTGCCAGGAGGGACGAGTCCCTGGAGAAGGATAGCATGCTTGGTAGAGTGGAGGGTCAGTGAAATAAGATGGATTGGCACAATGGCAGCAGCAATTGGGCTTAAACCTAGCAACAATTGTGAGGTTGGCCCAAGACTGGGCAATATTTTGTTCTGTTGTGCATAGGGTTGCTATGAGTTGGTACTGACTCGATGACACCCAATACCAACAACTTCCTTATCTGAAGGTGACAAATGCCAGGAGAAAAATATAAGTCAGAGGCAGCGGTGAAGGGTTGCAATTGCCCACTGGGAGAGTCAGGGAAGAACTTGACAAAAGAATCGAAGACGGTTAGAAAGTGAGTGATGTAGCTATCTGAGGGAAGGGAGTTCCTAGCAGTGGAAACAGCAAGTGCAAAGGCCCTGAGGCAGGAGTGAGTCTCATGTGAGGAACGACTGCATGGAAGCCCATGGCTGGAGTGGGCTGAGGATCTGAGGTCCTTGTGGGCCAATGTCAGGACGTGGGATTCTACTCTGAGGGCTATGTGAGTGCTGCAGGGCTCTGAGTGGATGAAGAGGAACAAATCAACAAGACTCTCATGGAGATTCCTCCGGCTGAAGTGGAGTTATTCTGTAGGGGTCAAGGGTGGAATCATGGCCATCCCCTCGCCCATCCCTGAAGGGTAATTGGCTGCTTCATCTCCCCAGGTCAGAAAGGTCCATTTCGACACCCAGGAGCACGGTGTCCAGGCCATTCCAGGACTGGAGCCCAAGGAGGTGCCCCTGCTCCACCAGCAGGAGAACAAGGGCTCCACGGAGAGGGAGAATGCCCGACACGTGAGTGGGCGACCAGGCCTAGAGCTGAGGGCTGGCCAGAGGGGCCGGCTTGCCTTATTTTCCCTCCTCCAGACATGAATTTCAGGGGCTCACCCAAGCAGCCGACTCAACGTAGCCTCAGGACACCGCAAAAAATGACAGGACAAAGGAGTTGCTATTCGATGTTTCCCCAAACAGAACCAAAGTGGTCACCACCGGCTTCCTTACATGTATTTTAAGACTTAACACCCAACCCTTCAGGCCTGGAACTGAACTCACCCTCCATGACTCAAATTTCAGCCAAGCAGTAGATAGGTATATGGTGGTGATTGTGTGCCATGGAGTCAGTTCTAACTCACAGCGACCCTGTATAGGGTTTCCGAGACTGCAAATCCTTACGGGAACTGAAAGCCTCATCTTTCTCCCAGGGAACGGCTGGTAGTTTCGAACTGCCGACCTTGAGGGACACACACTATAGCGTGGTCAATGATTTAAGATCAAAAGGGCAGCGTTCACCAGGGACAAAGCTCAGAAGGGTTGAGAAGGAAGGAGGAATGGAATTAAGGACCCCAGGGAGAAAGTGGGAAAGTGATGTTACATTATAGGATGAAACAAATGTGTCTGGACTGTTGAATGAGAAATTCACTCAGTTCATAATAAAAGTTAGTAATCATGGTAATAAAATAGTAACACCAAATTCTCTTCTTTTCCCCACCAAGCCCAGGGAAATCAATTGTGAAGGGAGTGTTCATTTTCTTCCATCAGCCTCTCTCCTCTGGTTACACACCTGCCTGGTCTAGGTCCTAGGAGCTCTGAGTTCCATTGCTCATTCCTGGAGCTCAGTGTAGCCTGTGACTTCACCTTCGTTGTCACAGGGGAACGGGACTCTCTTGATGCAATTCCTGGCTGTGTGGTTCCGTCAGAGAGGGATTCAGAGTACAGACAACCCAGGAACTGCTACAGCCACAAAACCCATCCAGACCCTGGCCTCCCATCACCCCATCGTTCTGTGTTCCAGGGCCCTCGCTTCATGACGTCTGAGTACAACGCCAGGTTTCTTCACGAGCCCTCCAACCAGCCAGGTAGGTCCCTATCTGAACTCACACTTTCCTCCCAGCCCCCTCAGGCTCTAGGAGAGGTCCCCAGGGAAGCCTGAAGCTAGGATCAAGAAAGTACCCATGGAAGAAAGAAGGTCGTGCGACTGGCTTGGGAGAGTAGTGTCTCCCAGGTTAACCGCTGTACTTTTGGGCTGCAGACCGTCAAAGAAACTTCATTGCTTAGGCTTCCCACAGCCTTCTCCTGGCCTCATGGCCTTGGCCCTTCTTTCGGCTCTCTTTTCTTGTTCCCTGGCTTAGACTCTGGAGCCCTTTCTCAGGGCCACTGATTCTGGTGGGTCATGTCTCCAGATCTGCCAAGCCAGGTGACTTTCCACTCACCTGAATTCCAGGCAGGTGGGGCCAGGGGCCTAGGGACACCATGGGAGGTTGTCTTTTGCAGATCTCTTGCAGAAGAAATCAGTTGGCGCCAAGGAGAAGACTGGCTTCACAGAAGAGTCCACCAAGAGCCCCATTGTCTTCAAGCCGCCCTCCCAGGCCATTCCTGGGGACTCTGTAAGTCAGGTTGGGCCCCACCTAGAATCTCAGGTACTGAAGGACCTCCAGTCAAAGGGCTTCTGGATTTTCTTTTTAAGTAATTTGTTTCTTTTTGTTGTTGTTGAGAATAGACGCAGCAGAACATACACCAATTCAACAATTTCTCCATGTACATATCAGTGACATTGATAATATTCAAGTTCTGAGCTCATCCTCACCTTCCTTTTCTGAATTGTTCTTCATACACACACACACACCATATATAAGGAGCTCTGGTAGCATAGTGGTTACGAATCGGGCTGTGAACCACAAGGTCAGCAGTTCGAAACTACCAGCCGCTCTGTGGGAGAAAGATGAGGCTTTCTGCTCCCATAAAGATGTACAGCCTTGGAAACCCTGTACAGGGTCACTATGAGTCGGAACCGACTCCACGGCACATAACCACTACCACCACATTAACACAGGCTCACGCTCCTGCCCCCCAAGTTTCCTGTCTCATTTTCTGAGTTTACAGTTGTCGGTTTGATCCCACAGAGACAGTTCTTTGAAAAGTTCAGTGCTTGAGACATTCTTTACTCACTAAGCTAATCTGTTGTTTGGGTTCAAGAAGACTTGGAGGGATTTATTTGGCCTAAGGTTCAAAGATTATCTCAGGACAGTTGTTTGGGGAGTCCATAAGTTTCCATGATGCTAAATGTCTGGATCCCACAAGATTTTGAATTTTCAAAATGTCTCTCTTTGGATCAGGATTGTTCCATAAAATCATTGATCAAAATGTTCAGTGATGATGAGTTTCTGGCATTTTCAAAAGTGTGAGCTGCAGGCTTTTAAATCCAAACTCAAGATGGAAGAGCAGTTTGTCATGGGGAAAACTACTGTTTTTGGTCTTACTCCCCCATTTAGCAGATGTGGAGAATGAGGCCACTCAAGACTTTAGACAAGAACCCTGGCCTGCTGGTTCCAATCAATGCCAGATCTTTCCCTCTCTTCTTCCCAAATCCTCCCCCTTCCTCATCCACCCCAGTTATATTCATTTGTACTGACTCCACCCCCTGGGTGATATAGGTGGTTTGTGCTTGAATACTAAACAGAAGTTTAGCAGTTCTAAACCACCCGGAGGTACCATGGAAGCAAGACCTGGCAATCTGCTTCCAAAAAGATGACAGCCTTAAAAATCCTAGGAAGTACCATTCAACTCTAGAACAAACGGGGCTGCCGTGAGTCAGAATTGACTCAAGGCTAGGGGTTTACTTTGTTTCCCCTCCTCTGTGCCCAGTAGGGAGAAAGCAGCTTCATTCACAACATGGGTCAAGAGGCCTATGGTTCCAACCTGCGGAGCTAACACTCCTCTGGGGGCTTTATTTTCCAGACTCTTCTCCCGAGCAGGAGTGTTACCAGGTCGGACTTTCTTCCCATAACTCACCCTCGTGTAAGCAGGAGCTGAGCTGGTGAAGGGAAGAGGACCCTGGTGGCACCCATGGCTGGACGTCCTCCTTTGGGGGCTGTTAGACGTGGCTCTGGGATGCTGTCGGGGTGGTGGGGGTGGGGTGGGTGGGACAATATGCTGCGGCCAGCAGCCTCTTTGTCTTCTCCAGGGAGATGAGGCACTCCCTGCGCTGACCAGAGTCTGCGATCATGAAACGGGCTTCAGTAGAGTGAACCAACGGATCCTGAACCCCAGAGTGAGTGGCCATGGAGGACTTTCCCAGAGAAGGCAGTACTCAGAACAAAGGTGTTCGAGAGGCTTCTTGGAAGATGTAGCATTTTGAGGGGAGAGGTACTGAAGGCTGGGAAGAATTGGGGTGTTTGGAGTTGTAGCAGGAAGTCCTCCAGGAAGAAGTTTAAAGGCCTAGAAAGTGAGAGATCTGTTCTGAAATAGCAAACTGGGCTGCTAGCCAAAAGGTTGGTGGTTTAAGTTCACCCAGAGGGATCTTGAAATAAAGGCCTGGTGCTCTGTTTCCAAAAGATCAGCCACTGAAAAGTCTGTAGAGCACAATTCTACTTGGGCACACATTGAGGACTTGTCATGAGTTGTCATCAGCTCGAGGCCAATGGATTTGTTGTTGTTTTTGATGGGGAAGGTCCAGGGGAAATGGGGTTGGGGGCAAGTTGGGGCTGTGTGTGTCTCTGCCTGCCCTTCCTCCACCCTTACTGCACGACTCTGGCCACCTCAGCCACCTTTTTGTGGCTCTGTTTCTGCAGGCTCCAGAGCGCAGCAGCATGAGTCCCTGGCAGCTCCAGCCACCCCAGTGGAAGCAACAGACAAACGTTGCCATGCTTGGTCGAGAGACGGTGGGCAACAAAGTAAGAGCTGGTGCACCCTAACCCCACCCCCAAATAAATCCTCCGCTTCTCCTGGTCTGACAATCCCGTCATCTGCAGGAGCCCACAGGGTTCAGCTTGAACAACACCAGCTATGTCCAGGGCCCCAGTGACCCTGACATGGATAATCGATACCTGACTACCTATAACCAAAGGTGAGACCCCTTCCCTGCCCAAGCCCATTTTACAGATAGGGAGGCTGAGTCTGGGACCAGGAAAAGAATGGGCTCACAATCCTGGAGAGAAGACCAAACTGCTTAGTGTGGATCCCTCCAGAATCGAATACCCAGCCAATGATCTGAGAGCCAGAAGCTTACCCGAGACGCAGAGGAGTGAGAGAAGAGGGTGAAAGAGGGAAGGCAGCAATTTCAGGGTGCTAATAAGTCAGATAGCCCACGAGAAGATTCTAGAAAATTGCAAAACATACAGTTCAGTTATTCCAGCCAAGAGCAAGACAACTGGGGACTTGCACCCCATTAGTTAAGAGTGGTTTCCTGGGACAACATTAAATTCCAGGTACTGCCTTGCTCAGGTAACCCTCTTCCCGTCTCTGAGCATTTTCTTATTCTCATCCCTCTCTGTTCCTGCACCAGGATCTTGTTGTCATTGTTGTGTGCCATCGAGTGGATGCTGACTTGTAGTGATCCTATGAGTGGCATTCTGGTGTGGCGCGTTAGGACAAGCACTGGATCGCAAAGTCGGTTTGAGCCACGAAGTTGGCAGTTCAAACTCACCAGCCGCTCCTCGGAAAATCCTAGGCAGGGTCACTCTGAGTGGGAACTGACTCGATGGCAATAACAACAACATTGTAAACAGTCTCATTGGTTTTTTAAATGTCCATATTTTGTTGTGTTTTTTGATGAAGGTTTACACAGAAGTTTCGATTCTCATTCAACAATTGCTACAAAAGTTGTTCAGTGATATTAGTTATGTTCTTCGCAATGCATGACAATTCCTATGATTTCTGTTCTCTTTGTTCCATTATTGAAATGTTGAGTTGGTGGAGAGGGTCGGCCACCTTCAGAAGGTATGGTTTGTACAGAGGTGAGGGCAGCCGCGATGGGGACAGCTGAGGGAAGAGCCAGTGTGCAGGCAGTGACAGAGGGTCAGCTGGGAGGGTCTTCGTCATCCTTTGAGTTGAACCCCTCCTCGGGATGGGGACCTGAGGCTCAGAGAGGAGCCACACAGAGATTTGTGGCAGATATGGGATTGGGGCTCAGTGTCCAGACTTCTAGTTCTGTGGCTGATCCTATTCCCACCGAGGGGGGGGGGGGCAGAGACTCACTCAGCTCTGTCCCTGTTCCTCTTTAAGCAAATATCCTCCTGAAACTCCAGCAGACCCTGACCTGGGCCATCTCTGCTGGGTCTCTTCCTGCTCCTGATGTTTGCCAGTTGTCAGTCCTTCCAGGCTCCCCCACAACTAGAGAGACTCTAACCACTGGACTCTATCCCATTTACCTTCCTGCAGCCCCTTTAGTAAGCCCAAGGTGGGCCCCAGTCTTACTCACCTTTGCAGACTCAATGGGCAGTGCTTGCCTGGGGAATACTGGTGAGATGGAGAAGTTGAAGGCCTAAAGAGAAAGGAACGGGACGGGGCCTCCTTCACTGCCCCCCATGCTCACAGGCTGGGGAGGAGACGCCATTTCATTATGTCTGATCCAAGTTCTGTAGACACACAGTAGGAGCCCCCACATCGGGGGAGGGAGCAGGTGGGCTTCCTGAGTGAGTTGCTCTTGTGGAAGAGGACTTAGGGCATGTCCAGCAGAGGGAATGGGGGGCCACAAAGGTTAATGTCTAGGGTCCACATGACTGGACATTTCATTGACAGTTAGGCAGAGGATCCCTGAAAGATTTCACACGGGGGCTTGGGGGTGGTCAGATGTGCACTTTTGAATACCTCCTGATGGTGAGACAGAGACAGGAAGGCTGGTCAGGAGGCCACAGGGGGCTCCACTGGAGGAAGACCCACACGGCCTGGTCTGCCACCCCAGCTGTGGCTGGCAGATGCGGGAAGAGCTCAGATGGAGATGTATTTAGGAGACAGAATCTCAGGTTGGGAGACAATGAGACTGAGCCACCCCGCATGACAAACTCTGCCCACACCCCCTACCCACCCCACATCCCCACTCCAGGTACTTCGAGAACATCCCCAAGGGGCTAGACCGCGAAGGTTGGACTCGAGGAGGCATCCAGCCCCAGAAACCAGGCGGCTACGCCCTCAACCAGCCGGTCACGCACATGGAGCCTACTCCCAACCCCACAGAAAGTCTGCGGCGTCTGCACCCCCACGTGGGAAGGTAGCCTCCCTCTGCCCTCCCTTCCTCCTCCAGTTCTGGCCTAGGTCTGCTCAGTCTAGTCTTCACAGCCTGAAGGCTGTTCCTTCTCTCTCCCCTCTTGCTGGCTTTGTCCATGGCTTCAATTACCTCTGTCCTCCCTCCCCACCTGCCCGGGGCCCAGTTTCTTGACATCCTGTGTGGAGGGAAGTCTAAAGATGGATGGGCCGTGTGGTTCCATCTCGTTAGTGACCTCTCTATGCTCAACCCAGTTCCATAAGCTTTATGTTTCATGACAATGGGCAGAATTGGCAAGAAGGTCTGTTTGTGCTTGGCCTCTGGCCACCGAGGGAGGGGCAGCAGTGAGAAGGTGAAGCCCACCTCCAGGCACTTGGAGGCTGCATCCATGCCCTCCTCATCCTTTCCTCTGCCTCCTTCACAGAACCCTGACCTGCGCTGACCCCTTCTACCGGGACACCCCTCACAGCAGTAATGTCACTCCACCCAGCTGAGCTAAGGACTGGGTAAGGGACCTGTGGAGGTGGCCACAGTGGGCCAGCCCTGCCTCCCAAGTCTTGGGCCTACAGGCTCTGTCACGGGGCCCAGCCCCAGAGTGTGTGGGCAGATGGGAGGTTGGGTACACAGAACCACCCAGGCACCCCTGAGACCTCACCTCTGTCCCACACAGATTTGCCACCTCAATGGGACAGGAGCCGGGCTACTGTCCCCACCCCCCAGGTTGGACTCCCAGCTACTTTCCTAATGAAATAAAGAACAGTAAACAGAGGGTGCTACCATTGTTGAGACACTGGGAAGTGTGGTTGGGGCAAGGGGGAAGCTTAGGGCCAGCACCCCTGACTGGACAAAACCCTGGAGACTCATTTCCTTCTCTGTGTAGTCCTCCCCGCAAGGCCTTCCTGTCTGATAAAGCGCTTGGTCAGGCCTGGATGTGGGGATACCCAGGTTGAGGAAGACAGATGAGACAGGAAGGCGTGGGGAGGTTGAGGGTCAAGTCTTACACTTCTTTAGGCCTCAGTGATCTGACCTATAAAATGGGGGTGGGGGTGGTCTGTACATTGGAGGCAGGACTTGGGCAGATGCCAGGGTCCCCCTGGGTCTCACTCTGAATGATTTATAGGAGAGGAAAGGGCAGTGACATGGAATGGCCATCTGGATCCCAGATGGGGCAGGGGCCGGGCACAAAGGTTAGTGTGTCCTCCCCCTAGCCAAGGCCATCAGAGTGGACATACCCTTTGTGAGTATTAGAACCAGGCACCGGAGAAGGACACAGCCCACGTGGGTGCAGTGTTGTGGGAAAGAAAACGTGCTTGCCTTTCGCTGCCGTGGGCTGCGGGGCAGTCTGAGCTTGCTCCAGGGCCTTTTGTCCCCTCAAGCTCCACGACTCACAGCAGCCCTGTAAGACACAGGAGAACTGTCCCTTAGGGCTTCTGAGGTTGTATATCTTTAAGGAAGCAGATGGCCATCTTTCTACCCCAGAGCCGATGGTGGCTTCAAACGACTGACCTTTTGGTTAGCAGTCCAATGCTTAACTCACTCCACCACCAGAGCTGCTTTGGGTCCCCTGTCAGGTGCACTTGTTCAGTGCCTAATGAGACAGCTGTATGCGCTGGCCTTGTTAGCACCAACCCCGGCTGCCCTGGGCCACACAAGGTGGGCATGCACCTTGCAGCCAGCCCAGTTCAGTGGACCAGCAGTGCCTCCACCTCTGCTCCTTGAAGGCATCTATGAAGCGGTTCTGCTGGTCCTGGGGCTTGACTGTGCCACCCACCTCCCCGCAGTCTGGAGCAGCGGTCTGGGGGCTGGCCATGTGGAATGTGGGTGACTCCAGCTGGCTCCAGCATCGGGGTGCGGGGGTGCGGGACACAGTGTCTCTCAGCTATAAACCCAGCCAGATTCAGGACTCAGTGGCGGGGATCTGCTGGTCCATGGCCCCCAACATTAGAAGCTAGTCACCAAACGAGACATGCTAACTGGGCTGTACCCTAACCATAGCTTGGCCATGGTGAGAGGGCCACAAACATACATCCAGGCACATACTGTCAACACAAAAGACACACAAATGCAAATAAAAACACACATACACACCCCACAAGACACAACAGGCACATAGATGCCAGCAGCAAAAGACATACACATAGCTTGTCCACCTTTATGGCTGTATGAACCATTTCCTTGATACAAACCTCTCCTCTCTCTCTCTCTTTCTCTCTGGTAGCGTAGTGGTTACGAATTGGGCTGCAAACCACAAGGTCAGCAGTTTGAAACTACCAGCTGTTCCACTGGAGAAAGATGAGGCTTTCTGCTCCCGTAAAGATTTATAGCCTCGGAAACCCTATACAGGGTCACTATAGGTTGGAACCGACTCTGCGTCACTTAACAACAACAACGACACACAGATTCAGAAACATAAGAGCACAAAATCTAGCACCAACACAGGTACACAGGCAGACCTACAGACACCCCAACACACACAGACACACAGACGCGCCCTCCCCCTTCCCCCGCACCGTCTCCATTTCCCCTTCGTCTGTGAGTATCCCATTACAGGTCACATTCCCTGCTCACGAGCTGCTATGTTGCTTAATGGGATCTGGTGTCCACCACCGGAGCCTGTTACACCCTCTCTGCAATGCCTCCACATCTCCAGGACCTGGGCTCTGGGACACGTGAGCTGGGCCCAGCCATGCTGTGAGTCCTGCCCAAGGGGACTCCTCATAGTCCCTGCCTCCTTCCCGGCTACAACAGGAGCAGGGCAGTACGGACAGGGTGACCCAGGGCTGGGTGGTAGGGAGACAGCATCCAGAAAGCAGAGGCCAAGCCAAGATGGTTCTAGAACCCCTGCTGGGGCAAGTGCTGACTCTCCCCTCTCATGGGGGAGACACAGACAGAGGTAGACAGGCCTGCCCTAGGTCATGAAGCCCAGCAGCAACCTGTAGGGTCATCAGCTGAGTTAAGGGCTCAGCTGAGTTAAGGCTTCCTGGAGGAGGGTGAGCGGACTTGAAATGAAATGGGCCATGGGACACACTGAAGGAGGTAAGGCTGGGCCAGGGGAGGTGGGGACAAAGTGCCCAGTGTAAAAGGGGGCTGGCCAGATTACAAAGGGATTTCAGGGCCATGCTAAGGAGCCCTACTTTGTCCCCCTCCGGAACTATGAGACTCTATGAGAGTAGAGACCACGTGTGTCTGGGTCGTGGCTGAAACTCCAAAGCCTACAACAGTGCCTGGCACAATGATAGATGCTCAGTGCGCATTAGATCAGCACTCGTCATTGAATGAAAGAAAGGAAGAAAGGCCCCAGCTATGGGCTTCCAAACGTCACCAACCCAGACCCCAGGATGTAAATCCCCGCATCTGTACAGCCTATCAGCTGAGCCTCTGCTGTGACTGTGCTCTCTAGGGCCCCGGTGTAGGTGTCCCAACACAGGGACCACACCTTGTCCTCCAGTCCCATAGCAAGGTGCTGGACCCAGAACCCCATCAAATGTTCCATCAAGCTCTCCTCCGTGTCTTCCCCATCTCTCTGTTGGGATAGATGCCTTCTGCACCGTCTCTTTCTGGGTCCTCTGAAAACACACTACACACACAACATCACTCACATATGTACACACTCCATACACATCACATGCATATACACATATATCACATACATACATACATACATACATACATATACCACACAATAATACATGGCGTCTTGGTGTGGTGCTGTGGCCAATACGTCAGACTGCAAAGTCGTTTGAACTGCAAGGTCGATGGTTTAAGCACACCAACTGCTCCTCGGAAACCCTATACAGAGTCGCTATGGGTTGGAATCGACTCAACGGCACTTCACAACAACACATGCATAATACACATTATACATACTATGCATACCACAGACATGTATGTGTGTGTATATATATATACACACACACACACACACACATACCACAGAGACCCATACAACACACAATACACCCCCACATCACACACATACACATACACACATGTATACACGCAGGCACAATACCACATGCTACACACACATATACACACAGCACATCTTACAACACACAGAGATACCACACCATACACACATATACACACACAGACACCACACATATACCCACACACATCACACACCACACACTACACATACACCTTCTTCAGAAAAAGAAAAGAAAACCCGTGTTTATCACGCTGTAAAATGTAATGCCTAGCTCTCCTCAAAGGTTTCCGCAGCCCCTCCTGCCCACCCAGGGCCCCACCTACGCGGTATGAGGGGGGATTGCACCCCACATTGAGACAGGAGACCCGAGCAGACACTCACTGGGCCATGAGGTGACCTGATTAACACAGAGGTCCTCCCAGGAGCTCTGAGCTGGCCTGCAGCAGTGTTCTGAAAGAGTGAAGTGGCACAGTGGGCCACTCCCTGGCCCTCGGTGGGGTGTCCTGTGTCTGAGTCCTCCTCAGCCCTGGAATATTCTGTGGTTCAGGGAACAGTTCTGTGGGAATGGGTGGTCCTTAAGATGTCAGAGAGGAAACTGGGGGGCCATTCAGAGTGTCACGTCCCCCATCTATCTGTGTCCCATGCCTGCCCCCTGTGGCCTCCAGGCCCCTCGGACACATGCCTTCGGGAGCTCTGTTTTCCTACTAACCAGCTGTTGAGCCCATGGGCTGGTGGCTCTGCATGTCACCACATGACCCAGGCCAGATGGTCCCCATCAACATCCGCTGCCACTGTGCTGTGCTGGGCACCACCTCACATGGACTGTGTGCGTCAGGAGAAGGACTGATGGCATGGTGCCCAGCATCTGTCCTCGCCCTGCTGCCCCCGCTGCCCCCGTGGGCCTCTGGGCACTACACCCCCACACCAATGCGTCAGCACGGCTCCCACCAGTGTCTCCATACTGTCCCCGGAGGGAGGCCCCTTTGTGCTCTTGCAGAAAAGATGAAGGCCCACGGAATATTCTCAGCACTCAGCAGGCTGTGGGGGTTTAATGAAGGTTAATCATCCACATCGCATACCTCAGAAAGTTCTCAGAAATATCCATGGGTGGGGGGGAGTGAGGGGCTTTAGGTGGCAGTTACAATCATTACCTGCTGGAAGGAGTGGCTTGGCTGAATGCACAAAGGCTGATCACTAGCAGGTCAGTGGAGATGCTTCTAGAAGGGCCTTAGATGAAAGGCGGGTTCCTGGCCTTTGTGTAAAGGTGCCAGGCTGATCAACAACCCAGGTCCTAACAGAGAAGGACCAGCATCCAGAGAGGGAAGTTTTGTTTTTTTTAACCTTTTTGAAAATTGTGGTGAAAATATACACAACGAAGCATTCGCTCAGTCAGCAATTTCTCCATGTATAATTCAGTGATATTGATTACATTCTTTATGCTGTGCAACTGCTTTCTCTACCTTTCTCCAAATTATTCACCATCATTAGCCTAAACTCAATACCTCCTAACCAATGACTCCCCCTCCCCTTCCCTTCCACCCCTGGGAACCACTAATTATCTTTGATTTCTACGCTGCTCTTGTGTTGTCAAGTGGGTCCCGGCTCCTAGTGACTCTGTAGAGGCTATCCGAGGCTGTCAATCTTTTACAGGAGAAGGAAAGCATTGTCTGTCTCCCCCAGAGCACCTGGTGGATTCAAACTTCTGAACTTGCAGGTAGCAGCCCAATGGATAACTCAGTACACTAGTACTCCTTGATGTCTGTGTGTTTGCTTATTTCCTACCAATGAGATGGTACAGCATCTGTCCTTTTGCTACTTCACTCAGCATGATGGGCTCAAGGTTCATCTAAGTTATGGCAGGCATCAGGATTTCATCCGGAGAAGGGTCCTGAGGGGGCCTGTCAGGGTCAAGCAGGAAGCAGTGGTCAGCCCCTGGGACTGTGCCCAGTGTGACCCTGGCCAAGTTCTCATCCCTCTCTGCATCTCCCTCCCCTGCTCTAGCCTCACACACATTTAATCTACAAAAGAGGTACTACCAGATGAGCTGAGTCCCAAACCCTCAGGTAACCTACTCAAAGGTACACAGCAGATGGGAGGAAGCAGCCTCAGGGTGGGGCAGAGCTGGAATTTGAACCCAGTCTGATTCCTGAGACACGTATACTCTGCAGACAGCTTGGCCACAAGAGGAAAAGACTGGGTTGATGCCCACCTCTGCTCTAGATCCTCATCACCCCAAGGCTTCTGAGAAATAGGAACCACCTCATTCTCACTTTCCAGCTCAAAGAGGGGGAGTGATGTGGCAAAGGCCACACAGCAAGATAGAATCTTCTACCAGGTTGGTGTGCCCCAGGCATGAGGCTGGAATGAGCAGTGCCCTGGGGGAGGCAGGGAGGACATTGAACAGGCTGTACCCTGCTGAGATAAAGCACTGAGGCCCTGAGGGTCAAAGCCACAGCAGGGTCTCAGCTGCCAGGCTACACAGATAGGAGGATTGACAACCAGGGGTCTGGGTGGGTGACATTTGGAAGCCCAAGGTATAGTCCCCGTGTTAGGCCAGTGTGCAGCGGAGCTGTGTTCTCCTGTTAGGCTCTGGCATCCGGGGCAGGAGGCTGGCATTGAAGAACATGGGAAACTGCTTCTGGAGCACACACAAGGCATCCCCTGGGGCCAGGACCCCTAAGACAACATTGGGAGGCTCTGGGGGCAGGACAGTGGGCTGAGATATACCATGGGGGATGAGGTATGGCCTTGAGGGGGGGGGTCAGTTAGAGCTCTTCACAAGCAAAATAAGCCAGAGTTGGCTAATATAAGCAAAACGGGGATTTGTTAGAGGGATCTGGGTGCTCGTAGACTCCAAATGAACCTCAGCCCTAACTGTCCCCCTCACTATGGACTCTTGCTGCACAGTCCCCCCACTTCCTCAGAGGGGCTCTGCAGCTCCCTTCTGCCCTGCTTTGAATTTGAGATCTGAAATCTGGGGTGGATGTTTCCCGTGGGTGGCCACATGCCTGTACCCAACCTGCAAAGGAAGCTGGGAAGTGAGTTCCAGGCATGTAAGTTTCCAGTGGGAGGTAAGGGTTTTGTTTTGTAAGGTAGATTTGTAAGGATTCTCCAACATAGGGCGTTCAGATGCCTGGAAGCCTAAAGAATTCAAATGTCATGCATGTGTGGGTTACCCCTAAGAAGGAGGGAGGGAGGGTTTGTGGAGAGCCTCTTCCTGAGCCCCAGGTGCTTTGCACACCTGCAGGGATGCAGGTGGTCCTTAAGGTGCTTTTGTGAGACTTGGGAAAAGGCATCCTTTCTCAAGACGCTGTTGGAAAATTGTTGCAATTGTTTACAAATCTATGGGCTCTCTGAGCAAAGACGGCCCTTTAGACAAACAGGCAAACCTCGCAGATACTGGGAATTCAGTTCCAGACCAACACAATAAAGCAAATATTGCACTAAAGCCACAATAAAGTGAGTCACACAAGTTTTTTGGTTCTCCAGTGCATATAAAAGTCATGTTTACACTCTACTTTTAAATCATGTAAGAGTGTAATAGCTGTTCCCATAAAGATTGAGTCTCAGAAGCCCTACAGAGGATCACTGTGACTCAGAATTGAGTTTGTTGGGTTCATTAGTTTTAGCATTACGAAAAAGCTTGAAATCTTGTGCGAATGACTGAAATGTTGACACAGGGACACAGAGTGACCACACACTCTTGGAAGAATGGTGTTGATAGGTTTGCTCAGTGAAGAGTTACCACAAACCTTCAATGTGTAAAAAACAAAACAATCAATGCAGTATCCGCGAGGCACAATGAAGCCAGGTCTGCCTGTACTTCTCGGTGCACTGTACTACCTGCACAGACGTGCATTCGGCATGTATGGATTTCATGGGCACAGACAAGGTACACAGAAGAGTACCTGGGTATGCGTGGAACTGAACTTAGCAAAGACATCCTTTGAGATACTTCCAGTCTAAGTCCGTCCCCTTGAATGTGAAATCTGTCCCCTGAGGACTAAGGGCCCATCAGCTCAGGCCATCTATCCCTCCTCCCTTCCATTTCCTTCTCCCTTATTGTTAGCTGTGTCCAGTCAGCAGTCCACTCATGGTGGCCCCATGTACAAATGAATGAACTGCCACCCAGTCTGGCAGCATCCTTACAATATTATTTATGGACTGGACCATTGTAATCCCTAGGGTTGTCTCTGGTGGAAAGAGTTCCCAGGTGGCACAAGCGGTTAAGTGCTTGACTACTAATTGAAAGACGATCTGTTCAAACCCATGCAGAGGTGACTCCGAAGAAAGCCTGACAGTCCTACTCTGTAACGCATAGGGTTGCCAGGAGCTGGAATCGACTGGATGGCAAATTGGTTTATCACTGGCTGATTTTTGGAAGCAGATGGCTACCAGGACTTCCTTCTTAGTCCGTCTTCATCTGGAAGTTCTGCTGAAACCTGTTCAGCATCATAGCAACATATAAGCCACTACTGACCGGGGCTCAAACCCAGATCTCCTGCATTCAAACCAAACCACACCACACCAAACCTACTGCCATCGAGTTGACTTGTACGGACACTTTAGGACAGAGTAGAATGTCTCCATAGAATTTCAGAGACTGTAAATCTTTAAAGGAGCAGATTGCTCATTATTCTCCCTCAAAGTGGCTGGTCGTCTTGAGATTAGGAGTCCAGTGCTTAATCCACAGTGCCACCATAGCGCCTTGTCTACTGCATGGAAGGGAGAATTCTACCCTGAAACACCAATGTGTGTATATCCCAGGGAGCTTACAAATCATCTTGCTATTATTGGACGGAGGCCTCCATCCATCCAAGCTGTTTCTCCAGAGATGCATGACCTTTGTGACCTTTGATCATCCACACCTGTCCTCCCTACATTTGCCCAGAAGCCACTGTGACCTCTGACCTCTGGTCGCCAGGGTCACACAGTTAACTTGTAGCTGCCATACCTGGACCAGGTAGTCCCTTCAGATCCATCAGCCTGCTCTCAGCCACACCTACATCCACATCCATCTTGGATGCTTCTTTTCAGGGTAAAAGTGTGAGAATAGAGGATCCAGGGAAAGGGCTAGAACACTTCTATTTCTACACCATTGAGTGTTCCTCTCACAGGCAGAGGCCTGTGGGAGTCTGCTCAATCCTTAGGCCATAACTAGTAAAGGAAGTGTGGGTCCCCTTTGCCCTAATACCCTCCCAATGCACCCTAGGCTGAGTCCAGGGAAAGCAGGGCTGAGGACTCCTTCATGGGCTCGCATTTCTCCCACCTTGGAGCCTTCTCTTCTTTTGGGTGGGATCCAACCGTCGATGATGACACCTATTTCACTTCTTCAGCGTTTGTGGCATCAGCTTCCTGTTCTCCAAGTTCAAAGCCAAGCGTCTGGCTCTCCAAAAAAATACGTGTCTCTCTCAAGTCCTGGTACTTGAAAGGCTATCGTCTCAGCTCGGGATTTCAAAGCCTCTTGTACAACTCAAAGCCAAGGATTTGTCTCTTTGTTCTGGATTTTCCTCGGAGAGCAAGGAATATAGAAAGCCAACTTGGCATCGGAATGGAGGTGAATGGATATAATAAGAGTGTAGAGCATCAGAGTGGAACATTATTAATACTTCAAAATCAAGCGCTGTGGGTTAATGCGCTAGACTGCAAAGTCGGTTTGAACTGCGAGGTTGGTGGTTCAAGCTTACCAGTCACTCCTTGGAAACCCTCTATAGGGTCGCTATGGGTTGGAACCGACTCAACGGCACTTAGCAACAACAACAACAACGTATATTCCAGGTGTGGCACAGTAGGCTAGGCACTGATCTGTTAACTGCATGGTTAGATATTCAAATCCACCAGTTGCTACTTGGAAACCCTAGACAGGGTTGCTGTGAGTTGGAACTGACTTGAGGGTGCTTAACAAACAATATTATGTCATGGAAGTTTCATGCTAATCTTTCAAGGAGAAGAGGTTACTCGTGTGAAACAGAAGTGGTATCTGCCCCAGACACAGAATTTAAGGAGAGCTGAGAA
>NW_006408828.1:1346234-1350795 GCF_000296735.1 Chrysochloris asiatica
TCCCCAGGTCTTGCCACACTGCTGGCCAACCAGGTCTCCACCCAGGTTCACAGGAGTCTCTTGAACATTGTAAGGGCTTAGCTCGCAGGTTCAAGCAATATATTTTTTAAACTAAATCTTTCTTAGTTATCTCGTTAGTGCCGCTGTAATGGAAATACCACAAGTGAATGGTTTTAAAAAAACAGATGTTTATTTTCTCACAGTTCTGGAGGCTAAAACTTCAAGCCAGAGCCTTGACTGTGTGGATTCTTTTAAGTAACCCTGGATGTTATCTGGGTTCCTTGGCTTAGAGGCTTACTGTATCTGTCTTTCCCATGTGGTTGATTCTCTGGGTCTCATCTGTTCTTTTTATTATCTCAGAAGTGATTAGATTTAGAACCCACCCTACTCACGAACATAACAAAGAAAGCTCTATTTCCAAACACAATTACTCACACAGGGGCAGAAGTTAGGATGCTAACAATTCAATCCATAATAAAAAACAGATGCAGAAAACATGTTCTGATGAACAAAATCTCAAAAATTTAAATACAGACGGCACCAGGATCTCTGATTTTTGCCTTGGCCTCAGGCTCCAATCTGGTTCAGCACAATATTGCTACTGATCCCATCTTTAAAAATGTTTAAACGTTTTTGCTCATCAGGAATTGCTTTGCTTTAATTTTGAATTATAAAAATGACGGTAAGCTATATTTAATCTCAATTACTGAAGTTTGCTTTTGTTTTTGATTTTCGTGACCCCTTAACTTTGGTGCTTAGGACAAAAACTTGACTCACCCTAACCCTGGTTCTGGCCCATTCTCCAGATGTGAGACTCAAGGTTCAGAAAGAATGAATAGCTCCCAGGAAAACAGGTGGGATAGAGGGGTCCCATCCAGTCATTCAACACATATTCACCAAGCACATTTGACGTAGCAAACGCTGGGTTGAGAATCAGTGTACAAGGGCCCTGCCCTCATGGAGCTTACATTCTAGTCCAGGGGAAATAGTCTTCAATTTAAGAGTTCACCCACTAATTCACTTTTACTTAATCATAATTGTGATTAAGTTCTTTGAGGAAGCAGTGTAGGAGCTCAAGAGTCTAAAACATGGGACCTAACATACTCTGGTAGCGTAGTGGTTGCAAATTGGGCTGCTAACCCGATTCGTAAGGTCGGCAGTTCGAAACTACCAGCTGTTTCGTGGGAGAAAGATGAAGCTTTCTGCTTCTGTAAAGATTTACAACCTCAGAAACTCTGTGCAGGGTTGCTATGAGTCAGAACTGACTCCACAGTACTTAACAACAACATGCTCTGAAGAATTTCAGAAGATTCTCTGTAAGTGGGGAGGTTTCAGCTGACACTGTAAGGATGAGTACTGTGAGCTGGGCAATGTGCGAGGGTTCCATACAGAGCAGCTAGCATATGCAAAGGTCCTGGGGTAGAAAGAGACTGTCAAGTCTAAGGAACTGAGAGGGAACATGTTAGGGCATGATGATTCTGTAACAGCTCTGAAAATCTACGTGGTGAAGCACATTTAGAGTTTACTGTGCCTCAGAGTCTAACAGGGGTCAATGTCTCAGGGGGTCCAAACTTTTTTCATCAGAACCACTGCAGAAGATAATAGATGGTAGAAGGTTGTGTGAGAATGTGGCACATGTCACTTCTGCCCACATTGCTTGGCCCAGAGCTCATCCCAGGTCCTGCCTACATGCTAGGGGCCAGGGAACAGGAATTTGGTTGAATTACAAAAAGGAGGAAAGCAGAAGTTGGTGAGAGACAGCAGCTCCCTACCCAGAGAGAGTCCAAGATCGAGAGGTCCCGGTTAGATTCTGGGTCTATCCCAGAGTGGAAGGGGAGGATCTGATTTGCATTTGGTCACAGGTCTAGGCAAGCATTCACATAAGGGCAGCTTCCAGAAGGAAGGAATCGTCATGTCCACAACCTATTTTGCAATATGGCGGCCTACCAGAACCCATTATGTGGTCTGGTTCTTGTCTATGGTGTGGGGGCGTGGCACTGGGCACCCAATCAGCTTCTCTCCTTTGTCGCCCTACCCTGGCCTCTGCTGCTTCAGCTCTGGAGTCCCTAGCGGGGTGGGGTGTGACTCAGGTTTCAACAGACTCAGGCAAGCTGCCCTCAGAGGTAGAGTTCCATTAGAATGTGATCTCCAGGTTGTGTTTGGGCTTGGATTTCTAGCAGGGTTCATTTGGTAGCAGGTCGGCAGTGGTGAGCTAGCCTCCTGTATTCGGTGAAGGGCCCTGGGCCAGTGGTGGACCATAGGCTGCCTGGACTTTGTGATCAGGAGACCTCCTGAACCCAGATCACATACCTGGGGTACCTATAGACTTGGGGGTCTCTTGGTTCTAATCCTCTCCAACCTGTTTGGGCATCCTAGGTTTGCCTTGTGAGTTCCAAGATACACACACATTGAGCTCTCAGGCCAAGATAGGAAACGGGCAGGAGCCTGGCTCTTAGCCACTCATTCTCTCTTGTTATTAAGTGCCAACGAGTCAGTTTCTACTCATAGTGGCCCTATATAGGGCTTCTGAGGAACAGCTCATTGTCTCTGGCAATTTCAAAATCTCCAATAAGACGGTCCTGGGAATCATTTTGCTGTTTGCAAGATGGGGGGAAGCATTTGGACACCCTCGTAATATCTCTTATTTCTCCATTTGAGAGAAGCATGGAACAGAGTAGGAAAGCCCAGGTTTTGAAACATGATGGATTCCGGGAGACCATGAGCCCTTGGGAATTGTGTACAATCTTGGGTGTGTCCCTGCCTCCATGTATTTTTCTGGAATTGGGGGTGGGGGGTCCTTATATTTTTGCAGCCTGTGACTTCCCAGGAGTTACGGGTGGTACAAATGATTAAAACACTAATGGAAAGATTGGAAAGGTTTGAGTCCATCTAGAGGCACGTCGGAAGAAAGGCCTGGAAAGCTACTTCTGAAATATCAGTCCTTGAAAACTCCTTGGAGCACAATTCTAATCTGACACTTGTGGGGTCACCATGAGTCAGAGTCGACTTGACAGCAACTGGTTCTTACTGGTCATGATCTCCCAAAAGGAGCTAAGTTCTCCCCCTGCCCACCTCTATCCCTACCCAACCCCCGCTTTGACATGTTGTGATTGACAGTAATAAATTCAAATTCTTGCTTTCTAAGAACCATGATGCTAAAATTTCACGCTCTGATTCAAGTCTCAGCAGCCAAGGTGGCTCTGGTGCCAGGGGAGGGAGGGGATAGCCGAGTGTTTTTTGGCAGGGTCAGCAGGGATGGGCAGGTTGCCTCCGGGAACCTGGGAGGAGAGGCAGAGGAGACTTATGTGTGGCATGTGTGTGTTCTTCCATGTACTTAAAAGGGAATAGACTCATAGCAAGTATGACAAATTGCGTACGATTGTCAATGCTGGAAGCTGGCAGAGGGGTGCTTGTCATAGAGAGCTTTGTACCTTTTCTGTATTTCAAGAAATTCTTTAAAAATTACACATTTGGGAGTGGGCAGGACAGTTATAGCTCAGGGTTAGGAATGGAGAGGCAATTTCTGGGGGCCTGTGGGGACTTGTCCTTTGCCTATTATTCCAGTGTTTATGTGTGTGTGCACGCCTGTGCACGTAGAGGGGGCGGCCAGGGTCTGGGCTCATTCCTGGGGCTCTCAGAGCCCTGTCTCCTCCCTTGCTCCCCCCACCAGGTCTCAGTTTCCTGCCTTCCTGAGGAGTAGGGAAAGGCTGAGAGGCCCCGTGCTGGGGGTGAGACTAATTCATTAGTGACGCCTCGACAAGGACCAGGCGCCCGAGGTGCCAGCATGATTCATCAGGATGATTGTCCCGCTGACAGCCTGCGTGGGCCCGGAACGCCAGCACATTTTACCTTTACCCACTGAGCTGGGCCTGGTGGGAGGCAAAGGTACAAGATCTGCCAAGAAGAGCAGGAGAGAGAGAAAGAAGAAGGCAGGTCCTCTGTGCCCTGGGCTCCGGGGAGCTCTGCCAGGCCAGTGCTGGGTCCAGGGGCTCAGGGGGCTTCTGCTCTTGTTCACAGAGGGCTGGCTGGTGCTAGAGTGCCAGCTCCAAGCATGTGGTGAGGGTGGGTGGCTAAGTTTCCTCCTCCCCAGCGAATGTTCCCTTGAAGAAACTTGTAGAAGACAGGGAAGAGAAAGTATGTTTGTCCTCATCCTACCAGCCTGACTGTCTTCCAAGAAGTCTTCCCAAATGAGTGGAAGGGGAGAGTTGGGAACCGGGCTTAAGTGAGGTCTGGAAGGAGTTTGTAGCAGCTTCAAACTAAGAACTACAAACTCTCTTATACCCAGGTCTGGCATCTGGGTTCCACTGTCTTTGCCTGGCACCCCTACTAGACTTGCAGTCCCGTCTTCTTGTCAACCTCAAGACAGGGGCCCATGGCTAATTCCTGATTCTGAGCAATACTTACCTGTGTCCCCCACCACACGTTCACCCTGTGACACCCCTTGTTGGGCGGTAACTGCTACTGCTCTGCTCTCTCAGTCTTTTATTGTAGTTGTTTGTTGCTGTCAAGTCAATTCGGACTCACGGCTGCCACATGTGTGCTAGGAGAGCTGCACTCCACT
>NW_006408828.1:1351939-1354110 GCF_000296735.1 Chrysochloris asiatica
GGTCCCTAGGATCATCATGGGAGAAGAGCAGAGAGCGGGACCCTACCCAGAGAAGCAGTGATGCCTGAAATGGAGCCAGAGATGATGACGTGGAGCAATGGAGCAGCTGGAGACTTTAGATCCAGAGAAGGAGACTGTGTGCTGAGGACCTGGGTGGCATGGGGGAAGGATTGCATAGAAGGGATTGTAACCATGGCAATGAGACAATATACGATAGAATGAATGTAAAACTAATGTTCTCCCATGTAAACTATCACATAATTCACAATAAAACATTTAAGAAAAAAAAAAAAAGACTGTGACATTCAAGAAAAAGATGGCCAAGCTTGTCTTCCTAGGCACTCTGGATGGGTTCAAACTGTCAACCTTTTGTCTAGTAGTTGAGTGCTTAACCATTCATTGTTCTATCCAGGGGCTCCTTTCATTCCTTTATTAACTTATTCATTATTTACTGACAATCTGAACCAAATAAACCAGGAATAACAACAAGAAAAAAGTATGTACTGACTACTTTCATTTACATGAAATTCAAAGGCAGGCAAGACTAATCAATGATGATGGAGGTTATCTCTGAGAGGCAGGGAGTGATGGGAAGGGACACGGCACAGTCTTGGGAGTTATATGGGTACGAGGATTTATCAAAGCATGTTAACATCTGTGCATTTCACTGTATGTAGATTGCCTCCACTTTAATTAAAAAGATGCTAAACTTTTACATTGAGTACCTGTGATGTGCCAGACCCTGTTTTTGCAGTGAAGTGAAAGGGTCAAACACCACCCCACACAGACCTTTATTGTCCTTACAGGATGGTTACAGCTACTCTGCCTT
Source organism: Chrysochloris asiatica (assembly GCF_000296735.1). Lineage (NCBI taxonomy): Eukaryota > Metazoa > Chordata > Mammalia > Afrosoricida > Chrysochloridae > Chrysochloris > Chrysochloris asiatica. Next base: position 1,352,769 of record NW_006408828.1, read on the forward strand.
CAGTTATCATTCCTCTTCCCAGAATGGGGATGGGGGTGGCGTGGGTTGAAGGGCACTGTGCTGGTAGTTTGAAGAGCCCCACCAGTTGAACAGGGAGTACCGATGGCTTTGTATTATAAGCATTGGAATACAAACCACAAAGTCGGCGATTCGAGCCCACCACCAGCCTTCTGCTCCGCAAAGACGTACAGTCTCCCAAACCCTATACGGGATCGCTATGAGTCTGAACCAACTGTAGGGCACTTAACAACAACAAAACTGGGCAAGTGAGGAAACCTATCTCATGGCTTTCCTGGGCACATAGTAAATCCGTTGCCTTAGAGGAGGCTCTGTGTGTTTCGGAGAACTGCCTCATATAGTTTACATGGCTGTAACCTTTAGGAACTGCAAGGTCAGCAGTTCGAAACTCCCAGCTGTTCCGTGGGAGAAAGATGAGGCTTTCTGCTTCCGTAAAGATTTATAGCCTCGGAAACCCTGTACAGGGTCGCTATGGGTCGGAACTGACTCCACGGCAGTTAACAGCAACAGCAACCTTTAGGAAGCATAGGACAGGCTGTACGTGAATGGTAAGCAGTGTTTCCACTAGGAGCTCCGGCTGGAGGGCGGAGAGGAGAGAAGGCGGGGCAAACGGCCGGCCAAGGATGGGGGTTTCTGAAAAAGGAATAGCCACAGGATGAGGGGGAGCCATCTTTTGGGGGGCTCGAAGGCGCTCGAATATCCCGGTCTTCTGTCTACCCGCGGCCACACACAGACTTTGAGCACAGCTGGAGGGACGGAACATACGTGTGAGTAACCTGCCCGGCAGCGTTTGTGTGTATGTTGGGGGTGTGGGGTGGGGATGGGGGTAGAGGGAACGGAAAAAGACCAGGAAGCACAACTACCCCCGAGTTAGTAGCCTTAAGTGATCCCAAGAGGGATCTGAATGGCCGGGGGCTACGTCGTCCTTCGACCTCTCCTCGAGTGGCACTCCTAAGTCCCGAGCTAGCGCTGCCCTTGGAGCGACCCTGGCGCTGTTGCCGCACTGCTTCGACCTTCGATTCCTTCCTCTTGGAACCGCCTCTCCGGGCTACACGCACCAAGGGTATACAGAGGCTGGAGGAGTAGACAGCGTCGGATGTAGGACCATAGTGCCAAGTTACACGGGCGAGACCGCGAGGGCTTCTGCTGCAATGAGCTGGATCCCAGGGTCCCGACCTCACTTCGGCTGCGCCTAAACCCCACCCCGCCCCGCCCTCCCTCCGCCTCATTGGCAGCCGCGCGCGCGTTGGGGGTTGCTAGGGCGACGGGTCTCCGAGTCGCGAGTCAGCGCGCAGCCCAGCCTGCCAGTCGGCCTCCGGCGGAG
>NW_006408828.1:1354308-1449119 GCF_000296735.1 Chrysochloris asiatica
GGGGGCGGAGCGATGCCGGGAGGCGGCGGCGGCCCCGGCCGGGGCCCGTAACCATGGGCATCGCCGAGTCCACGCCAGACGAACTGCCGTCGGACGCGGAGGAGCAGTTGCGCAACGGAGAGCAGCAGCTGGAACTGAGCGGGCGGCGGCTGCGGCGGCTGCCTAGCGCCGTGTGCGCTCTGAGCCGTCTGCAGAAGCTCTACGTGAGCGGCACGGGGCTACGCGAGCTGCCCGAGGAGATCGAGGAACTGCGCGAGCTGCGCATCTTAGCGCTCGACTTCAACAAGCTCGAGCGCCTGCCCGACGGCCTGTGTCGTCTGCCGCGCCTCACGCGCCTCTACCTGGGCAGCAACCGGCTCCTGGCACTGCCTGCTGACTTCGCGCAGCTGCAGAGCTTGCGCTGCCTCTGGATTGAGGGCAACTTCCTGCGGCGCTTCCCGCGGCCGCTGCTGCGCCTAGTGGCGCTGCAGTCGCTGCAGATGGGCGACAATCGGCTGCGCGCGCTGCCCGCCGAGCTCCCGCGCATGACGGGCCTGCGCGGCCTTTGGCTCTACGGCAACCGCTTCGAGGAGTTCCCGCCCGCGCTGCTGCGCATGGGCCGCCTGCACATCCTCGACCTCGACCGCAACCGCTTGGGAGGCTTTCCCGACCTGCACCCACTACGTGCGCTACGAGTCTTCTCCTACGACCACAACCCGGTCACGGGGCCACCGCGCGTCGCCGACACCGTCTTCCTCGTGGGTGAGGGCGCCGTCGAGCGCATGGCGGAGCGCGACGAGCCCACACCCCGGCCGCAGCCGCGGCGCCCAGCGCGGGCCTTCGAGGATGAGGAGGAAGAGGACCTGCTGATCGGGGGCGGCGGTGGCACCGGGGCCTTGGAGCGCGCAGGGGGCAGCCTCCGCGTCCTGGAAGCAGTCCCGGGACTGGGCACTTGATCCTGTGCTTGGGGGTGGGATTGGGCCATCTGGGAGGAGGGGCTGGACGCAGCTGTGTCTGCCCAAGTCTGTGGGACGGATGGGTCCCTAGTTGGGACAGTGTAGGGACCAATTTGGACGAGCTACCGGGCCGCAGGCAGGCTTGGGGGCCATCGTCAGATGATCCTGGGGAGCATGAAGACCGTTTCCTGGCTGATGTCTATGCAGTCTCCAGACCAAGAAGTTCCCGCGCCGTCCAGTCCCCGACTGAGCGGCTAACAGCACAACAGAGCTGCCAGTGTCCTCCTGGATCCATGGTTACCACTGACCACAAAGTCCTCTCCTCTGCTGAGTCTGGGTGTCCACCACCCGCCCTGCTCCTGGGGTTTGGCTCTCCTGGGCCCACCCTTTCTGGTACTGGAGCAGCTACCTCTCGGGTGGGCTGTGTAAGGCAGAACTCAGGCAGGGACTTGGCCTAGGTCTGAGGGGCAGGGAGTCTTGGGTTAGGACCCTACCACCGCAGCTGCCCTGCTCCTCTGTGGGAGGGAGGGGGGAGCTTATTATACACCCCTCCCTCCCCAGGGACTACTAGCCTTTGGGGGAGGGGTACATAGAAAGCAGGGTCCCCCTCTCTTGTTTCTGTTCTCTTCTCCAGCGTGTGCCTGGAATCTTGCTGGGAAAGAGCCCCCCTCCTCGGCAGCTTGAACCTTCCAGCTGTCAAATTTGAAAAGCCACTGTGCCTGGAGGAGCTCCTGCCCCAAGGAGAGGCTCTCCGCTCTGGGAGGCTGCCCCTATGCCTCTCCCCCTGCCTGCACTCACCATTCCCTTAATTGGGCACAGCCAGGGCAGTTGGCACGGCTAGGGGCATGGGCCAGGCACTGTGTGCCTCCACTCCGTCACCAGGGACAGCCTCGAGAGGGTGAGGTGTGGGGGCCTTGCTCTACCATTCCCAGGACCAGAGCTTTCCCATCCAAGCAATAATGGGAGGAGGGCCCAGGACTGGGGACTCTCAGGGACATCGTTGGGGGCAGGGGCCCCACATGCTAGTGTTTTTCTTTAGGAAGAAAAAAGAGAAACTGGCCGTAAACATAAATTATATTTCTTGGAGAAAGAATGTGCGCTTCCCACATGCCTGTTTATTTATAAGCCCTGGGGGCAATGGGTCCCGTTGCTGTGGGGACCCTTGGCTCATGTTGACACGGCCCTCCCCATGCATGTGCCCCAGCTCTGAGTCAGGCTGACCCTGGCCAACTGCTGAGTCCTGTCTGTCTGGGGGGACGGTTTCGTCATCAGAAACAACTTTGGTTACTTCAATCAGTTCTCCCATCTTGCTAGCTCTCACTCCCAGCTTCCCTTGCCTTCTCCAGCGTCATTCTCCGGACTCTCCAATGCTTTTAAATCTTTAAATTGGCCTGGCCTCTCTCTGTCCTTTCACTGGTCCTAGCCCCCTCTTTTCACTTGGTAGCTCCCTCCTTTCCTCTCTTCCATTTTCTTTTCTCTGTCTTTCCCTTGTAGTCTCTTGGCACTGCTTTCTCCTCTCATTGCTGGGTGTGTGGTGGGAATTAAAGATTGAAAAAAAGAAAATGGCAAAACCTTGAGCCTAGAAACCTGAAGAGATGCTGCCAGACTGCCGTCACCATGGCAACAGTGGCTGATGTCATATGGGGCCAAAAGGTCAGACCCTGCTCAGCAGCTCCACTGGCGCTAGGCTGGGTCTGGGTGAAGGTGGTAGCTGGGAGTAGATTGCGAGCAGTCAGCTTGCAAGTTAGAGTGAAGACAGGACAGATGGAGGGAGGCTGTCCGGTGGGACAGTTTGGAAGCTGCCTGCTTCCCAAGGAGGCAGAGGGGTCTGGGGGCTTCTCTGCAGACCTTGTGTTCCGAGGGCCCCGCCACTGTCCTTGCGCCCCCTGGTGGGCCTCTTGTCAGGGCCAATTGGCCCTCCTGGGCCTGGGAACACGGAGGAGGAAACTCAAGATCTGAGATGGTTCAGTTGAGACAAGCGCTTCAGCTGACTGAGGAATGTTCTCTTGACCATAGCTGGCATCAAGGCGTAAGAGGAATGCCCCAAGACCTGGAGTCTGCTGTTGACCAAGTGACCTTGAGCAAACACCCCCCTGCTTTCAGTTTCTCTGTCTGGAAACAGAAGCTGAGCTCACTGAGTTCTGATGCTACAGTTCAGTGCTCCATTGCAACCTGGTATTTGTCTCCTTTCAGGCAAATCACCCTGGTTCTGTTGTTAAGTGCCATTGAGTCGGTTCTGAACCATAGCGACCCTGTATAGGGTTTCTGAGGAGTGGCTGGTGAGCTTGAACCACTGACCTTGTGGATCAAACCAACTTTGCAGTCCAGCGCATTAACCCACAGAGCCACACCCTGGTTCCAGAGAACCCAGATTTTCCTTTCTGACCATCTGTGACCTTGTAACTCCCCTTGCCACACTCCTGTGGGCAATGGTCCCATTGGGCCATCCAGAGACATACAGGGCCCTGCCTTCCTTCATGTCAAAAGATGGTGTCCTTGTCCACAGCTGAGCAGGGACTTCTGCGACAGAGCCCAACTTTGGCACTCACCAGTTCTCCACCATCAGGGGCCAGTTCCTCCTGGAAGCTAGAGAGTTTGGCTAGAGTGGGTGCTAGTACTTGGCTTTAAAGAACTATTGAGGGTCTTCTCTCCCTTGTGGAAATGGGGGAGACCAGGGCAAGGACTCTGGTAGTGAAGTGGTTACAAATCAGGCTGCGAACCGCAAGGTCAGCAGTTTGAAACTACCAGCTGTTCTGCGGGAGAAAGATGAGGCTTTCTGCTCCCGTAAAGATTCATAACCTCGGAAACCCTGTACAGGGTTGCTATGGGTCGGAACCGACTCCACAGCACATAACAACAACAACAACAAGGGCAGGGACAACAATGAAATACTTCCTCCCATACCTGTGTAACTTACAGTACCTTATGTGGTCTCTTGGTGGCAGAGAGAAGGGAGACCATTCTTGGGTTTCTTGCTCCCACGTAGTCTTGGGGTGGTCAGAGGTGGTGGGCCCTGGGACAGCCAGGTAGGAAGCTCTGGAGGAGCTGTATTTACATCAGGGATGCAGGATAGAGGCCAAGGTCAGAACAGGAAGGAAAGCTGTGGGAACTGGACTCTGATTCCTGTACTTGCCCTACCCCATGGAACCCCAGTCTGATTGATCATTAAGTCCAGGTGTGGAATGGCAGGGATTGTAGGCATTTCTTTCTGGAGCCCCAAGACAGATCTCCTGGCCAGCTGAGATCCGGGCGGGGTGGGGGGTGTTTCCCCATCTTTGTTGCTGCCATCTCCCACCTTTCCACCCATCCTCAGGCACTCAGTAAAGCACAACAGGGTGCTAAGAGCTGTTTGCCCTGGCCAGGTACACCTCCCTGCCTCTGATTTCACCACCTGACCCATTCAGCCATCTGCCCCCAAAGCATCCCAAAGACACCTGAATACTTGTTCTGAGGATGGACGTTTATTAGCACACCCAGGCGTGCTCCACAGAACACATACCCAGACAGGGAGCCCTGCCCAAGCGGGGCTTACAGTCTAAACGAGACACAACACATACACACAGGACGCAGACGCGGAGACGGGCAGCATCAAGAGAAACAGATGGTCAGGGGCGCCATGGGCTGGGGCATACAGTGTGTTCAAGCATTGTCCTTCTGGTTGGGTTTGTAGGGGAAGGAGAGGAGAGTGGGACATGGCCCAAGATGGCTTCCAGAATGCAGTGGTATCCAGGAGGAAATTGTAGGAGAAAGAGATACCAGTGGGCAGTGGTCCCAGGCACATGAGGGAGATGGATGAAGAAGTGAAGCCAGGGAAAGGCAAAAATCCGGGGAGGAGGAAGCCCTGAGCTGTCAAAATGGCTGAGTTGTTTCTGTGTTCACACCCAGTGTCCCAGAGCTATTTTCACGGAGAAAGCTCGGGCAAAGGCCACTCCTGGGGCTACTTACCTGACCTTGGGGCTCCCTCCAGCCAGAAGGAACGACCTTCTAATGGGGCACTGAAACCAAGTGGGGTACAGCTGCTGGCCCCAGATGATGGGGAACAGGCATATGGCCACCTTAGCTTTCCAGTAGGAAGTAGCAGCAGGTGGACACTCAACAAGGGGGGCTTAACCCTTTCGTGTCTATGTCTGAAACAGATGTCCCAGCACCTACCTCCTGAGGCACTGAGAGCTGCCAGACCTTGCCGTGTGGGGGAGGGGGAGAGGGAGTGGGATGGTTATTGCTCTTTTGTGGACTGAGGGAACTGAGACCTGAGGGAAGAATGGCTTGTCCAGGGCTAGAGCCCAGAGTCCCAGCCCTCGGGCCAGAGCTTGCCAGGGGCTCTCTTGAAGAGGCTTTTCCAATCCTAAAGGATGCACTGGACTGCGAACCACAAGGTCGGCAGTTCAAACCCACCAGCTTGCTCCTTGGAAACCCTATACGGGGTCACTATGAGTCGGAACCCACTCGACGGCACTTAACATAACAACAAGGGATGAAACAGAGTCCTGGAGTGGAGCATTGGCCTGTTAACCACAAGGTTAGTAGTTCAAGCCCACCGGCACTTAACAACAAGGGATGGAATGAGGAGCCTGCTACCTGAAGCGTTGGTGGTTCAAATCCACACCATCTTGTTTTGGGGACGGGGAGCAACCTGGGGATCTGTTTCCACAAAGGTTATAGCCTAGAAAGCTGTATGGGGCAGTTCTACTCATAGTCACATGGGGGCGCTATGAGTCCAAATGGACTTGACAGCACCTAAGAAGGACTTAAACTAAAAAGGGGTGGACAGACATTTCCATGCCAGCCTGCACATCTGGGGCTCCGAGTCTTTCCTTTCTCCATAGAGACCAGCAAGATGCCATAGTCGGAGGCCATAGTGGCCCCAGCCAGAGACCAGGCGGATGGTGGAGGGTGAGGAAGGTGGAGGGTCCTCCTTTGGTTTGTTTATCTGTCTCAGAGGGTGGTAAGGGCCCTGGGGATTGAAGGTCACACAGCTGTGCCACCTAGAGACCCCATGGGCCTTGCTTTGGGTCCGAGGTATAGCTACCCTTAAGCTTACTGGGCAGCTGGTGGGCTCATATTCTAGATTTGAGGTTGGGGTACAGGCTTAGTGAGGGCTTTGCCACCAGTGAAGACAAATCCCAAAGGGAACAAGTGGAGGGGAGGCTCAGGCCCAGGCTCCCACCCCCTTCCCCCACTGCCTCATCCCCTGGGGAGGCGAGGGAGGACTGGGACTCACAGGAAACAGCCAAGGTCCTACTTTTTCACGATCCTTTATTAATCAGAACAGGCCATGCCTCAAAAAGCAGGCCCATTCCCACAAAAATACGATTTTGCAAAGAGCAAATCTTGCTGGCTTAGAGGGTGAGTGTAGTGGAAAATTTATGTATTTTGTTGTTTTCCCCTTTACTTTTGCTTCATTTCTCTTTGCTGTAATTTTGGTGTGTGTGTCTGACAGTAGGTTTTTGTTGATTTTTTTTTTTTTTTAGAAAACACTTGCGCTCAAGGACTCAAACACAATACAAACAGCAGTCACCAAGCCCCACCTTTGTGTGTATGTGGCTGTTTTCCTGTCCCTTCCCTGGCGTCTGGTGCCAATGGGGTGGGCAGGCGCGGGGTCCTGGGGCAGGTGGAATTTGTACAGCGGTTATGTAAGGAGATGGTCACAAGAGAACGACTACATATAGGGTGTCCACAGAGATGACAGAAGACAGTGATGAAGGGACCTGGGACGCATGGTGGCAAAGAGACAGGAAGGACCAGGCAGGCGCCTAGGGGGACGGGCAGAGGCAGGAGGGCCTTACTCTCACACTGTGGTAATAATACTTGGCTCTTGCGTAGCACCTTCAGAGCCCTCCCGCCTTGACCCCCAGGTCAGGTGATGGCGGCCTCACAACCTTCCCTATGAGGTAGGTGAAGTATTATTACCATTATTTTACAGATAGGGAAACTGAGGCCCAGGGGGTGTGGGTGACTTGCCCAAGGTCCTGGGACGGTGGAAGGGCTCCAATGCCCCCACTCCTCAAGTTCTCCCATTTTCTGTTCTTCTATCATCCTCCAATTCTGCCCCCATCTCATACTACCCACCTCCTCCCGTGACAACTCAATGGGTCCTTGGCTCCGCCTCCTCCACTCCACCTGTTTGGGGCCTGGGGAATTCCAGGCTGGACTGCTAAAGTATCTGGGTGGGGTCTGATGGGGAACAAACTCCGCCCAGAGGTGCTGCTGTATTTGATTGGCTAAGCGCTCCAAGAGCGGGGCTCAGAAAGGGGATGCAGATGCCCCGCCCACTCAATACAGTTGGGTTTCTTCTCTAGGGCTGGATAGTTCAGAGCAGGTGAGAGGGCCCGCGATGGGTTCGTTCACTCGCCTGCCTGACCCCAACGAGGCGGATCCGAGGGGAGGGTTAAGAATGACAGTATCCTCTTGTCGCCTCACACAGCCTCCTATGACGCTGCCCACCCAAGCTCGCTGGAAGCTGGTCCCCAGTCCTCCCACTAAGGACGGACCCCATTTTAAGCAAAACTACAATATAGAAAAGTCTGGATTTACAAGGAATGTGGGTGACTATTTGCTTCACATCGGCATTCTTCACGCTACAAAATGATTCACCTACTATGTATGATATGCTTCCAAATCCCAGGGGATACAGGGTAAGGGCGGGGATGATGGGGTAGGGTGAGATCCAATTTAAGAACATACTGACATAGGCAAAAAGTGACCGACCCATCTACTGCATAGAGCAGAATGGTCAGCTCAAGAGGCAGCAGACTAAAGGAAAATGGTCCCTAAATGCCTGTTTTTGGCGAACTGTGGATGTGGGGGACAAAGGATTCCCTTCTTTTCTGTGATGTCCAGGAGCCACCTGGTGGTAGGTGTCTTGAATGGCAGCCCAGGCTCACGGACCCCTAGGGTCTTGAGGCTCTGTCACCAGCTGGGTCTTGTATCAATACAGGACCGGTATTGGGGATCAGTGGGTCTTAAGCCGGGATCATCCTGAAATCTGCTGTCTCCAAGGATAAGCCAGTTCTAGCCTCAGCCCCGTCTGAGGCAGAGACACCAGAGCTTCTGTGCCTTGCCCTGGGAGTGGAAAGGCTGGAAGGAGCTGCTCTCAGGGGCCAGGGGGCAAGAGGGCGGGTGGGAAACCACGAAGGGAGTCTGCACAGACAAGAAGGAACCAGGAACAGGAAACCGGTAGGCCTGGCAGATACCGCCAACTTCACCTTCTTGGAAGGTGAGCTGAGGAGGCTTTAGATAGGAGTATTAGGAAAGAGAACTTGGGGGGGGTGTCCCCTGAGAAGGAAGAGTCCTAGTGGAATGCTATGCACTTGGTGCCTGAAAGGTGTGAACGGACTGAGATGGATGTGCTGGGGAAGCAGCTACTTATTGGAGGTCTCTAAGCAGAGGGGGACCCTGAGGGCTGGGAAGGGATTGGGAAAGTAAGCCAATTCTCAGCCAGGCTCCAGCATCTGGCCCTCTTCTCCATCTCCCTCATTCATGTCACCCCCCACCCCCCCACTCACCCCTTACCTATTTCTTTTCTCCACCCCTGGCTTTGTGGGCCTGTCTTCTCCCTGCTCCAACCTCCAGCCTCCGCCCTGCCTTCAGGGAAACCTTATCCTCTCCGCATGCTCTCTAAGCACAGCCAGCCCCAGGGGGGCGAGGTGGGGACAGGGAGCAGGCAGGCCCCCATACGCACACACACGGGTGGACACAACACAAGTACAATGGGCCCCCGCTCCAGGACCCGGAGCGGGCTATTTATACTCTCCTCGGCATTCAGGGCCCAGCCGGCGCCTGAAACTGCCCTAGAGATAGGCCTCTACTGGCCGGGGCCAAACGCCTCTCAACTTCCCCTGTCCTGCGCCCGCCCTCACGTGGGCGGGAGGGGAAGGCCTCTCTTCACTCCAGGCACTGCCTTAAAGAAAACGGTGGGTCACGCCCACCTGGCGGGCCTCTGGAGGGATCTGCCCGGCCAGCTGCCAGTTTGACTCTTAGACCTCCCACTTCTTTAGTGTCAGCAAATCAGGAAGGAAAGGGGCGAAGCAGGAAAATGGCTCCCGGAGCCCCTCCCCCTGAGCTGGACTGCTGGGGTGGGGCTGGTACTTGCTAGAAATGGGGCCGAGTCCTGAGACCCCCTCCCTGGCCGAGCCTCAGGGTCCTCCCCTCACTCACGGCAGGGGGGCCAGGCCGGGTGTTGTGCATAAAGTGGCGAGGACATGATGGGGACCCTGGCCCTCAGCCCCCCAGGCCTCTTCTGGCCCCCGCTCAGGCCTTCAGCTGGTGCCACTGGGCCACAGGCTGCCGCGGACGGGCAATCATGTCCTTCCAGTGTTTCACCTCTCCGGGCCCACTCTTCCAGGACAGGTAGATCTAGAGAGAGAGAAGAGAGGAGGGAAACCTTGGTGGCTGACTCAGAGGCAGTGCCCCCGCCCCACCACCAGGGGGCGAAACTAGATTCCCCACGATGACACCAAAGGCAGGGCGAGGAGTCCGTGCGTATATAGTGACCCTATAGGACATGGAGATTTACAGCCTCGGAAACCCTGTGCAGGGTCACTATGAGTTGGAACCGACTCCACGGTACTTAACAACATAGGACAAGGTAAGGAGCTCTGGTAGCGTAGTGGTTACGAATCGGGCTGCTAACCTCAAGGTCAGCAGTTCGAAACTACCGGCGGTTCTGCGGGAGAAAGAGGCTTTCTGCTCCCGTAAAGACTTACAGCCTCAGAAACCCTGTACAGGGTCACTATGAGTCGGAACCTACGCCACAGTACTTAATAACGACATAAGATAAGGTAGAACTAACTGCCCCATAGGGCACATCTTCCTCCCGCAGAGCGGCTGGTGGGTTCGAACCACTGACCTTTAGGTTAGCAATTAAAATCTCAATTGCTACACCACCAGGGCCCCTTCAACATGATTCACTAGCCTGCAATCATAGGTACTTCCCCACCTCAAACTATCACCCCGTCACCCTGGCTATTTTCTTGGTTGTGCCTCCCCTTGGGAACCTGGGCAAGCCTGCTCCTTCAGAATACACTCTTCACTCCTTAGCAGTGGAGATGGACAGTGGGGTAGTGGTACTTAGCTTCCATGTCCTAGTTCGCCTTTTTACTGTTGCGTCCACCTCTGGGACACACTGTACATGCTAGGTGCTGAGTTAAGGGCTGTATAAATCTCACCTGTGAGATAGGTATGTATTTATCATCCCCATTTTACAGATGGGAAAATGAAGGTGCAGAGTTAAGAGACTTGTCCACAGTCAGTTTTGGTCAATAGTGGTGAGGATTGAAATGCAGGTCGCTTGGACTCTGTGTCAGGGACCTTAGAGTCTAACAGGACTGTTTTCATAAATAGCCCAGCTGGCTCCAGTCTTGAGGCTTGTTTGGTGACGATGAGTTAATTTTGACTCCTAGTGACCCCATGTGACAGAGTAGAGCTGCCCCACAGGATTTCTGAGGCTGCATGTCATCTTTACAGGAGCAGCTCTCCAGGGTTTTTTTTCACGGAGCCACGAGGTGGGTTTGAATTGCCAACTTTTCAGGGAGCAGCAGAGAGCCTAGTCTGGTGGCTGATGAGTGTTTCAGAGCAGAGGTGTGGGGTCAAAAGAGGAGACATATGCATAGATTGGGGACATGCGATAGGATACCTGGCCAGCACTTGTCAAGACTGGCAAGGTCAGAGAAACAAGGAAAGATTGAAACACGGTCACAGACCAAGCCGACCGCAGAGATGTGACAACTAAATGCAATGTGATACCCTGGATTGGATCCTGGAACAGAGAGAGGACATTAATCTAAAGACAAGTAAGGAGTCCAGGTCATGGTAATATACTAATGTCAGTTTCTTAGTCCCACAGTGACTGAGGATGTTAATAGTGACGAAGATTGGTTGAGGGCTAGATGGGAATGCTCTGTCCTACCTCTGCAACGTTTCTGTCCATCTAAACTAACCTTGCAATGAAACGGGTATTAAAGGCAGAAAGCAGATAAGTGATTAGCAGGGGCTGAGGGGAGGGTGGGGGTGGGGAGTAATTAACTGAATGGGTACAGGCTGTTTTCCTGGGCAATGAAACCAGCGAGAGGTAGTGATTATACAGCATTGTGATTAACACTACATGCCAAGGAATTGTATGTATGTGAATTTCACCTCAATTAAAACAAAAAGTAGATCAAAGCAAAACAAAAACTGTATTTTAACAAAACGCATGGAATGCAGGATTTCTGGAGCCACTGAGGCCAGATGAACTCCCAAACCTATTGTCCTAAGATCATCTTTAAACCTTAAATAAAAAATGTCCCCCGAAGTCTTCCCTAAACCAAACAATAGTAAAGAATGTCTACCTTGAGCATTGTACTCTTTTACGAACTACCTTTAACCCATAAGAAGGAGCTGTTTTGGTGCATTTGGTTGCTAACCAAAAGGCTGGTGGTTCGAACTCACAGCAGACTCCATATGAGGCAGTCTGTTTCCATAAAGATTTACAGCCTTGGCAACTTTAGGAAGCATTCTACTCTGGGTGAAATATATGGGTCAGAATGGATCTGATGGCCTTGGGTCTTACATAAGATGAAGCTAAGAACAAAAACTTGAGAGAAGAGATAGGAAACAAGGAACAGTTAATTTATGTAAATGAGGGAGGGATAATTCAGAAAAGGATGCACAGCTTGAAGAATACGATCAATGATGAGCCATTGTACATGTAAAAACTGTTGAATTGGTGTATGTTCTGCTGTGTATATTTGCAACCACCACCACAAAATAAAATACATTATTTTTAAATGAAAGAGTGGGAGCACACATGCCAGGGGAGAGACCCGCTGGGCCTTAGCTCTTGCTCTGTGGAATGGGTTAATGGTGTGTTGGGACCACACATGGTGAGTGCTCAGCCTGGCACAGTGGGTGCCCCATGGGTGAGCTCTCTGAAGCTGGTTGACTTCTCACCCTTACTAGGGGCCTCAGAACCCTAGGGCCATTGTGCGTCTGGCCACATTTGCAGCCTCTATCCCAGCATGATGTCCACAGCCTTGAGTGATGCCAGGCAGATGGGAGCGAGTGGCAGCTTCCTGGGGTGGAGTCTGAAGATTGGATGGGCTTGGGAATACTCAGGTTCCTAAGCTACTGAGGGCAAAGCAGGAACAAATCCACCTTGGCTTGGGTCCCGTCAACGGAAGGACTGTTTCACGTAGAGTTATAATTGGCATCGAAGGGAAACCCAATTCCAGAAGACTATACTAGTTACAGTTCTGTGGCCCCTTGGCAGTCACAAGCTCTGCGCAGCACATGCTGTTATTCTAGGGGCTGTCCCACCTGTCACTACGGGCTGGCTAGCCAGGTTCCTTGGGCTGTGTTTGATGGCAGGCAGTGCTAGCTGTCCTCTTTGAGTCTACATTGCCTTCCTCATGCCTCATAGCTGAGTTCTCCATTCTCTGTCCAAGGGATGCCTCTACCTCAGCCTTCTTCCCTGTGAGTGCCCAGTGGTCACTTTTACCCATTTTCCCACAAAGGGAAACACCCCAAGAGAGTTCTACTCACCTCTCACTTGCTCCTGGCATCCACTTCCTTCCCTGCCCTGCTCCTGGCCAAAGCTAGTAGGTTGTCTCGTTGCTATCCTGTATATCCCAGCCACTAGGCAGAGCATCTCACCTGGGATTTCTCATCGAGTCCTCCTGTATACTCAGAAGCTAGGGCTGTCTTACTCTTTCATTTTGAGAGGAGGAAATGAGGCTCAGAGTTCAAACAGCTGTTCAGAGGTGGGGCCTAGATCTGGACCCAGGCAGTCTGACTTCCCAAACCACACTCTTAACACTAAGTCGTACACAAACACAGGAAGTAGACATTTGTTGAAAATAAGAAAGTGAACAGGTTTATGCCACAGATTTGCATCCTAGAAAAACTCATGACCAGGCATGGATTTCATGGTTAACATGAACATGGTTGTTGTTAAGTGCCATTGAGTCTGTTCCAACTCGAACCACTAACTCTGAGGTTTGCAGTCCAGTGCTTGTCCAACGGAGCCATCGAGCTCCCCTAACATGTGTCCTGGAGAGGTTGTTTTAACAATGAAAACTTTCATGTATCTCTGTCAATTCTTACAAAGTTCTGCAGCGTTGGTACCACTAGCTCCATTTTATAGATGAGAAAACTGAAGCTTGAAGACGTAAATTAACTTGCTCCAGGTGACATAGGTTTTCAAGGTAGATGGGGGAAGGCACTGAACCCAGCTCTTGACGCTGCCCCACACAGCTTACCCTCCATGGACCAGACCCCAGGCAACATGGCTCAGATGTCTTTGCACTATTTGAGGATGCTTACACCTTATGGTTCAAACCAACCTTGTGGTCCAGTGCATTACACTAGCACCACACTAGTACTGTCTAGAAAAGCCTCTTTTTAGCACTCAGGGAACCTTCTTCTTTCTCTGGCCTTCCAAGTGGCCTGTCTTGCACTTACTGATCATTGGAGGACATTGATAAGAAACTTACGGAGAATCTCATCCAAGCCCCTTGTTTTTCAAATGAGGAAATGGAGCTCACAGAGAAGCAGAAACTGGCCAGATGTCTCCCAGTGCCCAGCCCCATACTTGCCCATGGCCCTAACTGCATCTTTTAAGGAACAAGCCCTCTCTCTGTGTGTGCCAGTCGTGTACAGACCCCACCTGCTTCACCCCCTTACCTTGCCGATGACGTCATTGCGGCTCAGCTTGTCCTTGTCCATGACAGTGATGATGATAGTTGTCTCCCTCAGCTTCTCCGTGGGGATATCGAAGGTGAAGGACTCATTGAAGATGGGGTTCAGGTTCCTCTTCATCGTCACCGTCTTCTTCTTCTCCACTCGCTTGTCCTTGTACATTAGCCATACTTTCACATAGGGGTCTGGAGGGCAGGGGAAGAGTCAGAAGAGTCCCTTCCCCTGCCAGGTGTGGAAGCTGAGGCAGAAGGGGCTATGTTTCCTTCCCAAGGGGATGAGAGGGAGCTGCAGAAATGAGCCAGTGGTTGAGCTAGAGAGAAGACCTTGGCCTTCATCTAGTGCCTCCTGCTAAAAGGGTACCAAGCTCCAGAGAGGCCACGTGCAACTTCCTGTCAGAGCTGGGGCTGCAACCCAGGTCCCCCTACCTCAACATTCTCTTTCTTCACGGTTTCCTAAGGGTAGAGGAGTTGGGACTACAAATGCGAAGCAGGGAACTAGGGAAAGAGCCACAGTGAAGGCCCCACTCCCCATATCTAGAGTGGCACCCACACCACCAAAACTCCCAGCCCACCCTTCCTCTGCCACGATATGTCCCAGCACCTGATGTTCCCCCGATGTCCATGGCTTTGAGGTTCCGGGCTTTGATGATGTTTACAATGATAGAGTTGGCAGAGGGGTTGTAGCAGAGAGACAAAAGCAGCTCCCCTCGGCTCCCCTGGAGGAACAATAGGTGGGGTGAGGCTGGGCCACAGGGAGGGCTGTGGGGACTAAGTAGGGAATGGATCAACACAGCTTGTCTGCCCCCCCCCCCACCTCCCCCGGCCTCTCCCACACACCTCGCAGATCTGAGCTCTCTCCCAAGGCCCTACTCCCTGGCAAAGCCCTTTAAATCTTCATTATACCTCTGATTTGTTGCCCCAATGTCAGATCTGGTGGGAACCCTTGCCTCATCAGGGGTCTGCCCATGGCACCACCACCCACATCCTTCCTGGCCATTCTAGAAGTGCCAGCCCCGATCCACAGCCCCATCTGACCAGAGGTCCATAGCCCCATCTGACCAGATCCACAGCCCCATCTAACGAGAGGTCCACAGGTAGGCTCTTACACTCCCATCGCTGCAGGGCTTCAGATCCTTCCAGAAGGTCTGCATCTGGGTCAGGTCCACCTTGTTGAGGGGGATGGACACCTCCCCAATGGGGTCATTGCGGCTGAAGCGGTCATAGTCCAGGACCTGGAGGTAGAGGACCCTCTGCACCACCTTCTCATAGGGAAAACCTGGAGAACAGAGCAGCACAGGTGAAGATGGGGCTAGGCACACAGGATGGCCCCCAGAGGAGGGCTGGGCCTGGACAACCACCGGCATTTGAGCCTTACTGAGGAGCTGCCAAGAACTGTCACCATGTCATCTGTGGGTGGTGTCATGCCCATTTTATAGGTGCGGAAACTGAAGCTCACAAAGCTTCAATAACGTGTCCAGTTTCCCACACCAGAACTGAGACTCCCAGTCTCATTCATGTACTCACTCATCAGGTGCTTATTTAGGAGGCAGGCAATGGTCCCCTAGCTCTCTGGGAAGAACGACTGCTGCCAATTGTCCGGAGGCAAGTCTAGGAATGTGACTTTGCCAGAGAGACCCACCACAAGCCCCAGAGGGTCTTGGGGGCAGGGAGCAGTTGGGAACGGACCAGGAAGAGGGGCAGCAAAGGCACAGGAAAAAGAAGTGGCCCACATGCTGACGCCTCCTGCCCCTGCACTTCTACTCAGTGCATCAGCTGGTCCTGCCACTGTCCCTGTCTCCACAGCCCCGGGAACCTCCTGCCTGGAGAGTAACAATCTTCTCCTGACCACGCTCACTCACTCCCTGCTTCTCCTACAGCCCATTCCTGACACAGCTGCCAGGGTGAGCTTTTAAAAATAGAAATCACATCATGACACTTCTGCCTAGCATCTTTCAATGGTTTCCAATGCACTTAGAATAAAAGCTGGCTGCCTGAGCTTGGCTTGGAGTCTTTTCACAATCCCCCCCCCCCCCCCTGCTCATCTGTGACCGGTGCTTCCTCTCAATGACTGGGCTCCAGGCACCCGAAGTTTCCTGTCTCCAGGCTTGGCACATCCTTTATCTCTCAGACAGGGTTAGATCTCCACCTCATCACACACTCAGCATTTCCCCTCTGGCAGCATGCATCCCAAGCTGCCATATGGATTTGTCCGTCTGTCTCCTTGATCACTGTCTGTCTCCCTCACTAGGCTGGGTTTCCAGGAGGGGCATCTCTGATGTCACCCACTGGATCCCAGAATCTCACACTGTTTCTGGCACATTGTCGGCACTGGATAAATATTTGTTAAGTGAATGAATAATTGAATGACCAGATGCATGCTGGGGAGATGGTCGGAGGGAGTAGCAGGGGGAGGTGGGGTGGAGTTGGAGCAGGAGCTAAGTCTGGGAGGGGCAGACTGAGAGGGACCCAGGGTGTCACTGGGAAGGAGAGATGCCATGGTTCAGTCAGATTGGTGGAGAAGGTGAAGGGAGGGGAAGAACTCGGGAAGATTCCAGGGCCTCAGTCCGACACCCTGGGAGTACTGCAGAGCCTCTTACAGGAACAAGAGAGCTGGAAGTAGAAATCATACATCCGCTCAGCCCCTGGCCTCTGAATTCTTTTTGAGCTTCCTTTCAACATATGAAGTAGGGAGGGTGGGGGGAGACAGTGTCTAGCTCATCTGTGGTCTTGTGCAGATGACCCTGGTTAGATAGAATGTATTAGGACATGTTGGAGGCTCCAAACGTTCCCTGTGCCTGACTCAGTTCTCATCCATCCTCTCTGGCAAACTCTTATTCATCCATCAGAACCCATCTTGTATGGCTCTTCTTTTGGGAACTGTTATCTCGTACTTAATGACGTAGATGGCGTAAAGCTTTTGTGACCTTCATTTGCTGACATGGCATGACTCAAAACGAGAAGAAACAACTGCAAACATCCATGAATAGTGGAAACACGGAAATACGAAGTATGAATCTCGGGAAATTGTTGTTGTGTTAGGTGCTATCAAGTCAGCTCAGACTCATAGTGACCCTGTGTTGGGTTTCCAAGGAGGAGCTTGTGGGTTTGAACTGCCCACCTTGTGGTTCACAATCCAGTATTGATCCTATTGTGCCATATCAGGAGTCATCCAAAATGAAATGGAACACACAAAGATGGATATCCTAGCATTAATGAGCTGAAATGGACTGGTATGGGCCATTTTGAATGGTTTACTATGCAGAGAATGACAGATTAAAGAGGAATGGCCTCACATTCATCATCAAAAAGAACATTTCAAGATCCATCCTGAAGTACACCACTGCCAGTGATAATATCCAAGCACCTATACAATCTTTACGACTATTATTCACATTTACATATCAACCACTAATTGCAAAAATGAAGAAATTAAAGATTTTTACCAACTTCCGTAGTATGAAACTGATCAAATATGCAATCAACTTGCACAGATAATTACTAGTCATTGGAATGAGAAAGCTGGAAACCAAGAGAAAGGATGGAAAACATGACTTTGGTGATTGAAACAATGTTGGATATTGCGTGATAAATAAAATTTTGCTAGACCAACAACGTATTCATTGCAAAAACCATTTTTCAGTAACATTAACAGGTAATACACATGTGGATCTTTCCAGATGGAATACTCAGGAATCAAATTGATTACATCTATGGAAACAGACAATGGAAAAACTCAATACCATCAGTCAGAACAAAGCCAGGGACTGACTGAAGAACAGACCATCAATTGTTTATGTGCAACTTCAAGTTAAAGCTGAACGAAAATTAAAACAAGTCCACGAGAGCCAAAATATGACCTTGACTATATCTCACCTGATCTTACACACCATCTCAAGAATAGACACATTAAATACAATGAGTTGTGGGATGATATCAAGAATATAAGACATGCTAGACAGGTCTGGGGAAAGGAGATGGGGGATAAGATTCTTAAGACTCAGTAGTAATTGTTGTCATGATTAATTGCCATTGTCATAACTGTAAAGGTATAAGTTTTATAACATAAAGGGGGGAGTAGTTTATTCAACATTCCAGAACAGAGGACCCTGGGACCATCAAGGGAGAGGAGCATGAACGGAATGTGAGACTCTAACCAGAGAAATGGCAACACCAGAGATGTAGGCAGAGATGAAGACATGTAGAGAGAGAGAGCAGCTGAGGGCTCTACCTAGATTCATGGAAAGAGAAAGGCTGTGTGCTGGTGGCCAGGAGGCAGGCTTGCAGAATATACCCTTGGGGTTGTTCAAAATATTATATATTCTTGAGTGTTTCTGTGTACATCAAAAAAAAAATAAAGTGGCAAGTATATAAGGTTTTAATGATATATTATGATATTTCAAAATAGTATATAGAACAATAAATACAAAATTCTTATTATAATAAAAAGAACATAAGACATGAAGAAAACAATAAAGGTCATTAAAAAGGTAAGAAAGAAAGATCAAAACAGATTTCAGAAGAGATACAAACTTGTTCTTGGATGTAGAATAAAGTGAAAGAAGAAAAGACAAAGTAAAGAGTTGAACGGAAGATTTCAAAGGGCAGCTCAGGAAGACCGAGTCAAGCATTAAAATGAAATGTGTTAAGACCTGGAATCAGAAAACCAAAGAGGAGAACACGCTCAGCACTTCAAGTTCTTTCAGAACTGAAGAAGAAAAGAAAAAACTCAAGCCTCAAGTTGCCGTATTAAAGGATTCTACGGGTTGATGTCCTGGTACGGCACTGTAGGATAAGCACTAGACCACAAGGCCAGTGGTTCAAAGCCCCCAGCCACTCCTCGGAAACCCTATACAAGATCATTATAAGTCAGAACGGACTTGACCAAACTGAACACCAACAACAAGATGAGTTGAATTATGGTATGGGAGAAGAATATTTACAGTATTGTGGCCTGTCTTGGAAGAAGTGCAGCCAGAATATTCCTTAGAAACCAGAGTGGTGAGACTTTGTCTCTCATACTTTGGACATGCTATCAGGACGAACCAGTCCCTAGAGAAGGACACATCATGTTTGGTAAAGTGGAGGGTCAGAGAAAAAGAGGAAGACCCCCAACGAGATGGATTGGCCAAGTGGCAGCAGCATTGGGCTCAAGTGTAACAATAATTGTGGGGCTGGAGCTGCAGGACTGGGCAATTTTTTTTGTATACAGGGTCGCTACGAGTCAGAACTGATTTGATAGCACCTAGTCCTGCTGTGGCGCTGTGGGCTGATGCATCAGACTGCAAAGTCGTTTGAACTGCAAGGTCTGTGGTTCAAGCTCACCAGCTGCTCCTTGGAAACCCTCCTATACAGGGTTGCTTTGGGTCGGAATCGACTCAATGGTACTTCACAACAACAACAATCAACCACCAACACTCATGGAAGCAGCAGTCAAGAAATCAAATGACGTATTGCATTAGGTAAATCTGCTGCACAAGACCTTTTTAAAATGTTGAAGAGCAAAGATGTCAGCTTGAGGACTAAGGTGTGTCTGACCCAAGCCATGGTATTTTCAATAATCTCATATGCATGTGAAAGCTGGACATTGAATAAGGAAGACGGCAGAAAAATTGATGCTTTTGAGTTATGGTGTTGGAGAAGAATACTGAAAGTGCCATGGGCTGCCAAAAGAACCAACAGATCTGTGTCGGAAGAAGTGCAGCCAGAGTACTCCTTGGAGGCCAGGATGGCCTAACTTCATCTCTCATAGTTTGGACATATTGTCGGGAGGGACCAGTCGCTGGAGGAGGATATCATGTTTGGTAGGGTGGAGGGTCAGAGAAAAACAGGAAGACCCCCAGCAAGATGGATTTGCAATATGGCAACATCAATGGGCTCAAGCGTGGCAACAATGGTGAGGCTGGCCCAGGACTGGGCAGTGTTTCGGTCTGTTGTGCATAGGGTCGCTATGAGTCGGTACCAACTCGATGGCACCTAACAACAACAACAAAAACCTGGTGTGGTGCTGTAGGTTAATACGCTGGACTGCAAAGTCAGTTTGAATGGCAATGTTGGTGATTCAAGCTCCCCAGATGCTCCTTGGAAACCCTATACAGGGTCGCTATGGGTCAGAACTGACTCAACGGCACTTAACAACAACAACAAAAGCAGTTGGCAAAAAACTGGCAGTGTTGTGGTTTTGCAGGATAAACACTGGAGTGTTAACCACAAGGTTTGAGTCAGCAGCCACTCCTTGGGGGTAAGATGAGGCTTTCTTGTCCCACCAAGATTTACAGCCTCAGAATCCCTATACAAGGTTGCTATGAGTCAGTACTAAATTGATGGCACTTAACAACAACAACAGTGGGCAAAACACTGAATGATGCAAGAAGCATCAAGAGAACATGAAAGAATACACAGAGTCACTGTACTACAAAGAACTGGTTGATGTTCAGCCATCTCAGGAGGTAGCACATATAGTTAAGAATCAATGATATTGAAGGAAGAAGTCCAAGCTACACTAAAGGCACTGGTGAAAAACAAGACTCCAGGAATTAACAGCATGCCAACTGAGATGTTTCAACACATGGACGCAGTGCCAAGAAAGTTGGGAGACAGTTACCTGGCCGACCCATGGAAGAGATCCCTGTTTGTGTCCATTCCAAAGAAAAGTGATCCAATAAAATGTGGAAATTATCAAACACTATCCTGGTGTGGCACTGTGGGCCAAAGCACTGGACCCCAAGGTCAGTTTGAATCACAAGGTCGGCAGTTCAAGCTCAGCTGCTCCTTGGAAATCCTATACAGGGTCTCTGAGTTGGAACCGACTTGACAGCACTTACCAACAACAACAATGATTAATATATCTTTAATACAGGGAGCGGGGTGGCTCTGAAGGCTAAGCACTGGACTTCGAACCAACCACAAAGTCAGTGGTTCGAACCCATCAGCTTCCCTGAAGAAAAAGATGAGGCTTTCTGTGAAACCCTATACAGAGTGGCTGAGTTGGAACCAACTTTAGGGTATGGAACAACAACAACATCTTTAATGGTCAGCAAGAGGCAGACCCCCAAAGAGAAAGACTGCCACAGTGACCGCCACAATGAGCCCAAACATAACAACAACTATGAAGCTGGATTGGGACCAGGCAGTGTTTGTTCTGTTGTGCACAGAGTTGCTATGTGTTGGAGACAACAACAACATCAGTAAAGTCACAGGCAAGTACAATTTTGCTGAAGTGATTCAACAATGGTTACAGCAATACATCAATAGGCAACTACAGAAATTCAATCAGGATTCAGAAAGGATATGGAATGAGAGATGTAATTTCTGATGTCACATGGATCTTGGTCGGAAGCAGAGAATAACAGAAAGGTTTTTACTTGTGTTTTATTGACTGTGTAAAGAGATCGGCCTGTATGGATCATAAGAAACTATGGATACCATTGCAAAGAACAGGAATTCCAGGACACTTGATTGTGCTCATGAAGAACCTGTACAGAGCCCAAAAGAACAGAACAAGGCAACACTGAATGGTTTACGATTAGGAAAGGTGTGCTCCAGAGTTGTAGCCTTTCACCATACTTATTCAATCTGTATGCCGAGCAAATAATCCGAGGACCTGCATAATTTGTAGAAGAACCTGGAATCAAGGTTGGAGGACGACTCATTAACAACCTGCAACGTGCACATGATACAACCTTGCTTGCTAGAAGCTAAGAGAACTTAAAATATTTACAGATGAAGATCAAAGACCACAGTCTTCAATATGGATTGCACCTCGATGCAAAGAAAACAATAATCCTCACCACTGGACCAACAAGCAACATCATGATAAATGGAAAAAATATCGATGCTGTCAAGGACTTTGTGTTACCTGGCTTCACAATCAACACCCATGGAAGCAGCAGCCAGGAAATCACACCGAGAAAATCTATTGCAAAAGACCTCTTTAAAGTGTTAAAAAGCAAAGATGTCACTTTGAGGACTAAGGTGCCTGATCCAAGCCATGAAAATTTTAATTACCTCAGATGCATGTGAAAGCTGGACAATGAATAAGGGTGACCGAAGAGGAATTTGAATTATGGTGTTGGCAAAGAATATTAAGTCTACTATGGACTGCCAGAAGAATTAATAAATCTGTCTTGGAAGAAGTACAACCAGAACACTGTGGACATATCCGGAGACTAATTCCTGGAGAAAGATATTATGCTTGGCAAAGAAGAGGGTCAGCGAAAAAGAGAATGCTCTTTGGCCGCAGTCAGAGGGTCAGAGAGTGCAATGACTGTGAAGATGCTACAGGACTGGGCAGTGTTTTGCTCTGTTGGGCTTTTTGGCATCGCTGTGATTTGGAGTCACCTCAACCGCATCAACAATATCTCCACTACCACCTGGGGAATGCTTCCCAGATTCCTGCAGTACTCGTCATCTGCGTATGATTGAACTCTCTACACAACTTCATTTTCCATGACACCAGGAACATCTTGAGGCCATAAAGGTGCCTCATTCTTTTCTGCACCCCCAGTATCCAGGGCTGTGTTCATCCCACAGTTGATGTTGAGTAAAAGCTATGGCAGAGATTAGTGGATTGGAGCGCTTCTCATCAGCCTCTCACTGGGGTACCATCTTTAAATTAGCCCCCACAGTGGTCTAGAGAAGAGGGGGTCCAGAAACCCTTCAGCTCATGCTCAGTTTAGTGGGAGAGGTGGCTGTCACCTGGCAGGGCAGGTGGGGTGTCGAGTGGTCAAGACAGCAGGTGGGGAAGACTCCATGGGTATACAGTGCTGTCTTGGAGAGTCACCAGAGCTCCAGGCAGTTGGAGCCATAGGGACTTATTCTCATGGTTGAACTGGGCTGTTGGGAAAGGATTATGGCTCTTAAGTGAGATTAATGTGCCATTTTACTCATGATGGATGAGGCTCACACACCCAACTTCCTGGTTACCTTGGATCTCCAGAGAGCAGAGATTAAAGGCCGGACTTTCAAAGAGCTGCATGTGAGAGTAAGGACATTGACCTCTGTGACCTTCAGGAACCCAAAGGTGTGGTTCAGAGCTTTTCCTGTGTGTCTGTCTGCAGGGAGCAGAGAGTGGCCCCAGTCTAAGAAACAGGTAGAGGGTATTTTCTGGGGCCAGATACTGCTCTAACTGCACTGCTATTTACTTATGCATTTCCAGTTCCAGCTTTATTGTGTTGATTTTGACTCATAGAGCTCACATGTATGTCAGAGTAGAACTGCATACTATTCTGGGGTTTTCTGGGGTTTTTTTGGGCAGGGGGAAGTAGATTGCCAGGTCTTTCTCCAGAGGTGCCTCTGGGTGGACCTGAACTTGTAACTTTTTGGTTAAGCACCAAGAGTGTCAACCGCTTGCATTATCCAGGGACTCCATGAATGTGTTGAACCCTCACTATTATACAGCAGTCCTGGTGTGGCGCTGTGGGTTAATGCGCCAGACTGCAAAGCCATTTGAACAGCAAGATCGGCGGTTCAAGCTCACCAGCTGCTCCTTGGAAACCCTATACAAGGTCACTACGATGGCACTTCAAAACAACAACATTATTAGAATAAAGAGTGCTGGTGTGGTGCTGTGGGCTAATGCATCAGACTGCAAGGTTGTATGAACTGCAAGGTTGGTGGTTCAAGCTTACTAGCTGCTCCTTGGAAACTCTATACAGGATCAGAATTGACTCGATGGCACTTAACAACATTATTAGACTAAGGAGCTCTGGTAGTGTAGTGGTTATGAGTTGGACTGCTAACCTCAAGGCCAGCAGTTTGAAACTATCAGTGGCTCCGTGGGAGAAAGATGAGGCTTTCTGCCTCCCATAAAGATTAACAGCCTTGGAAACCCTATACAGATTCTCTATGGGTCAGAACCGACTCGGCAGCAGTTAACAACAATAAGAAACTCTGGTAGCGTAGTGCTTATGAGTTGGGCTGCTAACCTCAAAGTCAGCAGTTCGAAAGTACCAGCGGTTCTGCAGGAGAAAGATGAGGCTTTCTGCTCCCGTAAAGATTTACAGCCGCAGAAACCCTATGCAGGGTCGCCATGAGTCAAAACTGATTCTATGGCACACTGCAATCTGCCCACCATTATTAGGGTGGTATCCTTGTGGTATTGCGGATAATGTGGGACTGCAAGGTCGGTTTGAACTGCAAGGGTGGTGGCTCAAACTCAACAGCTGCTCCTCAGAAACCCTAGACAGGGTCGCTATGAGTCAGAACCAACTCGGCAGCACTTAACAATTATTAAGATAAGCACTGGACAGCTAACCACATGGTTGGCGGTTCAAACCTACCAGGCACTCTTTGGAAACCCTAATCAGGATTGCTATGAGTTGGAACCAACTCACCAACACTTAACAATTATTACCTGTTTTACAGAGGGGGCTATACTGAGCTTCAGACTCTTGCCTAAAGTCACATAGCTAGTAAAGAGCAGAGCTGGGATTTGAACTCAGGCAGCCAGGGCCACATCCATAATGCTCCACCTCTGGATCCTGTAGGTGCTCCCTCCCTTCCTGCCTCCTCTCCCCAGGCTCCGAGGGAGAAGTTCTGTGTAGAAGCTGAGATCCCAGGCTGGGGCCCGACTTTCTTCCTGGGCCTCTGGCTGAGACATTTGCTCTGCTTGACCAGAGACCTGATCCCAGCTAGACACCAAATGTACAGGGAGTCAGTGTAGGCGTGTGCATGTGTACCTGTGTATGTTTGTACACATGCATGTGTGCAGGTACGTGAAGATGCTTCTGTGTGTGTTGGTGCATGTGTGTACCTTCAAGTGTGTGTATGTGTGCCTGGGTCTGGGCACATGGTCACATGTATGGCTGGGTGCAGGGACGGTGGTGAGGTAGGGAAGCTCTGGTGGGGAGGGTGGCACCTGCCTCACCTTCGAAGAGGAAGGTCTCATTCCAGTGGGGGTTCAGATTCTTCCGCTTGACCTTGGTCTCCAGCTTGTGCTTCTTGTCTGGTAGCAGGTAGATCTTGACGAAGGGGTCGCTGGTGCCACTGAAGTCCTTGGCCGGCAGCTCCTGGGCCTTCATGATCTTCACAGTGAGCGTGGACTCCTGGAAGTTGTAGCCGACACTGAACTGGATCCGGCCTAGGTTCTCTCGACTGCAGCCCTCGTGGGCTTCATCCTCCTCCGAGCCAGGGGAGAGCTGGGGGTGGGGAGAGTCAGGGTGTTGAGGACAGTTTCCCCTTTCCCAAGGCCCCTACCAGGGCCAGTATGGTAGGGGACAGGCCTGAGCCTGAGGCCAGTCCAGCTGCCCAGAGCGACCCCCTCCCTCTGGTCCCCCACCCATGAGGATGCTGAGCCTAGGCCAGGCCAGACAGCCTGTCTCCTGAATGCTAGAGCAGTGTGCCCAGGCCTCCCCCGACCCCAAGCAACACCACAAGCTTCCTTCTCATTGGTGGGCCCTGGGGTTCCTGAGCTCTCCCACCTCCACCTTCCTGACCTGTGGGGCCCACTACGGACTGCACCAACACAAAACTGAAAAACACACGTTCACATCGCAAAAGACTATCCAGATTTGTCTTTGGAAAGTGACTCTGTGGGGTACCAAGGGTGATGTGATTTACAAAATGACAATGGCGTGTTTGGAGAGCAATGTCTAGTTGCATAAGACCATATCATCCAGGACACTTAAAAATCCTGTTCTCCAGACTCCACCCAAAGAGTTGGTTTAGGTGGGCTGGGTGGGGCCCAGCATCTGCATTGTTTAAAGAGCACCTTAGATGAATATAGTCACTACATGTGGCAGGGAAGACACACCTGCATTCAGTCCCCATCCCTGAAGGGGGTCCAGGACAGAGGGTGCAGTGGGTCTAGAATTCCTAACCCGATGTTGGAAACACAGAAGTGATAGGGTGGGGGTGGGTGGGTGGGTGAAGGGAGTCTCTGAGTGGGCAGTTAACACACTGAAAGGTTGGAGGTTGGAATCTACCCAGAGATACCTCAGAAGAAAGGCCTGGTGATCTCCAGCCATTGAGACCCCTGTGGAGCACAGCTCTACTCAGACACATATGGTGTCGCCATGAGTTGGAAATGGGGGTGGGGTCTCTCAGCCAAGTGTTCTCATGGAGAGCAGCTGGGGAGGTGCTGGAACCCTCCCCAGACCCAGTCATGGCGCCCACTTGGTGCAGGTGTCCTGTCTAAAGCATCTCAGAGAGTAGGGTGAGAGGAGGACTCGGCTCCAAGTGCACAGTGAAGGCAAAGTCTGCCGGCACCTTTGTATCGCCCACTCCCCATGGTCTGAAATACTAAGTGACCACCAGACAGTAAGAATGGACAGTGCACACCTACCGTGGATGAAGACTCACGTCACCTTCTTACTGAATCCTGACAACAGCCAGGCGAGGCGGTTATCATCACTCTCTAACTGACGAGACTGGCTCAGAGAGGTTAAGTCACTTTCCAAGGTTGCACAGCCAGTACAGACCCACTGAGACAGTAGCCCCACATCCCCAGGCAATGGGGAGACTCTCCCCCTCTCGAGCTTGCCCGGACTCACCCACCACAGGTGAGACTCAGACAAATCACACTAATCAAAGGAAGGGTCCCCTGTCACATGACTCCTGGTGGCGTTGTGGTTATATGATTGGCTGCTGACCGCACCAGCTGCTCCATGGGAGAAAGATGTGGCAGTCTGCTTCCGTAAATATTACAGCCCTGGCAGGCCTACAGGGTCACTATGAGTTGGAACCCACTGGAGAGCAGTGGGAATCCCGTGTCAGTTGGCTGCTGTGCTCAGGCCCTGCCCTGTGGTTTGGGCCTCACCGGCATGCCCTCATTTACTCCTTATAACAAGCCCAAGAGGCAGGTACAACCAGATTCCATTTGGATTTGGAGCACAGAGAGGTTGGGTGGCTTGCCCCAAACCACCTGTGACAAATAATGGCTGACTTGGGATTCAGGCCAGAACCCACTCTCTCTCCACCTGGCTCTCACACTCCTCCTGGGGTGTCAAAGAGAAATAGGGGGGCCTCTAGTACCTTTCTTTGACTGGATCAACAGTCCTGACAGCCCCTCTAAGACCCCTGAAGTGAACTTCAGTCCCGAGCCCACTGCCCCAGGGCTATCAGCTCATACCAGGCTCACTCCTTCAGAACCTGGTTCCTGAATCTGCTGACCGGGGGCCACAGACCTGCCTGTGGGGTCCCTTTCAGTCCTCTCCATAGTCTGGCCCTGCCTGCTGACCCTCCCTGTGACTGAGACCCTAAGACATGTAGGGTCTTCTCTGTAGGGTTCAGTGTCCGGTGAGTGAAGCCCAGCCGACCCAGCCCCATCTGAGGCTCCCTCTGGCCACCTGGTCAGTTGGGTATCACCTCAGCAGGGGGAAGTGGCTATATGTCTGTTTCAAGCCTTTCCTAGCACAGTCATAGCCCTGAGACCT
Source organism: Chrysochloris asiatica (assembly GCF_000296735.1). Classification (NCBI taxonomy): domain Eukaryota; kingdom Metazoa; phylum Chordata; class Mammalia; order Afrosoricida; family Chrysochloridae; genus Chrysochloris; species Chrysochloris asiatica. The sequence continues at coordinate 1,381,288 of NW_006408828.1, forward strand.
AATTAACCAGCCGGGGCAGCTCCCTGATGCTGTCTCCATGGCAACATGACTGGCCAACCCCAGGGGAAATGCTGCCCCAGCCCCTGCTCCTGCAGAAGGCAGTATCAAAGAGTATCCAAGTGGCCCCTACACTGGGGCAACAGCTCTGACATGCCTGACTCTCAGTCTGACCAGCTGTGGGTGCCCAACTTGTCCAGTAATCCCAGCTTCTGACAACCAGAGAGAGGCCTGGGGCCCTCAGGGTTTGGGTGAGGTCACAGTGAACCCATTTTATCATCACTATCCTGGGACAGTGCCCTGGGTGGGGCAGCTACTTGCTCCCCACCTCCTCCTCTGAGTATGTGAGAGGGAAGGAGAAAGAGAGATTGTGCCTGTAGGTCCTTCTTCAGTTTGCAGCTGCCAGCCCCTCCCTAAGGGCTACAAGGTGCAGGCAAGCTGGCTGAGAAGGGGCCAGTCCTTCTGGGAACCTGGCTACTTGGAAGCTCTAACCAATTAGGAGTTTGCAGAGCGGCCAGGTGGGTGTCCTTCCATCCAAGGCCAACCACATGGGTAGGGGGAGATGGGAAGAAGGTGGTGGAGGGTTAGGCTCACAGGGGCCTGTGGCATGGGGAAGGCAGGCAGGCTGGAGGGAGACAAGATCTGGGATAGGAACCATCTCAGGTTCTACTCTGATCCCAAAGCAATGCAGAATTGAGACCCCCCCTCCCCCTAACTTTCCCCAAGGCTGCTGACTCAGGATCTGCATTTTAACCAATTCCCCAGATGATTCCAGTGCAAATGAAAATTTGAGATGCTCTGGGCTAGAAAAGGGCAGTGGTTATGGGTGACTAGAGCTGGCTGGAATGCTGTATGGCAGGAGAGTGGGGCCTCAGGGATGGTGGTGGCTTTGGGATTAGCTCTGTGGTAGCCGGAGAGGACTGAAGTCCAGGGAAAGGAAGTGACTTGCCCTAGGTCAAGTCCGGTTGAGCAGAGCAGCCTCCCAATCCTACACTTTCTGGAAGTCTTCTTGGGATTTCTGAGCTGGAAGACCTTTAACTGATTCCTGTTTGCCAATCTTTCACTTCCCAATCCCAGTGTCCTCTCCCTGTAGGGTTTGGGGAGGGAGGTGTTGATCCCCCCTTGAAATTTGGGACCCTAGGGCTCTTTGGGGACTCCTGGTGTGGCACTGTGGGTTAATGTGCTGGACTGCAAAGTCGTTTGAACTACAAGTTCTGTGGTTCAAGCTCACCAGCCGCTCCTTGGAAACCCTATACAGGGTAGCTATGCGTCAGAACCAACTTCATGGCACTTAACAACAACAACAACAGTGCTCTTTGGAGGAGTTCTGGTGTGGCGCTGAGGGTTAATGCACTGGACTGCAAAGTCGGTTTGAGCTGCAAGGTCAGTGGTTCAAGCTCACCAGCCGCTCCTCAGAAACAGGGTCGCTATGGGTCGGAACTGACTTGATAGTTTTAACAATAGGGCTCTTGGAAGGAGTTCTGGTAACATAGTGGTATGAGTCAGGCTGCTAACCCCAAGGTCAGCAGTTCGAAACTACAAGCAGTTCCGTGGGAGAAGGATGAGGCTTTCTGCTCCCATAAAGGTGTACAGCCTTGGAAACCCCATTCAGGGTGGCTATGAATTGGAACTGACTTCACAGCACATAACCACCACCACGAGGGTTCTCTGAAGTCCTGGTGTGGTGCTGTGGGTTAATGTGCTGGACTGCAAAGTCGGTTTGAGTTGCAAAGTTGGTGGTTCAAGCTTACCAGCCACTCCTCAGATACACTAAACAGGGTTGCTGTGGGTTGGAACCACTCGATGGCACTTTACAACAACAAAGGCTTTTCAGGGAGTCTTGCTGTGATGCTGCAAGGTCAGTTTGAACCGCAAGATTGGTGGTTCAAGTCCACCAGCTGCTCCTCGGAAATCCTATACAGGGTCACTATGGGTTGGAACAGATTTGACAGCACTTAACAACAAGGAGCTCTGGTAGCGTAGTGGTTACGGATCAGGCTGCGGACCTCAAGGTCAGCAGTTCGAAACTACCAGTGGTTCCGCGGGAGAAAGATGAGGCGTTCTGCTCCTGTAAAGATTTACAGCCTCGGAAACCCTGTACAGGGTTGCTATGAGTCGGAACTGACTCCACGGCACTTAACAACAACAACAACAACAACAACAACAACAAGGCGCTCTGGTAGCGTAGTGGTTACGAATCGGGCTGTGAACTGCAAGGTCAGCATATCGAAACTACCAGTTGTTCTGTGGGAGAAAGATGAGGCTTTCTGCTCCCGTAAAGATTTACAGCCTCGGAAACCCTGGACAGGGTCGCTATGGGTCAGAACCGACTCCACAGCACATAACAACAACAACAACACAACAAGGGCTCATTAGAAAGCAATGGTCATGACTCGTCCCTGCCATTAGGGGGCACCATGCAAAGAAGCCAACCTGTCTATCTTGGTAAAAAGGGGCCAGGACTAGGATCCCAAGAAGCAGGGGCCCCTGCTGGCCTGTTCTCTAGGGGCCCCAGCTGTCCACAGCAGTGGTTCCGGGAGGCCCCTAGTTTGGGGATACAAGACCTACTCAGCCAGGGGGTCCACCTCAGACCTCCACTCAAAGGGACGCCACTGTGAAGGAAGGGATAACTTCTGCCCTCAGTCCTCTGTCCACCAACCTTCCCTTCTAGGATCAGAAAAAAAATCTCACAGGAGTAGATTTTCCTAAATCCCTTAGAAATCCAGAGGAGTCTTGGTGGCACAGTGGTTAAGCACTTAACTGCTAACCACAAGGTCGGCGGTTTGGACCCTCAGCCTCTCGGTGAGAGACAGCTGTGGCAGTCTTTCCTTGGCCAACATTTACAACCTTCGAAAACCCTTGTAAACTCTGTCCTATAGGATCGCCTGAATGGCAAATGGTAACAGGTTTGGAATCCAGAAAGGAGTTGAAGGAGGATGGGCATTCTTTTTCTCACTGACAGATGAGAAAACTGAGGCATGGAGAGGCTATCTCAGCGAAAGAGCTGGGGAAGAGCCCAAGTCACAGGTACTGAACAGTCCTTATGGGTTTCCCTTCCTGTGTGGACTGACTCCATCCGAACACTTCTCACCCGTGCCCACCCCCACCCCACCCTTCTCACCATGAGCATCTCGCTGGTGAGGGAGTTGACGAGGTCTGAGACAGAGGAGCGTGGCTCGGTGCGACGGTCAGACTCATCGTGGGGTGTCTGGCCCGGCACGGGGGCTGTGTTCACTGCTTTCCCGCCTGTGGGCAACCTGGGGATGGGGGAGTTGGATGAGCAAGGATTGGCAGGTGGGTGTGGGCTGGACACCATGGGCCTGTTTGCAGCAGGTCTATCTCTGAGGACCTGCAGGCAGGCAGAGTGGCACGCTGGTCCACCGAAAACCTGGCTTCCCATGGAGACTGGTACTCTATCCCTGTCCTCCTTGCAGCTCAGATCCCCTTACCTCTGTCCTGGGACCTGGGTTCATTGCTCTCAGATGCTCCCTCCTGTTCCTCCCCAGAAACTCCCCCACCCTCCAGCCATTATCTTGGCCTGGAGGTCTCTGAGCATGCCTTCCACACCAGGTCTGCTCCCTGGACCCACTGCCCAGGCCTCTCTGCATCGTCACCCTCTGTAAACGTTCCCAGCCTGTGTCTCAGAGCTCACCACCTGTGTTTGCTTGGGCTCAGCGACAGAACGTCTGCCCTTCCCTGCAGGCGGACTGCGGACTCAAGACCAGGATCTACACAGCCCTGTCCGGGAGAAAGCTCCTGGTGACAGAGCCCTTCTGTCACTTTACTCCACTGTCACCACCTGACACATGTGACCACTGAGCTCTTAAACTGTGGTGAGTGTGACGGAGAACTGATTTTTACTTCAGTTCATTTAAAAACTGCCTCGTGGTGGGTAGAGAGTATCTACAGCCCTGACCTCCTTCCAGCCCCGACCCTTCTAAAAGGCACTCTGTGGCTACAGCCTCTGCCCGATCTCTTCCAGGGGCTGAGGAAGATGGGGCACATATTAGGTCCTGTCTACATCCGGTTCCATGTGGTTCCTGGGAAGCTTCGCTCTGGCTCAGGGCCTGGCTGGTGAGTCTGGACTCTTTCAGCCCAGGCTCAGGAAGGGGGAACCAGAGCCCTGCCCAGGACCAGGCTGGAACATCCCATGAGGAGGAGGGGGTGGGGTAGGCAGGAGGAGACAGGGGACTGGCAGCATGAGGTTAGACTTGAAGAGCTGTGGGACAGCCACAGACTGAAACAGACACACGGGCTGGACAGGAGCCACGGCCTCTGGGCTACACCAGCCACCAGTCCACAGCCGGCCATGACAGGCAGACAGACAGACATGCATGAGTAGATGCCAGGGCCTGGAGGGGAGACATCAGAATCCAGCAGCAGGTTGCACACACACACACACACACACACACACACACACACACACAAACATGGCACACATGCAAGCATGAGACTCCCAAGGGAACAGGGGTACCAGAGCAGCCAGGCGGGTGACCAGAAGAGCTGTGACAGCCCCCACAGTGACAGCCCCCTTACATCCTGGGAGCAAACATATTTTGGGGAAACCCTGGCATGCCAAGGTTTGCATTTAAATTGGGACCCACTGAAACAGAAAAAGTAGGAAGCGGTTTTTGGGGGCAGACACTCCAGCAGCATCAGACGCCTCCACACACCTGCTGTGGAGACCTGGCCCGGCCTTGGCAACTTGGAAATGCCCCCAGCCCTCCCAGGGCCACGCCGGGGCATGGCTGCATGTCCACAGCAGCGCACACCCGGATGTACAAACACACATACACACACACACACACGTGTACATGTGCTCACGCAGACAGGCACGGGGAGGAAGAGGAGACTGAAATAGCTGAAGAGGTAAAGTCAGATTAATAATAGAGCAGGAGAGGAGCGCGCAAAATTGGCTGCTGAAAGTATGAGGACGTCGGAGTGATTCTGGCCACATCACAGCATCAGCGCAGCTGCAAAGCAGCCTGGGAAAGATGGTCAGCACCACGGAAGCTGTCAGAAGTCACAGGACAGAGAGGGACAGAGACGAAAGGCACAGAGAGGCAGAGGGAGAGGCCAAGGGCCCCGTCACCGGCCCAGGGACATCCCTGTGAGGAGCAGATGGAAGGAAGGAGAGAGAGGAGGACGAAGAAAGGGTTAGTAAGAGACGCATGATGAAGGCTGCTGGGCGGACAAGGGGTCAAGGAGGAGCCAGTTGGCCAAAAGGAGAGGCAGAGAGGAGGCAGGGAACACACATGGGGCAGAAGAAACATGGTGACTTCGGAGCAAGGAGAGCAATGGGGTGGGTGGCCTGGTCTCCGCCCTGCCCCTTACTAGGGTGGGGGTGGGCCACGGTGGAAACCATTTGGATCCCAAGAAGCAATGGCAAAGGGGAGGGTTGAGAGAGTGAGCCTGGAATGGGTGCAGGACAATGGGTGAGTGTGGAATGGGCACAACTGGCCATGGGAGCCAGGGCCTCCCTCCTGGGTCCTTGAAGTCTGATGTCGAGTCTGTGGTGAGGCCCAGGGGTGGTGGGTCCTGGATGGGACTTCAAGGCCACCGGGAATTCTAGTGACCCGCCCTCTCCCTGTTCACTTGCTGACACCAACCCCCACCCCACTTGGGACCTGAAATGACTGCTTCTCCTCATAGGTCCTCCTGTCTCCCAGAAGACCTTCCGGAGCCTGTTGCTAACAGGTCATGAGGGGGTGCAGATCTTCCCCAACAATCTAGGGTACATGTGACCAAAAGACTACCTGGGTGGAGAAGGGTGGGCCTGGACCAAGCAGGATAAGGGACCGCGGAGGGACAGCTGACCCAGCCCATCCCTCCCAGGTCCAGAGGCCTGGGGTCCTCAGGGTGGAGCTAATAGGAACCTTCAGGATGAGAGCACTCCATTCCGAATCCCCGGGTACCACAAGGGCCCTGAGGGAGGAGTTTCCAAGATGGGATGGGCATGAGCAGGTGTGAATGGCATGTGTCCACTCGGAAAGCCAGGTGAGGCGGGGCAGGCCCATAGCCTTCGCCTCCACACCCACCTTTCCCAGGAAGGATGGCGACAAGCTGATATCATGATCAGAAGGGATGGGTGTGTTAAAATATGGAGCGAGACCTAAGTGGCAAGGAGGTAAAAATAGGCTGTGGGTGAAAATGGAGCCAGTTAATTAACACATGGGTGATGCGAAATCTCGTTTCCAGCCTGCACCTGCTCCCTCACGCTTCACACCTTTCCCCTAGAGGGGCTCTGGTCCCCAGTAGCCTTTCAGAGGCCTCGAGCATCTCCTACTCCCTCTCCCTGTGGCCTGCCAGGAACCGTGGCTCCAGCAGTGCCCAGATGGGTTGAGGTGGCAAGTCCCCCCTCCTGCACATGGGCTCAGGGTTGATACCATCCCTGATGCTGAGGGAACTCACTGGCCCCTCTCCTGCCCTCCTCCCTGGGGCCTCTAGCCCTGCCCGCCATAGACAGGCAACTGTGCACTTGGCATGGAGGGACACCCAGTGGCAGCCTTGGCTAGCCCTTCCTAGCCTCTTCCCCAGTGTCAGGGTCACCCATCCACTCACAGAGCTGACAAGTGCCCAGCCTCAGGGCCTGTCTTCCTCATTAGAGTTTAGCATGTCAGAGCTGGAAGACAGCTACAGGGAGCACTTCGTAGGGGTTACCCTGTACAATGCCTTCACTTGTCAGAAGATGAGGCAGAAGCCCAGGAGGGACTGGGACTGGTCCAAGGTCCCAGGGCCCAAGCTAGAAGGCCAGGGTCCTGTCTGCCAGATCTCCTGTTTTACCTATATGGGTTTCCTAGTGAGCCTGGCCCAAGGAATGAGGCCTCCTCCTATTGCTAGGGCAGGGGTGGTGGTGGGAGAGGCAATGGCATGGTGTCACCCAGCCAAGAGCTACCTTGCCTTTGTAATGCCACCCAAGTTCTGGGACCTCTGACCTGTCCCCAAGACCTTTGTCATGCCACCCTAGTTCTGGGACCTCTGACCTGTCCCCAAGATCTTTGTCATGCCACCCTAGTTCTGGGACCTCTGACTTGTCCCCAAGACCTTTGTAATGCCACCCTAGTTCTGGGACCTCTGACCTGTCACCAAGATCTTTGTAATGCCACCCTAATTCTGAGACCTCTGGCCTGTCCCCAAGAGCAGAGCTCCAGTCCTTCCTTGGAGGGCTGCTTGGAACCATTTCCTGAATTTCTGATGTCCAAGGCCACAGAAGTAAATGCCAGTCCTCTGCTGGTCTCACAGGGCCCTGAGGGCCAGCCAGCAATGGGGTCACCAGGGATAGAAAGCCTGCTGGAGCCAGCCTCACCCTCCCATGTCCTCCTCTGGCCTCCTGGGCTCAGAGGCCACCTCTCTCTCTGGCCCTGTCGCCAGGCCTCCCCTGAGCCCCAGTGTTCTCTGCCTTCTGTCCCTCCCCACACGGGCTCCTCACCCTCACCCATTTGAAGCCCAGTCACACTCCTGCAGAGATGGGGGGGGGGCAACCACCATAAAGGGGCCTGCAGGCAAGAGGGAGGTTGAGGTGTTGTGGATGAGGGAGAACAGGCTTCGCCCCTCCCTGACATCCCCTCCACCCAGCAACCACCAGAGAAACAGGGATTTCGGGGTCGGAGATGGGGGCAGATGAAAAATGGAGGGGCTGCAGAAGAGAGCCAAGCAGGGAGATGGGGGCAGAAAAGGCTGGGCTTGCTCCGGGCCAGGGGCAGGCGTGCCCGGGGAGCAGGCTTGATCCAGAATGGTCCCAGGATGGCCACATGGCCTCAGACCCAAGGGGCACCACCACGGTGGATGTATGGGAAGGCACCAATTGGGGAGGGGACTTGTCTTCCTGGCGCCAGCATCCGCTGAAGTACTGCCACCTAGTCCAGCTGCTGGGCCGGTCAAGGGGGGTGGCCTGTCCACGCCTCCTCCTCTGCCGCCGCCGCCGCAGACCCTCGCCTGTGCGCGTACCTCTTGTCCCCCTGAGCGTTCTGGTTCAGCTGGGTTCCTGGGGTTTGCAGGTCAGGGATATTGGCAAAGTCATCCTGTTCCGAAAGCCCTAAGACCAAGGATAGCACCACCATCCGGCCTTCCCTGCCCGGGGCGGGCAGCCCAGCGGCCGGGGGTGCAGCGAGGAGGCCCCATGGGCGGGGGCAGGGGAAGGAGAGAGAGAGACAGAGACAGAGACAAAGAGAGAGAAGAAAAAAGCGTAAGAAACTGGCCCTGTGGAGAGAGAGTCACCCCTCAGCACTGTCAACAGGAGTAGAACAGAGTAGGGGGAGGTAGGGAGCTGGGGGTGTCTAGAGTCCAAGCTGTCTTGGGATGAGAGAGCAAGGTTCTTTGTAGAGAAATGGGGACTGCCCCAGGAGAGCTCTGGTATGGGGGTAGGAACTGGGGAAAGGGAGCCTAGGCCCTGGGACACCTCAGCTTTCCAAAGGCTGATTCAAGGTCAGAGGTCACAAGACTTGGGCCATTGGGAGGAAAGGTTAGGGCTTGGCAGGCAGGTTGGGGCTCTCAAAAGGTTCAAAATCCAATGGGTGCTGTCTCTGTGCTTATAGAGGGCCCTCAGAAAGTTAGTTTTGGGGTAGAAGCCAGACAGAAGTCCTAGATGCGAGGGTCTCTGGCTACATAGCCCATCAGAGGAGAACGGAAGTATCTCTGGCAAACAGCCCTCAGAGGTGTCCCTGTCACCATCAGGGGCCTTATTCTATGTGCCCCCCCTTCCTGGAGATCCAAGCAATAACCATGAAGATTTGGGGGTCCCATTTGGGGACCTTTCTTTGGAGATATAGTCTAGAAGACACTGAACAGCAAAGGTGAGGAGAGCGAAACTGCAGGTCATGCAGGTAGGAAAAAGTCTTGGTAAGAGGACAGGTAGCCGGAGTCTGCAGGGAAGACGGCGTGGAGAGGCTGGAGACGCAGGTCATGGAGAAGTGAGAGTCTCTTGGAGTGGACACATGGTCCGAAGTCGAAGCATGGCATACTCAAAAGACACTAGGCAACTGCCCTGGAGCTTTGCAGGGTCACCTGCATATTCCAGGGAGAGAAGGAAGCGCTGATGGTCTGCTGCCCCTCAAAATCATCTAACATCATGGGCATTTTCTGGGTGCTTTATAGAATCCATGCAGTGCTGGGTCTTTGGAAGAAACAAGGCAGAGGTATTCACAGATGGGGCAGGTATGGAAGCATCAAAGCCCAAGAGGAAGAAGATAAGACCACCAGGCCATTTCTGAGGGGAGGGGATCCTGGGTCAGGAATTCTGCCAGCAAATCAACCTTCAGAAGGCAACGTTTAGAGGATGAGCTCAGTCTAGTGACTTCCCACAGAGGTTGTTGAAAAGAGGCTTGCACAGGTGAGAGCAACATCTTGAGAAGCGGGATGGGGAAATGGCAGGTGCCGGTGGGTGGGAGCAGACCAGAGGAGGCAGCCACGTGGTTGGCCTTCTTTGTCTGTTGCCCGGGGCACAGTGGTTCCAGGCTGACATTCAAATTGGCATCCAACTTCGGGGAAACAAATCCTTCCTTCCTTCAGGACAAACCCTCCTTTTCTTTGTTTCCTGCCCACCGGTACTCATTGGTAAAATTCCATTTGGCTGCTTGGGAGCTAGTTGAGCTGGGGGAAGGCGAACCCAACAAAAACAACATGTTTTTCCCCGGTTAATGCATTTCTCAGATACTCCTTTTGCTCTTCTTGAAAAAACAAAGCAGCTCCTCTGCATAAATAGCCAATTTGTCATTCTCTCCAGCACTGAGAACCTCAAGGACCAGAATGAGGGGCCCGAGGAGCAGAGAAGTGGGAAGAGTCACCCCCCTAAACAGGAAGAATATCACTCTCCCAACATGAGGCAGTTGGCATCTGATTCTCTACCTGGCCCACCAATGTTTGGGGGCTCCAAAGCTTGGGCAGCTAACCTGGAAGGCAAGGAGCTCACAAACAGCTTGCTGTTTGTTATTTTGTATGGGCCCCAAGCTAAGAATGGTGTTACATGTTAAAAAAAAGACAAAGAACATGTGATGGAGTCACATGTGCCCCACAAAGCCTCAGACTCACTGCTGTCAGGTTGATTCCAACTCAGAGTGACCTTTCAGGACAGAGGAGAACTGGGAGAGGATAGCCTCATCTTTCTCTTGAGGAGTCGCTGGGCTCCTTTAGAATATTACCTGGCCTTTTACAGAAAACTCTGGCTGATCTCTGCTGGAAGGCACATGGATAGAAGATGGGGGTCATGGGGGGTGCTCTAGGTGGGGAGAAGACTTTGTGGAGAGTCAGGTGGGCGGGGAAGGGTGCTGGAACACAACTGTTCATTCTATCCTGGTTGGCTGGGAGGCAAGGAAGAGTAGGGTAAGACGGAGCCTGTATAAGACACAGCCCTGCCTGTATCTCAGGTGACAGCTGCAGGAAGGGCCATCCAAAGTCCAGGAGGAGAGGGGTGCAGGGCCCTTGCTGGACCTTCACTGTGCTCAGGCCTCAGCAGAACCACCTCCCCACATTCTTCTGCAACCACAGCATCTGCATGGCATCCGTCCGGAACAAACATCACCTGGGAGCCAGGAGGTTCTGCTGGACATCTTGTCTCTTACAGGGCTTGGCTGGGTTGGAGCCGTCATTGGGTAGGCTGCCCAGGTATGTCAGGGAGCATCACATAGGACATGTCTGTCCAGCTGGACCTAGGAAACTCCTTTTCCATAAAGGCTCCCATCCAGGAGTCCCAATCCCCTTGGGCCTGGGAGCTTTGGCTGGGGTCTCAGTCACGGGCAGGATGTTCCCAGGGACACACTTGTCTTGGGCATCCCCAAGTCTTATCGGTGAGCTGTCCCTGACATTGGGTTCCTCTTCCTCTCCCCTTTCTCCTCTGAGAAGCCTGTCCTGCTGAGTGAAAAGTCCTCCAGGGAAGAACTCCAAGGCTGGAAGGAAGCTCAGTTAGGCTTCGGCCTTGGAAGACAGTCACCCAGATGCCTTGGATTCATTTGGAGAGTGGGTACAGATGCCCAGGGGTCCCGATAAGGGAGAGGTTACATGGGCTCCTACAGTGAGGGTGAAGGCAAGGTGGGGGGAAATGGCTAGGGGCGTGGTTCTGGTTAACTATGGCATCACAGCGAGACCTGCACACACCAAAAAAGGCTGTGGTTTAGAAACTGCCTTTCCTAAAGTTTTGGGGAGACCCCCAAGTTTGTCCTCAGGGGTGGTTTATCACAGCAGGTTGCTGGAGGACAGGCAGATACACAAGGTCATGGAGGTGGAGGACACAGGACTTGGGGAATGAGAGGGAGGGAAGGTGGGTCAGGAAGGGTAGCAGAGTCAGGTTACAGGGAAGGAGTATGTCAGAGCTGAGGGCCTGCCGGCCAGCCGGAAAATAGACAGACAGATGGAGTGAAGAAGACCGGGTTTGGATGGGAAAGGGGAGGAGAGAGAGGTCGCCAGAGCAGAAGGCCAGGCTGGGAGGAGTGGGAAACCTCAGCAGCTGTGTACACTGGCTTCCAGGAGACCTTCTCTGCTCCGTGAGGCATTGAGGCAGGGCGGATGGGGAGCGATGCCTGGGATCCTCACAGGGAATGACTCAGATTCTAATCCTTGCATGAGGGGCAGAAGCCTCCAAAGGTAGGGAGAGGGCAGCCGAGTAGGCTTGGTTCTCCTGCAGGAGCCTGGCTGGAGAGCTCCTGAGAGGAGGTGTGGGGAAGGAGGTTGGATAGGGAGTGGGGCCGGCCGCTCCAGGGGAGGACTTACAGGAAGGACTTCATGTCCAAGCCTCGGTTTCGTATCTGCCCCACCACGTGGTCCCAGCTGCCTGGGTTGGAGCGGCTGCGGCCACCCGCCGCCCGGTACTTGGAGCCGGCCGAGGCGCCTTGCCGAGCCTGGCCCCGGCCATAGGCCCGGGGGTTGGGGCCCGAGGCCGAGGCCACGTGGGCCTGCAGCTGACCCAGGCTCTGGCTGGTGGTGGGTTGGCTGGGCTGCCGGCCCCGCTGCTGCTGGCTCAGCGGTTGCTGCAGGCTCTGCTGCCGCATCAGGGTGCGGGGTCGCTGGCATTTCGGCTCTCCCGTGGAGCTGGGGATAGACTCAAGGGTAGTGGCCGTGGACAGGGTGGAGTCCTCGAAACTTGGGGCAGGTGGAGGAGAGGAGAGAAAGGAGAAGCTGGTGAAGGGATTGCAGTGGAGGAGAAAGATGCCAAGGGCCAGCGCGAGGAGGCCCCCGTGCAGGGCTTGCTCAGCCGGGCCTCGCCAGGCCTCCATCATCGGGGTGGTCGCTGCTGCCGCTGCCGCCACTGCTTCACCAAGGAGACCACCACGCCCATGCAACCCCCCTCCAGACTCTAGGTGGGCCTGCCTGTCTTCCTCTGGCCCTGGCTCAGCTAGTCCCCATCACCTCCTGGTGGGCTGCCCGCTAGGCTGGTGTGAGCAGGCAGGTTGCGCTGTGTGGTGAAGGCGGGTCCTGGGGGGGTCCCCCGGTGCTGCCTGTCATCTTGGATTGGGAGGGTGGAGAGAGTCTCCCCCTCCCACTGCCTTGCTGGGGGACACTGGAGCGTCTGGCTCCATGTTCTAAGTGTCACAGTCTTTAGAGACAGAGGAAATCCAGGCCAGCGCTGAGATGGCCTAATAAAGCACACGCAGTGGGGCTGGGGAGGTGCATTGTAGAACTCAGACTTGGAGACAGATCTTTGCTTTACTTCTGAGGGTCAGTGTGTCCAAGGCCCCCAGCACACTTTCTTCACTGGGTGGGAAAATTGCTGTCTTCATGGGATGGAGTAAGGACCAAGAGCAGATGGGGTGGGAGCCCCCAGAACCATCATCACCAAGGTTCTGATGGAGAGTGAGGTGACTGTCCTGCCCTTCCTACGTACTTGAGGCTCCAGCGGCACTGCAGTAGGCAGAGACAGATAAGAACTAGGACACAGCCTGACACAGTAGCGGGTCAATAGACCCAGGCTCACACCCATTTCTGCCACTTATGAACTGTGACCCTTTGAAGACCCTTTCCGGGCCTCAGTTATCTCATCTGTAAAATGGGGATAAAATAATCCTAGAGCTGCCTCTGTCTTAGGGTTGCCATAAGGACCTAGTGAGGTCAGCCTTGGAAAGGGCTTCAGGGATAAATGCTCCCCAAGCCAGTGGGAGCTGCAAATGTCTCAGGAGGTGAAGGCAGAAGGAACCAGGAAGCCCTATCCTCCTTCTGGATAACCTGCCCGTTGTGCCCTCTGGCCAGAGATTTCTGTAAGCCCCACAGGCAAGGCCAGAGCTAGGGTGTCATCAAAGCACCACAGTGCTGAGTCAGATACTAGGTGGCATGTGGGGAAGTCCCTTCTCTACTCTGGGTCTTGGAGGGTCTAGTATCCTCCTCCTCCTGTTCCTTTCCTTCGTCTTCTCATCCAGTAGTCTAGGGCCGGGGTGGGCAAACTATGCCTGTGGGTCAAATCTGGCCTGCTGCCTGCTCTTATAAATAAAGTTTTATCGGAACACGACTGTCATTCTGCCTATGGCTACCTTTTACTTTTATGTTACAATGGCGGGGCTGGAGAATTGTGAAAAAGACCACATGTCTTGTAAAGCCTGAATATTTACTATCTGACCCTTTGTAGAAAAAGTTTGCTGACCCTTGGTCTGGGGTCACAGGGCAGACAAGTGTACCCCAGAACTGTCTGAGGAAGGAGGCCCCAAGGTACCTGGGAGCCGCTTTCACCGCTGCAACCACCCTCCCTCCTTCCCTTCACCTCGGGCCTTCCCTGGGAACCAAAAGATAACAGTTAGGCTGCCTCTTGGGGCTGAGCGCATGAGAGAGAGCATGAGAGAGAGAGAGAGATAGATAGATAGATAGATAGATAGATAGATAGATAGATAGATAGATAGATAGATAGATAGAGAAAAAAGTCAGAGAATAGCAAAGAGCAAAAGGAAGAGAGAGAAGAAAGCACAACATGGCTGAAGCTGGGTTTTGGAGGGGTAGCAGCCTTGCCTGGCTCGGGGCTGGAATCAGAGCTACCACCAGGAGTAGGCCCTGGGCCTGGCAGCCAGGTAGGCCCACAACTCCCTGGGGGCAGGCCAAGGTGGAGGGAGGCCATACTCTGGCCACTACCTCCTCCTCCTCCTTGCTGACCTCATTTTGGTTTCCTATCACATCCAAAATTAGTCCAATTTACAACCTCTCAGTCACAGGAAACTAAAATTGGTTCCTCCAGGCCTGGAGCCAGCAGATGGCAGGGAGGCCTCAGCCGGCCTGGAGACTATGGCCAGAGAGGCTGGGAGAAGGTGGGGCACTGAGCCTGGTTCTCTGAAAAGGTGTGGGGGTTCCCTGTGGGACCCCCTATGTTCAAATGTTCAGGAAAATCAACATCATCTTCCTCAGGCCAACAAGCAAATAACTGGCCCTCAGTGGTTCCAATGTTAGCAGTCACAGGCCTTCTGCAAAGGACCAGGATGCGCATCCGAGATGAACACACCAGCTAACATGGCGCCAGAGCAGGTGGCCTTCTAAATGGGAGGCTGCTCCACTAGCAGGGCGCAAGGCAGTGCCAGCAGCTAAAAATGGGACTCTCACGCCAATGGGTGAGAATGGTCATAGTTCAAAGGACTTAGGGTCTGGAGGGCTCAGTGTGGACAACTAGGGGGTTCTAAATGCCATGATGAAGATAAGGCTGTCCCACTGCTTGGGGAGAACATGCCATCTGCTCAGAACAGGGCCAGTCCTATGCTCATTGCCAACAGGTTGGACTATCCATTTGACAATTTCAGACAGCTATTTAAAAGGGCACAGCTCTTCTATTTGCCATCCAGATCACCTTCTGCCATCCAGAAGAGAAGCTGGCTGGGACTAAACAATCCCGCTTCCAAGATCATACAATCCCAACAGCTGACAGTGGGGCAGTTTGTTGGCCAAGATGGGGACAGCCAATGGAAATGGCTGAGATGAGGTGAACCAATGGGGATAGCCCAATGGTTGTGGTGTTATGGTACAAGCAAAACTGGGATACGTCAATGGAGTCACCTGATGGTCAAAAATGAAACGGCTCTACTTCTGGGTCTAGAGCCATCTGCTGGCCTTAAGAGGGAAGGACGGTGACTGGTGACTGGTATAAAACACAGAGACTGAGAGTGGACTAGTTCCCAAGGACGGGATGGGCCAATGGCTGGACAACCACAGGCTTGATGCCCATGGAAGGATGGCCTGATGTCTGCAATGGCCCATCAAAGAGAATGGGATGACCCAAGGGCTGAAATGAAGCTGCCCAGTGGGCAGACGATGGCATGACCTGGTCACTGGCAGAGGCTCCTGGGGCAGCAGCCAGAGGCTGGAATGCGACAGATTGGATGGCTGAGCTGGTTGTGTTCGATGGCAAGGACGATGGGAGGAATGGAATGAGCCAGGGGCCACGGATGGCACCTCTGGGGGGCAGCAGCGGGCATGCCAGGGGTCCCGCTGTCCACCCTGGCGTGGGCAGGCCTGAGCTCATGGCTCCGGCGGCCATGGGGCGCCATCACTCACTTGGACAAGTTGAGCTTCCCTGCGGCCAGGTGGCTCTGCACTGTCCGCCATCGGCCTCTCCCCGCCTTGCCACCGCTGCCCGGCTCGCTGGGGGCAGCCCCGCCGCTTCTCAAGGCGTCCTCTCCGGGTGGCGGCGCCGGCGCCGGCTTCTCCCCTAGCCGGCCTTCCTGCTCCACCGCCAGCCCCGCCGCAGCGGCCACTTTGGCGCCTGACAGGAGGGTACCACTGGAGCCAGGCCAGAGAGGCACCGGGGGTGGCGGTGGGGGAGAGAGGGCGGGCCACAAGGGGGGTGGGGGGAGAGGAGGAAAAACAATGACAGATAAAAGGAAGAAAGAGACAGTGAGAGAGGAGGAGAGAGACAGACGGACAAGAGACAGACAGAGAGAGAGAGAGAAACATCAGCACTGCATAAGGGTTCATAGCGGAGCCTGCAGAGAGGAGAGAAGGGGACCGGGCGGGCTGAGGGTCGGAGAACAACGCACCACGACAACGGAGGGGAGCCCCTCCCACCGCCTGGGGCTGGGGCGGCGGGGGTGGGGGAGGGCAGCCACCTCCAACTCTATCCCACAGGACAACGGAGGGTTAACGACGGAGGAAGAGCGGGCTGTCCAGGCCAGGAGGCCCCCAGGCAGGGAGAGAGAGAAAGCCGTGTTAGTCAGAATTCATCACTACCACCACCACCATCACCGCCACCACCGCCACGAACCACCGACCACCGACCACCAACCACCGAGCAGCCACGGCAGCAGCAGCAGCACACAGCGGGGAGGAAAGAGCGAGCCACGACCGACCGACCGCAGGGAGGGACCAAAACGGGCAACCCCGGCCTGACTGCACAGGGGGCGGGGCCACAGGGCCATCGGGGGCGTGGCTCGAAGGGGGCTCCTGCGTGGCTGGCCCTGGGGGCGGGGCACCGGGAGGGAGGTGGGCAGGCGAGCGGGGCGGGGGGCAGGAGGGGTTGCTCGTCTCCATGGTCAGCCTGCCCATGGGGAGGTGGGTACGGGTGGGAGTGGGGGCGGAGGAGCAGGAGGAGGAAGGGGGCGGGGAGAAGGAGGGCGTGCGCGGAAACTCGGTACACATGATTAAACCAGGTAAAGTCACTCACTTGAGGGACAGTCGTGGGTCGCCATAAGGGGCGTAGGGTGAAATGTTTAGAATAAACTCCTTGGGAGGGTAGGAGCTCCATTTCTGCTGCACTGTGCTCTCATTGTTATTCCAAAAGTCTCTGTCTAGATCGCTGGAGGGGCAGAGAGAGAGGGGAGAAAACAGGGAGATACAAGAAGAAACAAGAACGGAAGTTCTGAGGGGCGGAAAGGGAGAGGGGCCGGGGCCAGGGTCTGCGCCTGCGGGAGGAAGAAAGGTGGTCCCCACCTCCCTGCAGCCTGTGTCCGCGCGCACACGCACACGCACACACACACACCGACACGCACACACACACAAGCTCCAGGCAGCAGAGAAGCCACACAGAAAGGAGGCACGCTGCAGGCTTGAACGGAGCCTCGCACCTCAGAGCTGGGTGGGGAAAGAGAGACGCTGAGAGAAAGGGCCCGGCCTTGGGGTGGGGTGAGGGTGGGGAGGAGAAGGTGCTGGTTTCTGGTTAGAAAGAACTGAAAGGTACATCAGATTATCCTAATTTGCTGGGTTAGACTAGGAAGGCCCCTAGCCCTCCAGGCCTCAATTTTTCCACCTGTCAAACCAGAAAGATCACTGTAACTCCTACGGTCAGCTCTTCCCATGGTGGGTAGAGGCCCTAGTTCTAGAAAGCTCAAGACTGTCCCCTCGCCCATTTTCCTCTCCTGCCCATCTCCTCCTCCCACTGGGTGCAGGTAGCTTTCAGGTGAGACTGGAGGGCCCTCAGCTGAACCAGAGATCTAATTCCAGTCCTCCTCCTTTCTGAGGGTCTGTATCTGCAAGAACCTCAGGCTGACCAGGACTCCTTGGTCCTTTGTTCTGGGGCCTGTGGAGTGTGCCTGCCCTTCTCTAGGTGAGGACCATCAGGCAGGCTCAGTCTCAGGCCCCAGCCTGCTCAGATTCTACATATATGTGCCCTGGGGACACTAAGGACACTGGGGACAGGCCCTCTCTGTGTCCTGCTTCTTTCCAAGGTGGAACTGCTGGGTCTGGAATGAACTTCCAGAACCCATGCTGAAGAAGCAGATATGCTCAGACCCAGGGACTTTTATACAAGGTAGGAGACAGAAGCCTTGGCTGGGAGAAAGAATGCCCTGGAAATTCAGTAAATACCCCAACCCAGAGAAGAGTGGGAGAACATCCCAGCAGCTGGCCAGGCTTCTAGGACTCCAAGGAGCAGGGCCAGTATACAGGCAGAGCCTCCTAAGGGAGCCAGGCCTGGCCAATCAAGAATGCTTTCAGGGGAAGGGCTCTGAGGAGAAGTGTTGGGGTGGACCTGGGGGAGCCCTCAGCCGGTGCCATTGCTAAGATTAAGGTGAGGGCACTGTGGGGAGCTGATGCTCTAGCCCAAAGCATACATGGTCTTGTGGGGGGCTGGTCCCTCCTCCAAGAGTTTGACTTTTCTCTTGGTTTTCAACCTTGGACTTGGAAGCAAAGGAGGGAAGGAAGGGGAGAAGCTGAGCTACCATCAAGACAGGCTCTGAAGAGCCTTGGCCCGAGTCTAGCACTTTCTGGAAAGCACCTTGGAGCGTACGCTGTGTAAAGGCAGGACCTTGAACCAGCTCATATGGCCAGTAGGGACTGGAGTGGGATAGACCAGGCCCCTCAACAGAAGACCGTGTTTCTACAAGAGTCACCCATAGCCCCCACAGCAGATCACACAGGGGCTATGGAAGGGTTCCCCCAAGTCAGCTATAACAGAGAGAGGGAGCAGTTGGAACGTCTCCCTGCCAGATCATCAAAATCCAGGGCCACCGACCCTAGATCCTGGAGAACAAGCTCCAAGTGGTCACTGTTGCCAGGCTAGTTTCCTACCCTACTTCTGAGGAGTTCAGTGCCCCTCAGGTTGTCCCCTGCTAGTATTGGTGGTGCTGTGGGATTAGCACTGGACTGTGAGCCACAAGGTTGGCAGTTCAACCCCACTAGCTGCCCCTCGGAAACCCTGTACAGGGTTGCTATGAGTTGGAACCAACTTGATGGCACTTAACAACAATGACAACAGTACTGGAAAAAGAGGACTTTTAGTCCAGGAGACTCCACGTCCTTTACTGTAGGACTTCTCAGAGCTTTTAATGTGTCTGTGACTATCCTGTCTCCAAGAGGGAGATGCAGTGTGTAGTGTTCCCATGGAACCCTTGATTCACAGGACACCTATTAATGCATTGCAGGCACAAGTTCTCTGAGGAACACAGTTTGGGAAGCACTGTTAGACCTTGTAGGTTCTCAGAATACCTATGAGGTTATCCTTTGCAGGAAGCCCTGAGCCCACAGGGTGATGGGGCAGTGGGTTGGCCCTGCTCCCTGCCCCTGCACTGGCCTGAAACGTTTCTCCTAGTCCCTGGTATGAGGCACAAGCCTGGGAACCCTAGGAGAAGGTTGACACAAACAGTGGGCAGGATGAGGAGTGGGCTGGGATTATGAGGAATGGGAGCAGGGCTGTAGAGCTACAGAGAGGTGGGCTGGATGACCCTTACTTTGTTTCAAAGAGCCCTCTTGGGCACTGGTCCCAGCTTGGCAGAGCCCAATGCCCGATGCCCTCCCACCTGCCCTCACTGGTGAGAACCCTGTCTCCAGGACTCTGGCCCTGGCATTAGAATCCCTGCAGAGACAAACCCCTGTCCTACCCAGGTGCCTGCCAGCCCCCATCCCTGCGCTGCTCCCATGTGGTCCTCTTCAGAGAGCCCGGTTGCCTGTGCTCCGTCCCCGCCTGAGACCTGCCAGCTCCAGGCTTTGAAGATTGGAGAGCACACAGCTGAACCCAACTTCAAAGACTCTCCCAGTCTCTCCCAGAGCACAGCCCCGCACAGCCCTCCACTTACCCACTTCCCACCCCAGACACACCCTTCAGCTCCTGTGAGGGACCAGCCCAAACAGGGACAGAGGCAGAGATGAAAAAAAGAGGGAGCAGAGGAGGGGCCCCCAGGAGCCCCAGAAGCAGAAAGGGGAAGGAGGGGGAAAGATAGACAAAGGGAGGAAGGGCAGCAGAGACCAGGCATGGGAAGGGGCAGAAAGGAAGAGGCTGGGGTAGGGGGTAGAAATGAGGGCCTTGAGTTGAAGGAGGGGAGGGCCGGCAGGCATGATCCTAGGCTGAGATGGAGGATTTTCCATCACTACCTGGTCTGCCAGTCTCCCAGTAAATGCCTGGGCTCAGGAGGGAGGAGGGATGGGGCCACAGCTCCATGGGCACAGAACCCTTGAGAGAGAAGTGGACACAGGAAACCAGGATGCCCTGTGCCCTAGCCAAGTGGGGCTCATCTCCTGGTGTCCCCTAGGGACACCTTGGCAGTGGGCCAGCCAGGTGGTCGATCAGCAGTGGGGAAGTAAGCTGCCTCTCGGGCATAATGGGGAAGATTAGGCAAGTCAGGGGCAGCCCAGACACGAGGTGTGGGCTGGGCTATCTGGAGGAAAGAGCATTTCTTCAGTGCCCCTTCCCCACAGTGGTCCTTACAGCAGAGCCTGCACCCACTGGAGATGGCTTGGAGGTCCAGGGAAGCTGAATTGGTAGCTGGGGACAGCGTGTGTGATGTGGAGGAGTGAGTGGGCAGGGCAGGTGTGGTGAGACCAGCAACAGGGCTGAGGCAGAAGGTAGATTCTGTTGAGAGTGAGAGAGAGATGAGCCAGAAAGAGAAGCTGCAGGCTCCAGAATCTTCTTTGAGGGCCTGGGGATACAGGTAGAAAGGTAGAGAGCTCTTGGGCCAACCTGCGGAATTGTGTACATATGTGTGTTTGGGGGGGGAGGGTAACAGAGAACATGGCATCTGGGTGTGAAGGGACACTGAATGTATGTGACCTAGTGTGTGTGGGGGGTGGAGAAGCTCCTCCCATCTGGACTGCCTGCCTGCCCCCCCTCCACTCACAGCCTGGCACCTACTTGATTGCCTTCTTCTCGCTGCGCCCACGCCCCGAGTCTGGCGTGCCCACCGTCTCCAAGGAATTCTTGTAGCGTTTGCCCTGTGGAGATAAAACAGAGTCAGTCTTGGGCCAGAGTGGGCCCTCCTCACTTCCCAGAATGGGGCCTTGGAGGGAAGAAAAGTAGAATGCTAGGAGCCCACTAGGCAACAAGGCCCCTCTGGGCTCATGTGTGAGGAGGTCACCACTATGGGGTACCAGCTGCATCAGTCAGTACCTGTTCTCTGTCAGGTAGCTCCAGGGCCCCTGCAGATTCAAGGATGCATCCCGCCTCCTCGACCTGCACCTCATCTCTGTCCCCCAGGGATGGGCCCCTCCTGCCTGCCTGTCCCTGGGGCTCTGGCCCAGCTCCCAGAAGCACAGCTCCCTCTGACAGACGGCTCTCAGGCGCCTGGCCACGTCACACTGTCCACGTCACCACCCCCAGATGGTGGGGGTGGCATCCTGCAGGGCAAAGTTGGCATGGGCCAGTGACGTGAGCAGTGGGGGCGGGAGGGGGCCCTATGCCCGTCACTGTCTGAGTCTCTGGGTCCCTGTGTCCTGGGGCTGTGAGGTAGGATTAGACCTAGCCACTCTCCCCGTTAGGAAAGCAGCGTTGGGAAGAGAGGACAGGGTGTTCTGGGCCCCTCAGCAGCCCCCCAGAGTATCTCACCCCAGCATGAGAAGGGGCAGGGGCTAGGCAGGCCAGGGCAGGGGCACTCCAGGTCCCTGGTAGTAGAAGGGACAGAGGAGGGGACACGGCTGCAGTGGTAACTGGGCCTGCTGCCGGCAGGAAGGTGAGCACCATTCACCTTCTTGGTTTGGGTTGCTAAATTTAGCTCCTGCAGACGGAGCCTGGCACCATTAACATTCCTGGCCTCCATCAAGTGTCCTCACACGCACCCATGGGCTACCGGCCTGGGCCAGACCCAGGGCTGATGTGGGCAGTGGGGGGATGGGGCTACCCTCCCTCTGACAACTCATTTGCCCACCTGGCATTGGCCTGACCTGGCCCAGTGGAGTAGGGACTCTCTTTCGCACACATGAACGTCCCCAGCATCCTGCCATATACAGCAACACTACAGCCGTAACATTCAGTTTCCCATCCTCCCTAAAGCACCCTCAAAGCCTCCCTTCCCCAATATGCCTGTCAGCTGCAGCCCCTTCCTCGCTAGCCTGGAGCAAAGCAGGGCGCTCCCCTGAAAGGTATATGTGAGTGGGGGAAGGTCCTCTGGGGCCCTTAACCTCAGGGATACTTGGGTCCTGGTCCCATCTGCTAATGTTCTCCATATCCCTCTGACGAAGTCCCTTCCCCTCCCTGGTCTTCGTTCCTTTCTAAATGATACAATGTTGCCCAATGTCTGAGCCACGAGTTCCTCATCTGCTAAGGCTCTCATGGCGAGACTCTGTATCACTTCTTCCAACTCCCATCCCTGAAGCGGCACCCCACCAAGGCCAGCCCTGCATGGTCTCCTGGGACTTCGTGTGAAGTCTGGCACCTGAGAGTTTCCAGAAGAGTTATCCATTGGAGGGTGCCCTTCTATTGCTCCCCATACCTGGGGTCTGAGGGCCAGTGTAGCCCCTGAGCCAGAATTTTAAGAGTTAAAATAAAAAAGATGAATCCTAGCTCTCTGTCTCTCTCTAACTACTCCCATCATTTCTCAAGTTCAAAACCAAAAAGAAATTCCCAGAGGGAAGACCACAGGCTAGAGCCTTTCCACAGTGGCCAGAAGCAATGTATTGGCAGAAATTGTAGGTAGGAGACCAGCCCCATTCCTCTTCAGATCTGCTGAGCACCCCCTTACTCTTACCCCTGGCTTCCTCTCTCTTCTTAGGTTTGGCAGAACAACTCACCCTCTTCTAAAGTCCTTCAGTTGCCCCTCCCCCAAGCCCACATGAAGTGGGGCTGACCACTCGGGCTCACCCGGGGCAGTCTGAACACTTCTGCCTGCTTCCCTTCCTTCCAAAGCTCAGAGAACCTTCCTCTTCATGCTGCAAATATCTGCAGTGGGAGCTAGGGTACTATGGGGGACAGGAATCAGGCCAAGACTTGATTTGGGGGCTAGGGGAATGGGGCAACAATAGGAAATCCAGGCTGGTTTCAAAGGAGCTGAACACCTCCAGCCTGCCCATCAGGGAAGGCTGATCCGGAAAAAGCCAGCTGCAGATTAAGGAAGTTATTAATGTTTGGAAATGGGATCCGAGCTGTCAGGATATCACGTCACTGTTGCTGAGGGGACAGGCAGGCAAGGTGAGCTCAGTAACTGTATGGGGGGCACTTGAAAACCCTCCCATGGAGCAAGGAGATAAAGCTCCTTGGCCTCTGAGACCCTTTGGGGATAGGGAAGGCAGGGGGTAGGGGCTGGGCAAAGTAACCCAGGGGAGCAAATCAAGAGGCCCCTGGAATGGACCCTGGCTGGGGAGGGGGTGGGATGGGTTTGCCCCTCTCAACCCCCACCTGCTGTCCATGATTCCTGTGGGGTTTAGGGGTACTGTGCCTCCAGCCCCACTTCCAACGTACCTTGGCTCCTCTCAATACACACACACACACACACACACACAGAGACACACACACACGGCAGGCACAGCCTTCAGCATACATGCTGGGGAGGCCAGAACAGGGGCAGACTTCTTTATCAGCTCATAGGGCATCTGATTAGATGATCCACAGCCTCACCTCCACCAGTGAGCACGCGCGCGCGCGCGCGCGCACACACACACACACACACACACACACACACTGCACCATACACTCAAAGTCAACACACTCACACACACAAAGGCTACCAGCAGCAATGCCTGCTGGGACAACCTTCTTCCCTGCCTTCAGGTACAGCGGGCCAGCCTCAAGGGGCCTGCAACAAGCTGCACAGGGCTGCAGTGCGCTCTCCGACACGCCCACTGCCTTTGAGGACGTGCACACACGAAGGCACGAAGGCACGTGGCCAAGCCCCCTCCACCACCTCCCCTGAAATTCCGACCTAGCTGCAGACACACGGGATCCAGGAACAATGCAGGCAGCCAGCGGGGCTCCACACATGCCGGGGAGCAGGGAGCCGGTCATCCACACCCGGTCACGCTCCCACGTGGGCCGAGTTGGCCTTCTCTGAGGCCCCTCCCTGGCAATAGAAGGAGCCTGAAGCCGGACACCCAGGGCGGAGAGTCCCGCTCTCGTTTCTGAGTTTGCCTTTCCTTATGAAGACTCGCAGGGCATGGTGCTCTTGGGTCTGCCCCTTGGCGTCCCTCGCGAGACCCCAATGCCCTCGGATAGGGTCATGCATTGCCCCATCTCTTCCTCCCTAGGAGTGGGGCATGAAGCCCCGGCCACAGTCCTCTCTGGTTCTTAGGGCCTCTCTGTGACAGGATAGGTAGCACCCTGCCCCCTCCCCCCATTCCAAATTCAGGGGTGCAAGGTGCCTTTGGGCTTCACCCGTAGGCACCGCGCCTCCAGCTCCCAAAGTCCCCAGAGCACGTCTGGGTTGGGGCAGGAGGGCGGGGCTCGCAGAGTCCCCGAGGACTTTAGCCCATTCCTCCTCCCTGCCTCCTTCGGGTGATGAATGCCCCTCCTGACGGTCTCGTTACTTATTGATGGTCTAATCCTGCTCGTTAATTCCCCAGCCCTCGTTAAAAATGAAAAGAAGCCGTTTGTGCTTGTACAAACCCCAAGACCCAGGATGAATGTGCGGGCGGCGGGGGTGGGGCGGGCGGCGGCGCCTCCTCATTGGCTGGAGACAAGGCTCGGCCACGCCCGGTCTCTCTCCCTTCCCCGCCTCAGGGAGGGGGACTCGGGAGCCGAGGTTGGGGGCCTCCATTCTCAGTCAGCGCGTGTGTGCCTGCGGCTCTTTCTGTGCGAGGTGGGGCAGGTGGGCAGCTGCGTACATGCGAACGCCGGTAAGACCTGCGTCTGCCCAGTCTGTGTCCCAATGAACATGCGGACCCAGGGGGCCAACCCTGAGGCAAATGAAGCGTCTCCCGGTGGCATGAATCTCTAAGAAAGAGTGCCCGACTTGGCGGGCAGGTGGGTCACCTGTGTGTGTGTGTGTGCGCGCGCGCTAGGGAACATTCTCAAGCCTGTGGATGGAGGGAGGGGGCAGAGCGCAGGGCCCCAGGGAGCCTCACCAGTTTACGTTGACACCAGTGACAGAGGCCGCAGAGGACGATGGTGACGCTAAGGCTGACGGTGATGATGGCAGAGACCAGCAGGACATCACGGGTGGGTGCCCCTAGGGAGGACAGGCACAGGTCAGACCCTCTCATTGGTCACTCTCCCTCAGTCCAGAGCCACCTTAAGGAGCCCCCCTTTCCTCCATCTGGCCCAGCACTTGGGGTCACTCAAAGAGCAACAGGGTAGAGGACAAAGCATCGCCTGGCAGCTGGAGTCCCAGGTCCTTGCCTTGTTGGGTGACCTTGGGAAGTCCCTTTCCTTTGGGGGACCTGCACTGGTTGATATCTCTTTCTCTAGGTTCCTTCCTACACAGACCCTGTATAAGTCCATGGGGTCCACACCATTCCCCCAACTTGACACCGTAAAAATGAGTGGCCAAATGAGTCCTTCAGCCCAGCAAAAACCTCCCTGGCCCGTCCAGCCCCTCCAAAGGAGCCTTTTCCTCTCCAGCTCAGCTTTTCTTGGCCTGGAAGCCCACCAACTGGCCTTGGTACCCCTGCCCTCCCAACCGTCCTAGCTACCAGGGATGGCCCTGGCAGCTACCATTCCATAAGTTTCTGGATCAGACACCTCCATGCCCCTCTCAAGATGAGCCCTACTCTGGAAGAAAAGCCCCATTCTCTGTCCAAATCCCAGCTGTGTGGCTTCAGAAGAGTACCATTATCACTCGGCTTTCTCCCCTGTAAAGTGGGGCTACACCTCCCCTCTGCTTTTCTCACAGGTGGTTGTAAACATTAGGCCAAACTAAATGTGAAGGCAGCCACAGAATTATCACGTGGGGGAGTGAGCATCGTGTAGCGCACACGAGCACTGTAAATATGTGTGCATTGGGATGCGGCCGAAAGTCAAGGAGACGCTGTTTATTTACAGACGAGCCTGTGTGGGCTTTTCGGTTCCGGTGGTGACAGTAATTAAGAACTGACGATAGCTTCTGATCCTGGTTCCTGCGGTTCTCCCTTCTGCCTTTCTCCTGGCCTCTCTAGCTTTGTCAGGAGGCCTTATCCCCCTACCATCCATGTGCTGGTGCCCCACTCAGTCAGACCCCTTCCCTCTCTTCCCTAGAACACTGCTTAGGGCCCACTTTTCCCTTCCTGACTTCCTGAGCCAATCTCACCCAGCCCCACGTATCTACCTCACCTGCACAGGTTCTGAAGCCTCAGCTTCCAGGGAGCCCATACCTAATCCGCTGTTAATCTCGGGACCCACAGCAGCTATGAGCTTCAACCTAGACTAAAGCCAACTGTGTCCGCTCACCACCACCGCCCTGGAGCACAGCTCTGCTAAGCTGAATGGCTATGTGCCAGAGCTCTCGGCCACACCATAGGACTGGATCATTCATTGCCTGCATCCCAGGGGAGTGGAAGCAGGGCTCAATGACAGTGGTGACACTTGGGCAGAGCCCCAAGGCACAGGCCTGGGGTGAACAGATGGGTAAAATGAGCCTCGCTGGCATGGTGCCTGCACTTTTTCCAAGGTCCCGCTGAAGTTGCCCTGCCCTATGGGGGTGCTGTGTGGGCTGGAGAAGCAAGCATCCCACATTATTCGTTGAAATCACTTTAAAAATAAAGCAAACGTATTCTTGTGCTGAGCTCTCTTTATCTGCTATCTATGAAGAATCTACTATGAGGGGGGAGGGGAGGGAAGGCCTTGCCGCAAGGGACTGTCACTTCATCAGGAAAGACCAGCATGAATTCAGCTAATAATCTGCTAGCATGTCAGAGGCCCCGGAACTTGGGAATGGCAGAACCCCTATTCTGGGACTCCAGACTCCAAAAGACCCATGTGTGAGTTCAAGCTTTGCCCCTTAACCGTTATGTGTCGTGTTGGACAAGTGTCTTTGTTTTCTCCTGAATAAAGTGGCTAGATGAACGATACCTGCCTCCCCGTGTTGTGCTAATGCTGCTGTTAGTGTTGGATGTATCACAGGTGGTAACAAATGGCCATGAGAGCACTAGTGAAGAAGTGTCTGGGGCTAGAGGAGCTCTCTGGAAGGGTCTTCCTGAGGAGGTGGCGTTCCCCCGTGGCTCTGGGAGTAGGTGAGGCAGAAAGAATAGCAGAAACCAAGGAAGCAAGAAAAAAGCGAGAAGAGTTGGACTTGAGGGTATGGGAATTAATAGGACTGGGGCCTGATGGGGAGGGGGTGTATTTGTCAGGATGAGGAGCTTGTTTTGTGCTATAGGCCATGGGAGCCAAGGAAGGCTTTTGAGCAGAGTAGGGACAAGATCAGGATAAGCACTGGACTGGGTACCACAAGGTAGGTGGTTCAAGTCCACCAGCTACTCCGCAGGAGAAAAGAGGACCCTTCCTGCTCCCTCAGAGATTTATAGCCTCAGAAAGCCTCACTGTAAGTTGAAATCAACTCAGTAGCATTAACAACAACAGGGCTTGTTAATAAGCAGCTGTGGTAGGGGACCCTCTTTGTACATTATGTCCCACCCTCCACATAGTTCTGATTCAAAGGACTCTTTGTATGAGGTTTCTAAAAGCAGCTGGTGAGTTTGAACTGTCAACCTTTTAGTTAACAGTTCAGAGCTTACCCTACAGCACCACACCAGGACTCCACATACCTCTTGTTGTTGTTGTTATGTGCCATGGAGTCGGTTCCAACTCATAGCGACCCTGTACAGGGTTTCCGAGGCTGCAAATCTTTACGAGAGCAGAAAGCCTCATCTTTCTCCCACAGAACAGCTGGTAGTTTTGAACCGCTGATCCTGAGGTTAGTAGCCCGATTCATAACCACTACACTACCAGAGCTCCTTACATACCTATTGGCCATGGGGAAATTCTTCAAGGGGCCACCTCCCTGGAGCGCTACCCACTCTCTTTGAGAGACAAGGGATGGTGGTGGTTGTGTGCCATCAAGGTGGTTCTAACTCATAGCAACCCTGTGTAGGGTTTCCGACGCTATAAATCTTTTTGGGACCATAAAGCCTCATCTTTCTCCCTCAGAGTGATTGGTAGATTTGAACTACTGACCTTTCAGTAAGCAGCCTAGCTCAGAATCCACTCTGCTACGGAGTCAGACAAGGTCCCTATCCCCTAAACCTGCTTCTCAAATCCTGTTGTAATCGGGAGTCCTAAGGGACAGAAAGTTGTCTTGTCAAGCCTAAAGCCAGAGGGCCAACAGAAGTATCCCCAGAAAGCAGAGGGGAGCTCCATCTTAAGGACACTGCAGAATGCCACTGGCTTGGTGTCTATGAGAACTAAGTTCTGTGTGACCATGGGCAAGGAATGTGACCTCTTGGGACCTCAGTGTATTCATCAGTGGAAATGCTGGCCCTTCCTGGCTCTGATGTGCAGTAAAAGCATGATCCTCACAACAACCTTCAGAGGTAGGCATGTGACTGTTCTCCATTGTAGAGATGGGGAAATGGAGGCACAGAAGGGCCATTCCACCAGAAAGTGATAGAGCCATGGTTAGTGTCCAGGTAGCCTGTCTCAGAGTGGTGCCATGATACCACACCCAGCTGGTGGTTTTCAGAGTGTGCTCTTTGGAACCTTTGGGGTTCCCAGGAATCTCTCTCAGGGGTTTGGAAGTGAGTGCTGAACAGCTAAGCATGTGGCTTCCCTGAGTCCTCTTCAGCTGCAGTGGCATCATTCTCTGTTTCAAATCTTAGCTTTTTGTAGAACATTCCACTTGGAGAAAGGGATGCATTGCTAAGAAAAGTTTGAACCTTTCCCCTTGGACTCGGGAACTCTGGTAGTGCTGTAGGATAAGCACTGGACTGCTAACTGCAGTGTCAGCAACTCAAATCCTGTTTTCTGCTCCCATGAAGATGTACAGCCTTGGAAAACCTATACAGAGTCAACTCAATGGCAGGGTGTTTTCCTCTTGGACTCAGTAATCTTAGGGTCCCCCACAGCCTGAGTGGATAAGGTCATCGTCTGCAGCTGATTTACCTCCCCACTAGATATCCTCAGCCCCCTCAGTGTCTCTCGGCTCAGGACCAGGGTGCAACAAATGCTTGCCATTGCAAATCACATTGATGCTGTGAATAAAGGTGAGATGATGTCCTCAGCCAGGATGCCCGTGTGTATTGCAACCAACGGGCACAAGTGTGCGCTTATCTGCCAGCCAGAGTGATGCCACTCCCAGATCACAGAGTCACTGTGTCTCTGGTGGGAGGGACGTCAGAGTCATGAACCAAGTCCACTGATGTATAAACTCCTTGGGCAGCTCTGCTGGTGACAAGAAGCTCCCTCTTCAGGAGGTGGGCCCCATGGACAGGCGTTAGAAAGGGTTGCCATGCCCCCACCACCCCTAGAATGCTCCCTTCGTGATCCTAAGCCTACTCTCCAGAACTGCCAGGAACAAGCTGGTTTCCTCTGCCACACGACAGGCCACAAAATCCTTGCTGACAGCTTTCATGTCCCCTTCAAGTCTTCTCCAGGCAAAGCTGTCCCAGCCCTTGCAAACTTCCTCAGATGACATACATGGTTTCAAGTCTCCTTATCGTCAGCATATTAACATTTTACGGTGGAAATATCATCACGCAAGTCAGCCTTTTGACAGGGTTGAGTTCTGTGACCTCTTTTTGGGCAGAGCACAAACAAAGGCGGGGAGCTGACACTGGAGGACCCAGGAAGCAGGTGGGCCAGGAGCTCTGCCCAGATCTGCAGTAGGCATGTTGTTGTTGGTAAGTGCCATCGAGTAGGTTCTGACTCATAGCGACCCTGTGTAGGCCTTCCAAGGAGCAGCTGCTGGTGGGTTTGAATTGCCAATCTTGTGGTTCATAGTCAAGTGCTGATCCTACAGTGCCACACCTGGAGCCAGCACACTGTTACTATTGTTAAGTTGGTTCCAGCTCATAGGTACTCTGTATAGGGTTTCCAAGGCTATAAATTTTTGCAGGAGCAGAAAGCCTTGTCTTTATTCCCATGGAGTAGCTGGTGGGCTCGAGCCACCAACCTTGTAGTTTTCAGCCCAGTGCTTATTATACAGAGCCATAATGGGGACCCAATTGAGTGTTGTGTGCTTTGTGCTATTCTGGGAGCTGATCATGCTGATCATGTCACCCATCCTAGCGAGAGCTCAGGGCAAAGCCAGGTATGTCTGAAGAAGAAGCCTTCCCACTGTCTGCCTCTGACAGTGAACAGGATGCTCTTGTCGTCTTTCCTCTAGAATGTTGGCTCTGTAAGTGCTTGGTGTCTTGTTCACCCCAGGATAGAGCCTGGCTGCTAGTAAGTGTTCAATAAATACTTCTTGAAAGAATGAATGAGGAGGATTCATCATCATGGCAACCCTGTGCACAACGAAATGAAACGCTGATGCCCAGCCTGCGCTTTCGCCATGATCAGCTGTGGATCAGACCCCTGTGGTCCATAGCATCTTCATGGGCTGGTTTCTGGAAGCAGGTCTTCAGATCTTTCTTCCTAGTCTACCTTAGTCTGGGAGCTCTGCCGAAACCTGCCCAAGCATCCCAACCAATCACACATCCCACTGACAGAGGTACATGAAGTGCATGCATTGGCTGGGGATCACAGCTACGCCTCTTGCATGGAAGATGAGAATTTTACCCCAGAACCCCTGTTGTCTCAATGACACTTACACCAGCTACTGCTGCTAGGTGGCTGCTATGCCCCGTGAGGGCTCTGGTATCTTCTGTGACAAGCTCAGGGCCTGACACATAGAAGGTGCTCAGTACGTATTTATTGAAGCGGAATGCTTACATATGCTATCTCATGGTCCTCCAAACACAAAGGATAAGAAGAGATAGGAGAGGCTGCGGTGGCAGGATTTTGGAGCATCTCTCTCACACACACCAGGACCCTTTCCCTTCTTCCCTCATGTCCTTTGTTACCTGATAAACTCCTGATTGTTCCAGGTCCACTAAAAAAGCACCTCCTCCATGAAGCCTTCCTGAATCTCCCCAGAAATAATGAATTCCTCCTCCCTCTAAGCTCCCTATGCCCTGTACCTGCACCTTTCTTTTGAAGTGCAGAACTCTGGAGCCAGAGGGCCTGGGTTCAGGTCCTGGTTCGGAGATTTCCAAGTCCTGTGATGTAAATGTCTGTGTGCCTTGTTTTCCCTATCTGTAAATGGAGACTAGCAAATGTACCAATTTCACAGGGTTACAGATAGTCCCTGAATTACAAAGGAGTTCACTTCCAAAGTCTGTCGTTGAGCTGAATTAGTACATAAATTGGAATAGCTAGGTACAGTTCATAGGGACACTCAGTTAGTCTGTTTGTCTTAGCAAATGGTTTATAGCATACTGCATACCCTTCTATGCATAAAACACATTATTAAAGAATCACTTCCAGAAATGAAAACATCTTTAACATAATAATACAGTAACAGTAACCAAATTTAGAAGCACACTGCAAGGTACCATTATATGTATCTCCAACTTCTAATATACTATGGGGAGGGTCTGCTTCATAAATCAGATACTTCTAACTGGCTTTTTGTGAATTTGGAAGGACTTAGCACATATACTGCCCTTAGCACAGAACCTGGCAGCATTACCGCTGTGCCCTGTATTAGCGCCACCTGTGGCACAGGATTGGCACTCAATGAGCTGACAAGGAATTGTATACACATCAGGGTTTCCCCACTGAACAGAGGGCCAGGGTCACGTCTTTCTCACCTCTCTGCACCCGCTACCCCATCCTGGATTTGGGGTGGGCTTAAGCATGAGCTGGGGTCCCTGGATAGGTTGGGAAAGACTAAGACCCAGAGGATGGGGTGGGGGTGACAGTTAGAAGTCAGGCTGGGCCTCAGGTGTGAACTGCAGAGCTGACCCGTCTCTCACCCAGGCTCTGCCCTCACTCCTGACTCCTTCTCATCTCCTCAGCAAGCCATGATTTATAAATGACGAGAATCAAACAAGGCTGCTGGCTGCTGGGATGCCCCGGGGAGCTGCCTGAGAGGGAATGGACTTCTGAGACCAGTTTGCCAGCTGCCCGGGGGGATGGGAGGGGAATTCGAAGGGAGCAGATACATATATACAGGCCACAGACACGGACATCCGTGGCTCATTCAGTCACACACACACACCATGCAGATGTACCCCTGGCAGCATGGAGTGGCACACACACATATACACATTGCAGACTCACCCCTGGCACAGACACCGATGACTCAAACACACACACACACACAAGAGTGTCATGGAGAATTACCCCTATCATGGATATCTAAACTCACACTCACACTCACACACACACACACACACACACGCTCACACATAGATCATGGAGAATTACTCCAGGCCACACAAACACTCACACACAGGCCACAGAGACTCATCAGGCGTGGACACCATGGCAGCTGCCCACTTTGTACTTCACAAGGACTCAGTGTCTCCATTTCCTCTGGCCTAGAACTCTCTCTGAGTGCAGTTTCTCGTCTGCTTGCATTCTGTCTGTCCTTCTTCTGAGGCACTAGACTTGGAAGCAGATGACCTGGGTCCAAGCCCTCATTCTTTCCCTAGCCAGCTATGAGACCCAGGGTCAGGTGCATTCTGGGGCCAGAGCTTGACTTTGTCTTCAAAGGAGGACAATCCCCCCCGGCCTCTCTGTTGGGTGCTGTCAGGTTCAAATGATGGCTAACACTAATTGAGCACCCACAATGTGGCAGAAAGTTTATGTGCATGATTTTATGCAAACCCATGACCGTGACCATTAGTACCCAGATTTTGCAGAGGAAGGAGCTCACGCACGGAGAATGAAAACAACGGGTGGCTGTACTTTGTTGTTGTTGTGTGCTGTCGAGTCAGTTCCGACTCACAGCAATCCTTTATAGGGTTTCCAAGAGCAGCTGGTGGGTTTGAACTGCTGACCTTGTCATTAGCACAGCTAGAAGTCTGGTGCTTACCCTACTGTGCTGCTTTAGCATTATGCTACAGCTACCTCCCTCTGAGCTGTGGGATGTACCAGTATTCCACTCACATTCAGCTTTCTCCTTCTCTCACGCTGACCAACCACTTCCACATCTGTGAGGTTTTGCACAAACTGTTTCCTCTGCTTGGAAACCATTTCTTCCATTCTCTGTCTTGAAGTCCCCTAGGTAGAGGTGGTTTCAGTCCCTCCCTGCATCCTGCATGTCTCCCCTAGAACTGAGGCAATTCATCACTATGGGTTAATAAGGACCTTTCTAGGTATTTCCTTTGAGTCCTGGTGTGGCGCTGGAGAAGCACTGGGCCACAAGGTCAGTGGTTCAAACTCACCAGCTGCTCCTTGGAAGCCTATACAGGGTTGCTATGAGTGGGAACTGACTCAATGGCTCTTAACAACAACAAGTCTTTCCTTGGAGGATCAAAGCCTTAACCTACTCAATCTTTGTAACCTGAGGCCTGTTCCATAGGCAAGACTGGATATGTCAGTGTTAAGCCAAAGCATCATTCAAGGCCTCAGATGAGCCTAGAGCCTCTGGGGAGTACTCCTCAATGACAGGCATGAATGGTAATCTCTCCTTTCGCTGACCTTGAATTGGCAGACCCTCTGTTCAACTATCTCTTCCTAGAGGCAGCCCCATCCAACTAGCAGGGACAACAGGATCCTGTCATCTCATTGTTCTGGGTTTTCCAGAGTCCCTTGCCCAGATTCAGGACACAGAACAGCCACCGGACATGCTGGAAATCTGTCCACATAGCTTTCCCCATCCACAGTCCTTTGCTCTCACCCACTTAGTGACATGCACATACCCCATACCCTGCCCTTTCAGTTGTCCCATATCCCACACCCTCCCAACCAGGACTGCTCCCCTTCCTGGGGTTATTAGGGGCATCCCTTCAGATTATAGGTCACTATTCTCCTTATCAGGAGCTCTGATAGAGTAGTGGTTATGAATCAGGCTGTGAACCACAAGGTCAGCAGTTCGAAACTACAAGCTGTTCCATGGGCGAAAGATGAGGCTTTCTGCTCCCGTAAAGATTTACAGCCTTGGAAACCCTGTACAGGGTTGCTGTGAGTTGGAACCGACTCCACGGCACATAACAACAACAACATTCTCCGGATCAAATGCTTTTAAATTTATTTTAACTTTGTTGTTGTTGTTGAGAATATATACAGCAGAACATACACCAATTAAATAATGTCTACATGTAGGTTTCAGTTACATTAATGGCATGCTTCTAGTTTTGCACCTTTTCTGAATGGTTAACCCTCCTTTTTGGAATTGGTCCTCCTCCATCAACACAAACTCATGGTCCCCTAAATTCCTACATAAACTTTCAAGTTGCCGTTGTCAATTTGATACTGTATAGATAGCACAGTGCTCAAGGTAGACATTCTTTACTTATTAAGATACATTATTGTTTGGCTTGAAAATAACTTCAGGGTATATTTTTGATTTAAAGTTTTAAAGATTATCTCTGGGTATCCGTTTCCAAAGTTTCTCTAACTTCAAGGGCTCCAGAAAGTCTGGATTTCAGGAGAATCTATAATTCTGTTCTGCATTGCCCTCCCTTTTTGGTGAGGATTCTTCCATAGAATCTTTGATCAAAACATTCAATAATGGTAGCTGAGTACCATCGTTCTGATCTCATGGAAAAAGAGGCAGTTGTTCATAGAGGCAATTAGTTACCAAGTGCTTTTAATCATAGTAAGTAATGTATGCATTATGTTGAATCATGTTCACAGTCCTCAACACCCCTCTAAAGGCTTAAATAAGAGCACACAGCATGGGAGAGGTGAACCCAGGATTGGAGCTGGGGTCTGTAAGATCTCAAACCCTACAGATCTCTTTCTTGTGAACCCCCTGGGGGCTGAGCCCCTGAAACAAGTCATACCAAGGATGAAGAGAAGAGAAAAAGAAAAAGGGAGAGAACACAAAAAATTCAGGAAAAGAGTGCTTACTTTCCTAAGTCCTACCAACTGCAGCCAGACACTAGTTACTCCAAGCACTCCAGAGACCAACCACATGCACATACACCTTTCCCAGGGGCTCCTTATTATGCTCTGCTAGTCTACTTGACTTCAGAAAAGGCCCCTCAGTAGACAGAGCCTTACTTTGCCTAAAGGTCCCAAAACAGGTTGAGCATTGAACATCTGAGAATGGGAAGCAGAGGAAGACGAGGTTCCCAAAGGCCCGTCCAATGCCCTGTCCATGGTGCTGATGAGATGCACCCACTGTTCCACAAGTCGTTCTATTGGGCATGGTTGGTGCTACGTTCCTGTCTCCTCCCACCTGATTCTATACTACACACTCCGCCTCAGTCTCCCCACAGCCCATCCCTTAGTGGTCGTGGGATGATGTTCATGATGATAAACAGTGAATGCTAGAGTCACATACACGCATAGGAAGTGCCAGACCTTGTACAAGCTGAGCAAATAGAAATGGGGGATAGTACGAGGGCATTCACAGTGGACAAAGCCTACTAAGAACCAATGTCATTTGGCTGTGGGGAGGGGGCATGTTTTGGGTGCTTATTCCATCACACCCTAGCCCTAACAACACACCAGAAAATGAGAAAGAGGCAGACTTGGGGAGAAAGGAACAGGAAACAGCTACTCCTGAACCTCCAAAAACCAAGCAAAGCTCCAGGACTTGCTGTCACAATGAATCTCCTGCTCTCTCTCCATCCTAAAACCTTCCTCCACATCACCTGCCTCTGAATGCGGATAGCTTATTCCTTACAGTAGGAAAAAGAAAATAAGATGGGCAAGGAGAAGGGAAGGAAGGAAAAAGGAGGGGACGAGAGTCAGCCACTCATTTCCCTGGAAAATTGGTCCTCAGCCCTGCCCCCATGCTCTCTGGACACTCTTTCTGTGTGTCCTTCAGAAAGCAGTGGACGTGGCCCACAACTGGGGTGGGGGGTGGGAGTAACAGACTGGTGAAAGAGGAGCCCCGGGAATTGTTTTGGAAAGTTACAAGTAGCTGAAAATAGGGACTTAGCACGAGCAAGCCTCCTCAACCCTGACTGTAATAAAAACAGATAATGTGTGAGTGAGCTAGGGAGAGTGCGCTGGCAGGGGCTGCAAAGGCCGGCTGGATGCAGACGGTTTAGAATTCAGAGGAGATGCCAAGTGAGTAAACAGTGAATGAAGGATTATCTGGATGGGCCAGGAGCTGTTCCAGCAGGAAATTGGATGGGGACATGTCGGGATCCACAAGCACTTCGACTCCTCATCAGGGAGCTAGGTCTGGTGAGCTGTGAGAGCTTGGTCCATGCCTGCCCTAGCTCTGTTCTCTCTCCCAGTATGGAGCATGGCCTTGGTAATAACGGCTCACATTTGTACAGTGTGGAACAGTTTACAAAGTGCTCCACAGTTGACTGAGGTTATACATCCATTATCGCACTTAATGGAGGTGATGAGGGCTTCCTCTGCCCAGTGATCTCCACCCCTCACCATCACCACCCTCACCTCTCACAATCCCTAACTTAGGGATGCCTGATGCATCTGGCTTTGATCTGCAGCCATAAAACAGAGAAATAGAGACAGGCCACTTGCAGACCCCAAAGAGCTGCTGGCTTTGACAGCCATCAGAGTCAAAGTCATTCAGGATGGACAGGGCCAGGTGCCAGCTCTGAGCTGATAGCCCAGGAGTGTCCAACAGGAGTTAGTCTAGAATCTGCAAACCCTACCCACCCACCATGATCCCAAAGTTGATGAGCCACCCAGGGAAGTCATGAAAACAATCCTACCCCCCAGAGAGCCTCTGGAGGCCAGGAAAAGAGAAGCTCAGATGGTAGGCGTCTCTCTCTGCCAGGAGTAGGAATAGGGGCAGGATCAGGTATGTGTTATGATTAAGTGCAGGCCTTGACCACTAGTTATTCCTGTGAATATTGTGCTGCTGTACCTTGGCCTGAATCAGCATCTTATTGTTATTAATAATACACGGGCTACAAAGAAACTGGGATTGGAACGGTATGCTATATTACGTTAAAGGATCTCAGAGCACTTAAGAGTTACTCATGCTGATGACTCAACTCTACCTCAATCACAAGCTTCTGTACAGGCAGGGGGACCTGTCCTGTCCTGATATCCTCCTATCTAAGGCTTGCTGCCATTGGGCCACAGAGTTTAGGCATCTCCCATCTTGGCATTCAAATTCTTGATCTGGACTTTCAGTCGGGGAGGGGGTTCTAGGGATTCAACATAATAGAAAGAAATGTTTAGGGAGGAAGAAGATACCTAGTGGGGACCCAGGTGTCGAAGAGAGGGATGGAGAGAGTGCTGGGAATCCAAATCCACTTCTTATCTTAAGGAACGAATTCAATTCTCTGGTCCTAAGCCTCCTTGTTGAGCTCTGGTAGCGTAGTGGTTACGAATCGGGCTTTAAACCTTAAGGCCAGCAGTTTGAAACTACCAGCCGCTCCACGGGAGAAAGATGAGGCGTTCTGCTCCCATAAAGATTTACAGCCTCGGAAACCCTGTCTAGGGTCGCTATGGGTTGGAACCGACTCGACGGCACTTAACAACAACAACAACAACAAGCCTCCTCGTTAGAATAGAGGATGCCTGAGGTTCTCTTTCAGAGGTGTTCTGCCATTTTCTAAGGTATCATTTGTACCACCAAAGTGTGCAGCCATGAGTTCTGTCCACGGTGCTGAAACTGGAGCTAAGTCAGGTGTGTACCTGTCCGTGGTGCTGAAACAGAACTGAATCGGAAAGTTGTGCCGTCCTCCAAGCAAATGGAACCTTTTCAGAGTTCCAGCATAGTGGTCCCACTCCCATCTGTCAATTACTTCCTGATCAATCCCAGCTGAACCCGTGGCACTGATCTTCCAATCTTGGGTCATATCCTCATCTGCCTTGAAGCCCAGTCAGTAGTCCAACTGGACAAAATGAGTCTCTCCACTAATAGAAATACCACGTTCCATTCCCACAAGGGGAGCCTACTACAATGTTCTCCTGGGAAACACAGCAGTTCTTCAATGTGGGGACTGGGAGGTGATTCCAGGCAGGTGGTAAAAGAGTGACAGACGGTCTGGCCCCCGCCACCCCCTCGCCTCTCCTGGGCAATCCAGTGCTCTGAGCAGCTCAGGCACTGCATGCTGGCCTGTGTGGGGCACCAAACTGATCAGGTCACCTGTGGATTCAACCCAACTGGCCAGACCTTGGTCAGGTGAAACTGTCTGCTCTCTCCTCCAAGGTGGGTGGGTGGACCTGTTTAACCAAACACCACTGCTGCTTCCTGTTGCAGGGTCAATGGTACCAGATGAACACAAAGGCCTGTCAAATTCCACACACATAAAACAAAATCCTGCCCAGAAAAAAAACAGGGACTCAGGGGAGAAGGCCACAGGGACAGAAAACCCAACAAGCAAGGTAAGCACATGCTTACTTGTGAATACTAATCTGTAGTGAACACATTTACATGGGTTTCAACATGAAAAACATGTGAAATGATTCACTATAGATTAGTAAGTACATACAAGTAAGCCTATGCTTACCTTGCTTACTGGTACTACATCCCTGTTGTTGTTAAGTTGTTAAGTGCCATCGAGTCGGTTCCGACCCATAGCGACCCTGTACAGGGTTTCCAAGGTGTAAATCTTTACGGGAATAGAAAGCCTCATCTTTCTCCCACAGAGCGGCTGGTAGTTTCGAACCGCTGACCTTGAAGTTCGCAGCATGATTCATAACCACTACGCTACCAGAGCTCCTTGTTCACTACAGACAAGTAACTAAGTATAAGTAAGCCTGTGTTTTCTTTGCTTATTGGGTAATCTGCCACTGCCCCTCTTCCACAGGCAGGGGTTCTTTGAGAAACAGTTCAGTATAGTGCTTCTAGGGACTGCTTGATATCTATCAGCCTCTCCTATGGGTGTAGAAACTCCCCTCCTTCCAAAAACAAGAAGATATCCAGAAACCACAGCCTCCCTGGATCAGACAAGGAATAAAGATAAGAGTCATTGCAGTAGATACAGCTAACATCATTTATTGAGCACTTACTATATGTCAAAGGAGCTCTGGTAGCATACTGGTTATAAATCGGGCTGCGAACCTCAAGGTCAGCAGTTCGAAACTACCAGCTGCTCCGCGCGAGAAAGATGAGACTTTCTGCTCCTGTAAAGATTTACAAGGATCGCTATTGGTTGGAACCAACTCGACGGCACTTAACAACAACAACTATATGTCAAACATTGTGCTAAGAGCTCTGCAAACATTATCTCATTTAGCCTTACAATTTCCCTTGGAAGAAGACTCTTCTTGGTCAGTGCCCTACAGATGAGGAAGGTGGGGTTCAGAGAGGTGAGGCTGTCCACTCAGGATGGCACAGCTGGCAAGTGCTGAGATGGTATGAGAAATCACCTCTTCTCTGGCAGCTCAGCTGGGTCCACTTCCCAAGCATTCCATGTTCTGGAGACCGTACTGCCCCTTAGACGTCTCAAAGATCACTATAACCCTCCACCATCCTTCCCTCACAGTTGAGAGTTGTATGGAAGGAGATAGTCACAGTGCTGTAGTACCTTGCAGCCTGCAAAGTGCTTTCATAGCCACCATCCAAATTGACCCTCAAGATACTGAGGGGTGAGGCAGGCAGGGATGGCCATCTGCTGATTTTATATAACAGAAAATTAAAACTCAAAGGACAGAGTGGATCACCCCAAGTTACATAGTGTATGGTGAGGCCAGGATTCAGATAAAGATGGTGGGACTCCCAGGCCAGTGCTCTCTCCCTTCCATCTTCCCCAAACTGGAGTCCTGGGAGTGCTCAAGACCAGGGTTTTGAGGGGTCTTCATCTTCAGAGGGCCTTCTTGACGTGGCCCGCTCTCCCACTCCT
The DNA here is from genome assembly GCF_000296735.1 of Chrysochloris asiatica. Taxonomy (NCBI): domain Eukaryota; kingdom Metazoa; phylum Chordata; class Mammalia; order Afrosoricida; family Chrysochloridae; genus Chrysochloris; species Chrysochloris asiatica. The sequence continues at coordinate 1,420,594 of NW_006408828.1, forward strand.
GTTCCTCAGAGGCAATCAAGTGGCTCAGTTCTAACTTAGAGGCTGAGAGTCTCATTTTAAATGAAAATTTTTTTCCAGGCAATTACTTCCTGCTAATTAGGAGGCAAGGCTGCCAGTCCCTGGGCCCCGGGATGACCCCCTTTCTCAATCTGCAGGGGTGGGGGGTTTTGAGATCCTGGGTAGCAGGACCATCTACAGATGCTGTCTGGGTCAGGGTCTGAAGGAGGGCAGATGGGCTAGAGGAGGAGCAAGGAGCTCGAAGGATCTGGAAGAAGGGAGGTGAAGGTGCTGAGGAGGGAGGGACTCTGAAGTGGGAGAGACCCAGAGGGCAAGATGCTGGAAGAAGCCTGGACTTGTCCATGCATATGAAGAAAGAGACTAAGGCTCCAGAGCAGCACAATGATCCAGGAAGCTCCGGAGTAAAGGAGACACTTGGAAGGAAGAAACAAGAGGGGATGACTCTGAGAAACCTGAGACACAGGAGAGAGGAGAGATCCACCCACCTGCAGAGGGTCAGGCAGGGAGAAGGCATATCCCAGAAGATGGCCAAGATACAGAAGTGGAAGAGACAGAGAGAGGGAGACACTGCTTGAGTCTCCAGGAAGGAGAGAGGAAGGGCAGGAAGGAAGGTGGAAATGCTGAAGGAAAACCCCAAGGAGAAGAGGGAGGAGAGTAGGGGAAGACAGCTGAAGTGGTAGCTCCCAGGGCCCAGGAAGGGCTTTCTCTATATCTGTGTCCTTGAGTTTCCCCCAATGTCAGTGCCCAGCCATCCAGGCCTGCACAACCTCCTACGCAGCCACAGGTGCAAGCGGGCACAATGGCAGGCCACCAGCTAGCTCAGGCCCCAGATGTTCTCCTCATCTGGGGCATTCATCTGACCTCCCTCTCTGTCAGCCTGTCATCCCCACCAGTGGACTGAGCTAGGGACCCTCCTGTCACAAAGCTACATGACCAGCAGACTCTGGGATGATGTGGTCCAGCCTTTCCACTTTACAGAGGGAAAATCCAGGTGTAGAGAGGGAAGAGAGCTCATCCAAGGTCACATAGCAAGTGGGTGATGGGGCCAGATGCAGCGGACTCAGGAGCTAAGTTCCAGTAGAGGGTTCTAGTCCTTCCTAAGCAAAGGGCAATGATAGAAGACAGGTTTTCGTTGCCAGTAAATCAGACCCTGACCAGTTTGAGTCCTGTGGAGTGTGGGTGGAAGGTGGAAGGGAGCAAGGGTGGTCAGAAGCTAGAAGAAAAGGAAGTATTTGTGGAGTACTGGGTAGGAGGGTTCTGCATGGGTTATAATTACAGCTAGCATTATTGAGCACTTTCTAGAGGCCACTGCAAACTTTATTACTCAGAATCTCATTGAATCCCTGTGATGACCCTGCAAAGTATGTATTACTGTGATCCCATTACAGGGAAAACCAAGACTCTGGAGGGTTGAGTGAGTCAGTGGCACAGTTCTTATTCAGGCAACTGTCTACGTCAGAGTTACTACCCTGAGGACCCCTCCACTGTGGGCATGATCTGAGGATACACAAGTCTCTGGATTCCGAATATACCAGCCCAATCTTGGCAGAATCTAGGCCTCCGACACCAATGGGGTTGCAGTCTTATTTTGTGGGGGCAGTACCATGAGTCCTGGACTTGGAACAAACCCTATCTTGCAGTGCAGGAGTCTTAAGTTCTAGTCCTGATGTTGGTACTAATTTACTGTGTGACTTTGGGCAAGCCACTTGCCCTCTCTAGGCCTTGGTGCTCCCAACTATATTCTTGGAGATCAATACAAGCTAATGCATGCAGAGGATTACTTCTTTGCCAGGCATGGTTCTAGGCAGTTTACCTATCAACTCAGTGAATCTTCCCAACAACAACTTTACAGAAAAGGTGCCGAAAGGTAAACTTGCTCAAGGACACAAAGCTAATTAATACATGGCAGATCTGGGATTTTTGAAGCCATTATTTTGGTCCTTGGGGGCACTGGAAGTGCAATAGTAGAACTCTTGCCTTCCATGAGGGAGACCCAAGTTCAGTGCTCTGAAAGCACAGGTATCATTCATCTACCTGTGGAGGCTTGCCTGCTGCCACAGTGCTGAACAGGTTTCAGCAGAGTTTTCAGATGAAGGTAGGGTAGGAAGAAAGACCTGGCAATCAATTCCCAAAAATCAGCCCAAGAAAACTCTCTAGATGGATCACAAGAGTCTCCTCTGCAACCCAGCAAGGGGATGGTGCAGGACGGGTGTATTCTATTGTTGTACATAGGTTGCCATGAATTAGGGACAGATTTGACAGTGGCTCACAAAATCTTTGGAGTCCTGGTGTGATGCTGTAGGATAATGCACTGCAGTGCAAAGTTAGCAGTTCAAACCCACCAGCCACTCCTCGGAAACCCTAGACAGAATTGCTATGAGTTGGAACTGACGCCATGGCATTCATCAACAACGACAACACAACATCTTTCGGTTCAGAGGCCATGTTTGTCACCACAACTCTGCCTGGCTCCTTGGGCCAATTGGTGTCTCAGTGAGGTCTCCCTGTGTACACCTGCCTGGTCACTGGTGCCATCCCCTTGATGGGTTGCAGATCAGACCATGTTGTCATGTTTCCGTATGGGAAGCACACATGCAGCCATGTGCCTGCATGCAAAGATGTGTGCTTACTCATATTTCCACACCCGTTCCTGTGTTTCTGCCTGTTCCTACCTGGAACAGCCTTGCTCAACCACACATGTTCACAAGTATTCTGGCACTAGGCCAGGCCAACTGCAGGAGGATTGTGCATGTGCACACACGTGTCTCCCTAGTTAGGCATTGGTTGACCTATGAAGGTCATGTGCCATGCTGTAGCCATGACCTGGGCTACCACACCCAAGTGCCTGGGTGGTGTACACATCACACGCACACCTGCCGGCACCCCCATCTACACTGCTTTTTCACATCTTTCCCATCACAGAAGCAGGACCCGCACCCTCCAGGAAGGGGCAGTGCTAGCCAATTGGGGGATGGGGGTGGAGGTGACAGGGAGGGGCAAGAGGCATTGGCCAGAGGCTTTGGGAGACCTGGGGTCCACAGGTTCTATTTGAGAATGAGTTTTCCTTTTGGACTAAGTGCCCGAGCTGAGCTCTCCAGACTTCCCCAACACCCTGTCTCCCACCTTTGCCATTGCCAGACATGGGGCCTGACAGGGCACCTGGGGACAGGGGGTCTGCCCATCCATCCCAAGCAGGACTGTGGTGCCTCACTCTACTCCTGGCTCCCACCGCCCCGTTCCTGGTCCCTGTTCTCTCCTCCCCCTGCCCAAGCATCTCAGAGTTCTGAGTATTTTTAGGTCTCAGCTGACAGGCTGTGAAATCCTCCCTTCGCACCTCCCCAACCAGGCGGGGGCTGGAGAGGGAGGAACGAGGTTGGGGGGGTACACATAGCCAATTCATCAGACTCCTCCAGTGCTTGCAGGTGCCAAGCAGGGAGCGAGGGGTCCTTCCCCTTCTCCTGGATCCTCCCCTTGGGTGAAAGCATCCCTCCCATGTGTGAGGGGAGGAGGCTCTACTCTAGGGACCAGAGAACAAAGCCTTTAGGGACACCCTGAGACAAAGGAAGGCACTAAGACACAACTTCAGACCGGCTCAGTAGCCAATATCCCCTTCTTCCAAGTTACAGGCTGAGCGGCAGGTGGCTCGGATCCTCCCAGGATGAGAGCGGCATTGGGCAGGATGGGCCAGAGGTTAAGGTCTAGGCTTTGAATCAGGCTGACTTGAAATCTCATCCTTGCTCTACAGAAGGACCTAAGTGAGATACGCCACCACTGGGAGCCTCAGTTTCCCCATCTGTTCAATAAACTCCCTCTGGCTGGGTTGTTGAGACTATTAACTGAGATGATGTGTGGAAAAAAGCAAGGCAGTTGGCAACTTCATCAAGCACTGTTGGTAGGAGATTCTCGATTGCTCCATGCCCTGACCTGCACTTCTTCCTCTCTAGCTCTCTATGGGAGTGTCTCACCACAACCTCAGAGGCAAGAGCCTACTGTTCATCCTGGCATTAGGTTCTTTGGTGCCTGCTGCCCCCACCCCCAGAGGATAAGGTGGGTGGGTGTTGCAGCCCATCTTGCCTCCCCACTTCCTGCTGCAGTGAATATGTACACATCATGTGTGCACATGGACCAAATGTCAACACATATGTGTACAGCCCATGGCTTGGTGTGAGGGCGTTTGCCCTGGGACGACCTCCGAGGGAGGTAGGAAGCCCTACCCAAGCCCTGCTGTGAACGGGCCCCCATGCCAGGGGCCGTGGGCATGGAGAGGGAGGCGGCACGCCTAGTTGCCGTGGAGACAGGTTGGCTCTGGTGGGGCTCTGGAGCTCAGGCCTGGCAGCTGGAGCGTGAGCTGAGTGACTCCCCCAAGGCCCAGCCCTGATGCCCAAAGTGGGGGTGGGGTGTAGAACCAACCTTCAGAAGCATTTTAGGCCTGCCCGTCTCTGTCCTGGGCTCCTTGGCTCTACATTAATTTCTGGGAGACCTCCTTTGGAACCCCAGCCCCTTAGGTAAAGCCCTTCAGGGTGCTCACCTAAGCCCATCTGCACCAGATTGTGCCACTGGCTGCTCATGACACCCCATGAGCTCTCCAGGGGCAGGATCAGTCCAGCTGGCCTATAGATCCCCTGATACTATGGACTCAGCCCTGTGCAGAGGGGGGACCAAAAAGGGACTAGGACAAGTATGTTAATGGCTCCAGCTACTGACCTGCCTCAGGTATTCTCTCCCACCCCTCTGCTTGCTTAAAGGTGACATTCTTCACAGAAAGCAGTCTGAAAGCCATCTGGGATTCTCCATTGCCTTCATTTGAAAACAAACAAACCAAACTCCCAAACCCCCCAAATCCAGTTTTCCTTTCTCAATGTCAGGCCCTTCATAATCTGGCCTGACCTAGCTTCCCAAGTGTCAGCCCTCACTGTTGTTGTTGTTATGGGCCATCAAGTCAATTTCAACTCAGAGTGACTACACACAACAGAGGAGAAGCGTCCTGTCGGGCTTTCTTGGCTATAAATCTGACAGAAACACATCACCAAGTCTTCCTCCCATGGAGCCCGCTCAGTGGGTTCGGATCGCCAACCTTTGGGTTAGCCGCTGAGTGCTTAACTGTCTGTGCCACCAGCACTCTGCTACTCTTCCCCCAAAGACCTGTCTTCCCGTTCATCAAAGTGCTCACCACTGCCAGGACTGGCCAAGACACCCCCCCTCCCCCCGGGCCCCTGGACCTTTGCATGGGCTGTCCTCACACATCGAATACCTCATCTCCACTTGTCCACATGGCAAGTTCTTAGTCTTCCCCCAAGGCTCACCTTCTTGAGTTTGGCTGTGTGGCTGGACTCCCAGCCTGACTTCTAACTGAAAGCATCCACTTCATTAGGTGATTCTGAGGACAGATGAACTAACACACATCACCTGCCAAGGACAGTACGTGGTGCTCAGTGAGCATCTGACACACAGTTGAGATCCTGATGGCTGTGAAGCCCTCCCTGACCCCCTCCCTCCTACCCCAGGATGAAGCAGGCATGTCCTTCTCAGTTTCCAGAACCCTCATCCCACACATCAATCATTCTGTGCAGGAGAGCGTTGATAACAGCTGCCGCTGATCGAGTGTTTACTATACGCTGGGCTTGCTACTAAGTGCTTTTCCCGCGTTATCTCATCTCATCCTCCCAGCAGCCCCTGGGAGGTAAGAATCATCAATTATCCCCATTTAACAGAGTAGGACATCAAGACTAGAATGCAAGAGTTACTTGCTTCAAGGACATAGCAGCAAATGCTCTGCCAGGATTCAAATGAACAGTTGTTTGATCCCAGAACCCAGGCTTAAGGAAGCCATCCCATCCTTCATGTATGTAAAGTGCTTAGCACATACAGCACTAACAAGAGCTCTGTATGGCCAGGCTTCGTCATCTCTCATACTTCGGACCTATTTTCAGGAGGGACCAAGCCTTGGAGAAGGATCTCATGGTTGGTAAAATGGAGGGTTGGAAAAAAGAAGACCTCCAACGAGATGGATAAGGAGCTCTGGTAGCGTAGTGGTTACGAATCGGGCTGCCAACCTTAAGGTCAGCAGTTCGAAACCACCAGCCACTCCATGGGAGAAAGATGAGGCTTTCTGCTCCCGTGAAGATTTATAGCCTTGGAAACCCTGTACAGGGTCGCTATGGGTCGGAACGGACTCGACGGCACACAACAACAACAACAACAACGAGATGGATTGGCACAGTGGCAGCTGCAATGAGCTCAAATGTAACAATGATTGTGAGATTGACACAGGACTGGGCAGTGTTACAGTTGTGTTGTGCAGGGTCGCTATGAGTTGGTACTGACTCAATGGCACCTAACAACAACAATAATTATTGTTAGGGGTCCTGCTGTGGTGTTGTGCGATAAAGCACTGGACTGCAGGGTCTGTTTGAACCACAAGGTCGGCAGTTCAAACTCACCAGCCACTTCTTAGATACCCTATACAGAGTCACTATGAGTCGGAACCGATTTGACAGCACTTAACAACAGTAACAATTATTATTGTAAGGAGTTCCAGTAGCGTAGTGGGTTACAAGTTGGGCTGTTAACTGCAAGGTCAGCAGTTCAAATGCACCAGCCACTCCGCAGGAGAAAGATAAGGCTTTCTGCTCCTGCAAAGATTGTTATTGTTGTTGTCAGTGCGGTTAGGTGTCTTCGAGTCAGTACCAACTCATAGTAACCTTACGCACAACAGAATGAAATGCTGCTGGGACCTGCTCCAACCTCAAGATCATTGTTACGTTTGTGTCCACTGCTGCCGCCACTGTGCCAACCCATCTTGCTGGGGGTCTTTTTCGCTGACCCTCCACAGCCTCAGAAACCCTATACAGGATCGACTCAACAGCACACAACCACCATCATTATTATTGACAAGGAGCCCTGGTGGTCCTGTAGGATAAGCACTGGATTGCTACCAGCTGTTCCATGGGAGAAAGATGAGGCTTTCTGCTCCTATAAAGATTTACAGCCTTGGAAACCCTATGCAGGGTGGCTATGAGTGGGAACCGACTCAGTGGCAGTGGAGAGGTGTAAACGGTTTGCTTTTGGTTGCTAACCTAAAGGCTGGTGGTGGTTCAAACCCACCCAGCTTCCATAGAGATGACAGCCAAGGAAACCTATGGAGCAGTTCTACTCTGTAACACACGGGGTCGCCATGAATCAGAATGACTGGACAGCTGCAGGCTTTGTTTTGTTTTGTGGATTCTCAGGAGAGAGGATTGTGTGTATTGGGTGATGTGAGAGGTCCTTAGGCTAGATCCCACACACAAAGCACAGAGAAAGGAGGTGAGGGCTTAGAAAGGGGTTCTTAGGAGGTGTGCCTACCTATTGTCACAAGTCCTTATAGTGACCCCACAGAACAGAGTGAAGCTACTCCTTAGGACTTTCTATACTATAAATCCTTACAGACACAGACAGACTCATCTTCTTTCCTCAGAAGGACCAGAGGGTTCAAACCACTGGCCTTGGGATTAGCAGTCCAATGCTTGACCCACTATGCCACCAGGGCTCATTAAGGAGGGCTGCAGGGAGCCCCAATATTCCAAAGGATCAGATAACCCTGAAGAGCCCTGGAGTGAACTAACGGGGGACTGGGTCCAGCTGTGCAGAGCGGAGAGGGCCTGCCGTGTCCTGGCCATCGCTCTCCGGCCCTGCTGACACCACCCTGTGGTAATGAGATGGATCCAATTTGTACCCAGGGCCCCACCGGGAGCAGCTGCCTCGGCAGGGTTTGAAGTAATTTAATTGGACACATTAGCCACACAGCTCTCTCCTCCATTGCCCTCCCTAGGACCTTATGTAGGCACCCCCTTGTCCTCTGACACCTCACCATGCCCTACTTGGGCTGGGGGCAGGGTACACACTCCACTACCAGCTCCACCTGCTAAGAACAACATCTCAGTACCCTCCCCTCACCGCCCCCCCCTTTGAACCGGAAGGCTAAATGGGTCCCCAAGTTATCCCCTTTCTCTGAGGTCAGCAGCAACTCCCAAAGCCCAGTGGGTTAGGGATTCAGACCTCTCTCTCCTGCTCTGGTAGAAGGCAAAACAAAGTCACCCTTTTCTTCCTTGGCCTGCCCCGAAGGACCCCCACCCTGTACTCCTGGGGAGGGCACTGAAAGGTTCTCCCACTACTCTTGGGTTCTGTCACTGTTGGGACTGCTCCCTCCTCTTCAGTGTCCAGGAGAGGGGTGCACACATGCATGCACAGAACGAGACAAGATCCCAAATACACAGACAAGCCCAGGGAGGCACCCAAGCACACACCATTGTGGAAGTGCCTAGATGTGTGTCCCAGCAGCAAGAGGTTTCAGAGGCGGCAGGTGGGAGGGCGGAGCAGGGGGCAGGCAGGGTCCCTGGAGGGCACAGGCTCTACCCCGGCTGGGGCAGGGGCCCAAGGGAGGCATCCTTCCCTTAGCGCTTGTCGTCACAGCTCCCAGCGCACCTCGACGCACCTCGCTACAAATATACTCATTAGCTGCTGTTTACAGCGGGTGCGGTGCTCAGATGAGCAAAGCTATTACGGCCGTCCAGCTGCCGCCTGCGCTGCGCACCCTCCCCGCCTCGCTCACGCATGTAGGTGCACAGACATACAACTCGGAGCACCGTGCTTCCCCCAGGCACCACGCAGCAGTCCCCCACACTCAGTCATGAATATACCCATTCCAAGCAACCCCATCAGTGACACACCTCTTTCAAGGGACCCTTCTGGGTGGAGGTGCTAAGCCCCCTTCCCCACCTCCAACCCTCCCAGAGCAGGCCCCAGGTGCCAGTCTGCCTTCCCATCAATCAGGCTCAGGATTCCAGGCGCAGACTCTGGGCACTGCCCAGTCCCGTCCACAGGTTCTATGTTGATTGCCAACTTGGTTCCACTCTTGAGGAATTTGCTGGGTTAGACCAGAGCCCTGCCCTCCAGAGAGAATTTGGATGGGGCCCAACAGGGCTGCCCCTATCGCCTGGAAGGTCAGGGACCTCTGTGTTCATGAAACTGGCACCATTCACCTGGCACCACAGGCTGGGGTTCCCTGGCAAGATAGGCATGCACCCGGGTTGGGCCTGGCATATAGACTGGCTCCGGCACCTGGCCAGGCCAGTGACTGTCCTGACCTAGAAGGCTGACCTGATCAACCAAATGTGCCACCTGCTGAGTACTTGCCCAGGAAGCAGGGGAGCAGCACCATTTGGGCTGCCATGCCTATCTAGGAAGCCTCAGAACCTCCGAGATGCCTGGCCCCCCTCCCCGCCCCCTTCCGGTTCCCCCTCACCAGCTCCTCATCCTGCTGTTCTTGGTCTCACTCCCTTGGGGAAAGCAGTTATTGAAAACGGTCCATCAGATTCAATAAAGATTCAAAGTCCCTGAGAGGGTAGGGGGTGGGCAGGAATGAGGGGGAGGGGGAGGGAGAGGGGGAGGAACAAAGGGAAACCATCCCTCCACCACCTCCTCTTTCTTTACTCTTAACACATCTTGCAACAACCCCCATTCACATTCTTTCTTGACCTCAGTGCCTCTAAAGGCTGCAGCCTGGGGCAGTCAGGGGCAGGATCTAGGGGTCCAGGGCCTGTCTTGGGTCACCTGATACAAACCTATTCCCCTGCCATCTAGCTGTCTCCTCACCTGGCCTGTTCTAGCCTGCTCTAGGCCCTTTTCTCCCTCCCCACCACCCTAGTCCTTGAGCCTCAGTCCGTCAGTCAAGCTTTGCTTCCACCAGGCCACTGACTAGCAGTGTGGGGCCCGGAGGTGCCTATCTCTACAGTAAGACTATACACTGAGGGGTGCTGGGCCCAAGCTCCCCAGAAGTCCTCTCTTGGGCCGCTTCGAACCTGCTCAGACCCTGGTACTCTTCCCTGTTGGCAGGTCATTTGCTCTCAGTCTCAGACTCTGGCTGCAGGTTGGGGGGCCTGGGTCTGTGCAGTACGGGGCGGGGGGGGAACAGGTGAGGTGGGGTCTGTGATGGGGTCTGGACCTGTGAAAACTGTGCAGAGCCTGTGCAGAGCCAGCGGGGGCCAGTGTCAGTGAAATGAATGGTCAAGCTGACAGTCAATACCTGGTGGTCTGTCCCTGAACCCTCTGCCCACTCAGTCGCACCCCAAACTCTTCCCCCCTCCCCCCACTAGCTCTGCCCCTAACTTGCGCTCAGGGGACTTGGTCTGGCCTGGATAATCATGTGGACCTTTATGCCTTGAAAGTGGAGGCCCTTGTTCCTGACTTCAGACCCAAGTCCTTCTGCGCCACCTTCCCCCGCCCCCCCCCCCACTCTGGGAACGGACCTGCCAGGTGGAGATGCTGTAGGGGGTAAAGCCCACTAACAGGTGGGACAGAAGGAGGCTCCCAGGGGGCTGGGGGGCAGGGAGGCCGACACTAGGACCTGGCCTCTCTCAGCGCTGCTGCACTGGCCCAGCCTGTCCCTCCCTGGCCTTCTTACCAGCTCACCGCAAGGTCACCTCTCCCTCCTCCCTTCTGCCTGTTGTCCTGCCAGCCCACTGCAACGGTGACCCCTGCAGGCCTGCTGAGGCCCTGCCTGGCCCGGGACAGGCCCGCTGAGGAACACAGGAGACCTGGACTGACCAGCTGAAGGATGACCAGAGCGGGGAGCTGAGGGACATGGGCTATGTGTCTACAGGAGCGAGCACAGGACAGGCTGTAGGCATGGCTAGGGGAAGCTGGTAGTTTTTGGAGCAGGAGCCATTGGTGTGTGTGGAACGGGGACTGGTTTACATTCTTCATTCAGTTCTGTCTTTTTCCCACAGTCCCTTGTTTCATCCATGATTGATGAAGTAATGAAGTGCCAGGGGCCAGGGGCCTAAGTGGAGGAGGGAGGTACACATCACCTAGCTGGTAGTCTGCCGTACCCTGTGGGGATCTGCAGAGTGAGTGGGGTGAGGGAGGGAGTAACTTGGAGGCTCCTTGGAGGCAGCCAGCCAGGGGTGTGAGGGAGCAGAGCATGAGGTAACAAAGAAGGGGGTGGACTACAGGTGTTCCTGGAAGAGGGATAAAGGGGTCAGAAGTCAAAGGTACTGGCTCCTAGGGGAACCTAGGGGAAGGGAGTCTCCCAGGAACGAATTTGCATTTCTCATTCCCATCTGGTGCCAGTCAAAGGAGAGGTGAGGGCCAGAAATGGGGGACACAAATGGGGACTGAGAACAGAGGATCAATAGTAGGGGAAGGGGGACTTGGGTGGTTCTGGGGTGAGCTGAGGAATGGGGAGCTTTAGCCTTGAGCTATAGGGGTCATAGGAGATGGGCAAAAATGCCAGGGGGTACAGAAGCCAAACGGGGCATTAGAGGAGGCTCTGACCAATCAGAGGTCCCCATGGGGGGTCTAGGATCAAGAGCAGAATTACCTTGTCTAATCTATTTATGATCCACCCAGTCAGGTGCCCCCACTAGAGACATGTAAACCTGAAGCCAGTCCCTTCTCCACTCAGAGCTGCCCTGCCCCTGAACACAGGTGGGCCATGCATTTGCACCTGAGTGGGTAGGGCAATCCCCCACCCCAGACAGACAAGGAGGCCATTTAAGGAGGGGGATACAGAAAAAAAATCTAGGGATGGCCATCCCCTGGGGCAGCACTGGCTCTCAGGTCTTTGCCCAAAAGATGCCAAGTACATCAAGTTGATCTCCGTGGAGAGGGCAGAGGTGCCTGCAGGAGTGGTGATGTCATGTGCCTAGGCGTGGATGGAAAGAGGAGGGAGGGAGAGGGGACAAGAGCAAGGCCCCAGGCCACTATCCTAAGTAAGCCTTGTGTGTGTGTGTGGGGGTGCTGCCAGCTTGGCAGTGTCCTTGCTGTAACCCTTCTTTCCTTACACCCCAGATCTAGTCTCTGAAAGAAGTGATTGGCTTCTGAGAGGGGTCCAAGTGCTGAAAGCTAGTGTTCTCTTAGGGGAAGATGCCAGAATAACTGACCACGGTCCAGATAGATGAGGGCATAAAGAGAAGGGCTGAGTCTCCCATGCAAAGGGGTGGGAGTCGGTTTAATACAATTCCTGGGCCTGATAGGTCTTCAACCAACTCTGGCTGAAATCAAACACAGACGGGGGGTGAGAATAGAATGGAGAAGCAGGGATAGGCAGAGGCTGCCCCTAGAGGAGAGAGAGCCAACGTGGGGCTGGGGCAAAAGCAGGCAAAAGCCAGCACCCACTGGGCTGCCCTCAAGAGCTTGAGGGGTTCTAGACCCCCTTAGTAGAGGGTCTTTGGTGCTGTCCCCTCTCCCCAGCATCTCTTCTACACCCAGGAGACCCACAGCAACAAGCCCCCAGGCTCTTCCTCTGGGAGGAGGTCCTCATTGCGCTGGGGTGTCCAGAGGCTGAGAGCCTGATGCTGAAGCTGGCTGAATGAGGGTGCTGGGCCTGGGGTGGGGCACCTCAGGTGGGAGCTGAGACTTAGCCTGGGAAGGAGCTGCAGGGGACCTGCCTACAGGTGGGCACAGGGTGAGGAGGTGCTGAGAGCCAAGGAGGAAATGGCAGAGCAATTTCCCTAAGGAGGAAAGCTTCTCTAGTTTCATGGGCTTCCAGGCCACTCCCCAGGCTGGGAGCATCGCAGGGGAGTCTGACCCCTCCCCACAGGACTGGAATGAGTTTGGGGTTCTTTGCTCTCCCCCTCCCCAAGCCTAGGAACACATTCCGCTACCACCCCTACTCTCACCACCCTCTGCTGTCCCTCAGTTCAGGTACCCCTCCCCTCCGCCTCAACGCTCCTGCGGACCCACCTCCTCCAGGCCGGCCTTCAAAGACCCCCCTGTCGGCTGCTGCACCAGATCTCCACTTATCCCCTGGCATCCTCTCAAGTCACAGTTAGCACCGCTGATGCCACTCCGCTCCCCTGTGCTTACAACCTTGGCCCAAAGCTGCCCGGGATCCTCACCCTGGGGTCGCCCCCTCTCTGGCACCCCCCAAGACACTGGTGCTGGGAAGCCGGGGGGCGCCTCCGAAGACACTGCCCTGCTCCCGCGGGGGCAGCGGCTCCTCGCTCCGCCACACACGTTGTCCTTGGGCTGCTGGAGTGGGGGGGTGGTAGGTCCTTGCGGGGACACTGCGAAGCCAGCGCCGGGCACCCAGCCTGGCAGTGCCCAGACTGCGGGGGTCCGGCGTCCGAGGTGCTGCCGCTTCAGTCCGCGCCCCCGAGGCTAGAAGGACCCTAGGGGCAGTCGGTGCGGCTCCGCGGACAGCAGTCAGGGGCTGGGCTAGGAGCTGGCGCCCCGCGCTGCCGCCGTCCTGCCCGCGGGTTCGGGGCGCCCCAGCGGTGCGGGGCCGCGCTTACCTGGGCTGGCCGCCTCCGGGTCCCGGTACATGGTCTCCTCGTCGCCGGCTCCCTCCGGGCTCCTCAGAGCCGCCGGCAGCCGCGCGCTGCTCCGCCGCCGCTGCAGGGCATGGGGCCGGGCGACCCCCGGGGGCGGGTCCGAGGGCGGGGGCCGCGCGGCTGCACCTAGTGCGGAGCCGGGGAGCGGGGGCCGCCCGCCCGCCGAGCACGCCGCCGCCTCCTCCGAGCCGCGCCGAGCCGCCTCCCTCCGGCCTGCGTGCCGCGTGTGCGCGCCGGAGCGTGTGTGAGTGTGTACGACGCCGTGTGTATGTGTGTGTGCGAGCGCGTGTGTGAGCTCGCCCCTGCCCCACCGGCGCCGCCCGCGCCCGCTACTGCCCGCTGTCGGCCGCGCGCCGCACTGCAGGCCGCGCCTGCCTTGCCCGGAGCCGCCCGGAGGGCACCGCCACCGCCCCGCGCCCCGTCCGCAGCCCTCGCGGAGAGCGCAGCGCAGCCCCAACTTGGGCTTCTCGAGCCTGCGGGTCTGGGTGTACTGCGCGGCCTGCCCAACCTGTGAGCCTTGGAAGGCCGCAGCCCCGCACCAGGCTGGACAGCCGAGCTGGCCACCTCCTTCGAGGTGCCCTTTGACTCCGCTCCAAACTGCGTTAATATCCATGCCGGGTTTTCTGCTGGATTGAGACTCGAGGGCGTCAGCTCCGAACTCGACTCCACGGCAGGCAGGGGAAAGCGGATTAGTATGTGCGAAGATCAGGAGTGGATCATCTGCCAGTACGGAGTCTGGATCCGCTACTTTTTGAGCATCCCAGAGCTGGAGTTGAAAGCTGTAGGTTCACTGTCATAAGCGGGGACTCGGCCTAGTAACCCTTCCTACTTCATTCCCTTCAGACTTTGCTTATCCCTCTGTTGAAGCCCCTTCTCCACCTGCCCCACATATTTTCCTTGACTGCAACCCCTCAGAGGTAGGAAAGCTATCCCCTTCTAGCCCTTCCAACTTTGGAACTCTCTTGGCTTCCTTGCTGCTCCAGCTAGCATACATCAGAAGCCTGGTTGTTTCCCCTGAAGGGAAGGAGAAGGTGTCCTTCTCCCAAGGATGTTAAAGGCTTGAATCTGAAACAGTGGAGGGTTTTAGGGACAGAGACCTCCCTGAACACGCCAACACATTTCATCGCTTGTTCTCCACCCCCATCCCCGCAGGCACACAAACATACCTCCTATAGCGAGTTACAGATTCCAAATATTGGGAAGGATAAATAGGTCCTGCCCCTGCACTGGAAAAGTGGGTATGGGGGCGGGGGGAAGCCCTTGGGCAACATCCTGCTCCCCTGCCCTTATGAATACCCTCCTCAAGTGCACCAAGAGTCAAGGAGTTCTACTCCCACCTGAGAAATCCACACAACTGACTACTTTACTGCACAGTGCACATTGAGCCACACATCCACCTCCCCACAGCCGGCAGCCAACACCCACAGGGACAAACCTCATCTCAACTCTCCCCCGACACACACCCCCACAGACCCCACAGCGCCTCGCTGAACTCACAACAGAGCCTCACTCTCTTTCTCTCTCTCACACACATGCACACACGTGTATCATTACACATAGATTCACTTCCACCCACAGTTTTTCCGGTTGAGAAGCAGGTAAGGAAATTCCCCAAGCAAACCTCCATGAAGATCGTTTCAGTGGAGAACACATTCTTTGGGTTGAATGTTATAATAAAAAATGGAAGAAGAGGCATCTGTAGGCTCTAGCCCACAATTCCTCAATGGCCAGAAATCCCAGTCTTCACCCCCACATCAAAGGTCATTCTGTTCCACACAGCCAGGAGCATCCACAACCCCCCCCACCCCCCTTTTTGGGCAAACCCAAGAAGCCAAGCCAATAGGCTGGAACTCCAGGTCCTCTCCTCCTGCCCCCAGCTGCCTCTCCCACTGCTCCTGAAAAGGACAAACATGGTAGATTACTCCTTCAGCTCCTCATCAGCACTGGACACTCAGGTACAGCCAGAATTCCTCATCAGTGTAACTCAACAGGTCTTTATGAAGCATCTAAATCCACAAAGGTTCTCAGAGTTGGGGACAGGACACCTCTCAGGTGACAGGGAAGAACAGATGCTGAAAGCCAAGGGCCCCTGGAGCCAACAGCCTAAGAAGCTGATGAGGGAACCAGGAGTAGAACGCTTGGTTGGCTTACCAAGTGCAGTGGGATTCAAGAGAAGACCCAGTGCTTGCTCCCACCTAAGAGTTTATAATCTGTGCTTCACAGCAATAAAAATCCCAGTCTCCCTCCCTCCCACTGCACAGCATTGTTCCCAAATGTCGGAGCTAGGTGGCCCCTCAGACATACTCAATAAACCCCAAGGTATATAGTTGTGGAAACTGAGGCCCTGGGGAATTGGGAACCTTTGGTGTTTTCCTTCCTGTCTGCATCATCAACACAGGAAGCACTTTGAATACACCTTCCATCCCTTTGTTTAGGGGATTCAGAATTCTTATGAAGGACAATGGGTTTCTCATGTAGGACCTTTCTGGTCCTGAGCTTGGCATTATGTTGTTAGGTGCCAACAAGTCAGTTCTGACTCATAGTGACCCTATGCACAACAGAATGAAACGCTGCCAAGTCCTGCGCCAACCTCTGCTGTCAGTGTGCTGATCTACTTCATTGGGGGCCTTTCTTTGCTGACCCTCCACTTTGCCAAGTGTGATGTTCTTCTCTAGGGACTGGTCCCTCCTGAGAATATGTCTGAAGTATGAGAGACAAAGTCTTGCCTTTGTCTCTTGGCTTCTAAGGAGTATCTGACTGTACTTATTCCAACACAGATTAGTTTGTTGTCCTGGTGGTCCATGATACTTTCAATATTCTTCTCCAACACCATAACTCAAATACATCAATGCTTCTATACTCTTCTTTATTCATGATCCAAATATCACACGCATATGAGGCAATTAAAAAGACCATGGTTTGGGTCAGGCACACCTTAGTCCTCAAACTGATATCTTTGCTCTTGAACACTTTAAAGAGGTCTTGTGCAGCAGATTTGCCTAATGCAATACGCCATTTGATTTGACTGCTGGTTACATGAATGTTGATTATAGATCCAAGCAAAATGAAGTCTTTGACCATTTCAATCTTTTCTCCATTTTTCATGATGTTTTATTAGTCCAGTAGTGAGAATTTTTGCTTTATTTACATTGAGGTGCAATCCATACTGAAGGCTGTAGTCCTTAATTTTATCAGTAGTTTAAGTCCTCTTCATTTTCAGCAAGAAAGGTTGTATCATCTGCATATCGCAGGTTGTAAATGAGTCTTCCTCCATTCCTAATGTCATGTTCTACTTCATATTGTCCAGCTTCTCTGATTATTTGCTCCGCATACAAATTGGATAAATATGGTGAAAGAACACATTCCTGGCACACACCTTTCCTGATTTTAAACCATTCAATGTCCCCTTGTTCTTTCAAACCCTTGCCTCTTGGTCTATGAACAGGTTCCCCATGAGTACAACCTAGTGTTCGGAAATACCCATTCTTTGCCATGGTATCTATAGCTTGTCATGATCCACACAGTTGAAAGCCTTTGCATAGTCAATAAAGCACAAGTAAGTGTCTTTCTGGTATTCTCTGCTTTCAGCCAAGATCCATCTGACATCAGCAATGATATCCCTCCTTTCACATCCTTGTCTGAATACAACTTCAGTTTCTGGCAGTTTCTTCTTGATGTACTCTTGCAGCCATTTTAAAATTATCTTAAGGAAAATTTTACTTGCATGTGGTATTAATGATATTGTTCAATGATTTCTGCATTCCATTTGTCACCTTGCTTTGCAGTGGACTCAAATATGAATCTCTTCCAATCAGTTGGCCAGGTAGCTGTGTTCCAAATTTCTTAGCATAGATGAATGAGTTCTTCCCGTACTGCATCAGTTTGTTGAAAGATTTCAATTCGTATTCTGTCGATTCCTGGAGCCATGTTTTTTGTTTTGTTTTGTTTAGTTTGTTTGTTTGCCAATGCCTTCAGTGCAGCTTGGACTTTTTCTTTCAGTACCATCTATTCTTTATTATATGCTACCTCTTGAAATGGCTGAACATCAACTATTTCTTTTTGGTACCGTAACTCTGTATCATTCTTTCCATCCTCTTTGGATGCTTTCTGCATCATGTATCATTTTGCCCATAGAATCCTTCAATAGTGCAACTTGTGACTTGTTTTCAGTACAACTTGAGAAATGCCGAGCATGTTTCCTTTTTGGTTTTCTAACTCCAGTTCTTTGCACATTTCTTTATAATACTTGATTTTGTCTTCTTGAGCTGCCCTTTGAAATGTTCTGTTCAGCCTCCTTAATTCTTCCATTTACTTTAACGTCTGTACTCTGGTGAGCAAGTTTCAAAGTCTCTTCTGACATTCATTTTGGTTTTTTCCTTCTTTCTTCTCTTCTTAAAGACCTTTTGCTTTCTTCCTGTGTGTTTCTGATGACATCCCACAGCATTTCTGGTCTTCGGTCACTAGTGTCTGATGCATCAAATTTATTCTTGAGAGGGTCTCTAAATTCAGGTGGGACATGTCCAAGGTTATATTTTGCCTCTTGTGGACTGGTTTCAATTTTCTTTAGTTTCAGACTGAACTTGCATATGAGCAATTGATGATCTGTTCCAAAGTCTGCCCCTGGCCTTGTTTTGGCTGATGATTTGGAACTTTTCAACAATCTCTTCTCACAGATATAGTCAATTCCTGTGTATTCCATCTGGTGAGGTCCATGTGTATATGATCACCTTTTGTGTTGTTTGAAAAAGGTATTTGCAATAAGTCATTGGTCTTACAAAATTCTATCATGTGATCTCTAGCATCATCTACCACCAAGGCCATTATTTTCCAACTTAACTACCAGCTCTTCCTCTTTGTTTCCAACCTTTGCATTCCAATCACCAGCAATTATTAATACATCTTGATTGCAGTTTGATCAATTTCAGACTGAAGAAAATGGTAGAATTCTTCAATTTCATCATCCCAGCTTTAGTGGTTATCGTATAAATTTAAATAATAGTGGCATTAACTGTTCTTCCTTGTAGGTTTATGTATGTTATCCTATCACATACAGCATTGAACTTCAAGATAGATGTTTTTTTGACGATGAATATGAAAACATTCTTCTTGAATCTGTCATTCCCAGCATAGTAAATTATGTGATTGTCAGAATCAAAATGGCCAATACAGTCCATTTCAGCTAATTTCTTGGATATTGATCTTTATGAATTCCATTTCATTTTTGACAGCTTACATTTTTCCTAGATTCGTACTTCATACATTCCATCATTAATAGATGTGTGCAGCTGTTTCTCCTCATTTTGAGTTGTGCCCTTCACAAACGAAGATCCTGAACAAGTTATTCCATTAGTTTCATCACAGTCAGCTCTGCTTTGAAGAGGCAGCTCTTCCTCAGTTGGATTTTAAGTGCTGTCCAAGCTGAGGGGCTTATCTTACATCACTACATCTAACAATGTTCCGCTGCTGGTCATAATGTTTTCATTTTCCGCCACTATATCTGACAATTTTCCATTGCTATTCATAAGACTTGTAGTTCTGCCAAAATGATTTGTTAGGCCACAGTCTTGCAAATGGAAAGGGTGGCTTACTATATAAATAAGTTGTCTGTAAAATCCTTGCAGGGATTGGTCAGTGACTATGCAAATTGACTATGGCCTACCTGTGTATTGATCAGTGTTGCCATCTGCTAGGCTTAAAAGGACCAATCCCACAGAGGTTAGAGGGAGGACCTCACTATCTTTGAGAAGAACCTGGAACAGAGCATGCCCTTTGGACTCAGCATTCCTACCCTTAGAACCTCCTAGATCCAGGAGACAGAGAGAACTGTAACACTGGAAATGGCATGAGGGTATAAGATGGTGCAAGAACCAGGAGAGCAGCACAAGATTTCCTGATCCATCAAACAAGGTGGCTGCAGTGGATTCACTGACCTACAGAGTGACAGAGCTGAATGCCTTTGGACAAGACGGCAAGGATGCTTGCTGGAAGAATGATGCACCTCTGGGTAGTCAATGGTGGAGCCAAAAGAGTTGTTACAGTTGCCTGAGTGGGGGCTGGTGGCAGAGACCACACTGTTTTGATTGGAAATGGCTATTCTGACTGACCAACCGTCTCCTGAGTTGTTTTTGTTACCTCCAAGTTAATCCTGATCCTGAATTGCAATCTACTGCTTTCCTAATAAACCCCATAAGCACAAGTATGGTCTGAGTCCTCTGTGCCCACTGCGGAATAGAGAGTGTCGTGGGAGGGCCAGCTGGTGTCCGAGGTATGCCTGACTTCCTCTTCATAGGAATTAGCTTTGTGCTGCTTTGCGCTGACTCTTATTAAATCATTTGTTTCCCCTGAAAAAAGGAAAGACTATTGATTTATGTGGCTCTGCCACTGATAACTGTGTGACTGTGGCTGGGCAGATTATTTGACATTTCTGGGCCTCAGTTTGCTCCTCTGTAAAATGGGAATTATAATTGTTTCCTTTGACTATTGTGAGGGTAAGGAGCTTTAGTAGTAACACAGTGGTTACATACTTGGCTGCTAACCAACAGCGTTTCTGAACCCATAAGCTGCTCTATATAAGAACTACGTGGCAGTCTGCTTCCATAACTCTAACAGCCTAGGAAACCCTATGGGGCAGTTCTACTCTGTCCTATAGAGTCGCTGTGACTTGGAATTGATTAAACAGCTATGGGTTTGGGTTTTAGAAAAAAACATTTGTATTGTGAACATTCAATGAGATGATGCTTGGAGCATAGAATCTGTTTTTGGTAGATGTTGAATACTATTATTTTTTTGAATACTATTATTGTTGTTATTTATTTACCCTTAATGGACATGTCCCATAACCCTCATCCCCTTGTTTTTCCGGTCAGGAAAGTTCTTTTGGGTGTCCAACCTTAAACCATCCTGCAGCATTTGAAGCTATTCTCCTCTGCTGGGGCGTTCCTGAGAGCCAGGTCTAGGTGAGCTCCTGTTTTCTAAGCACTTTCAGAGGACTGGGCACATGTATGGAATGGAGTCATCAAAGGGAGCTGATCCTCTGAGGAAAGAGATCAGAGAGGTGCATCACTGCTGCCCTGCCCTCAGGTCCTGCCCTGATGCTCTGCCATGTTTCCTTCTGGGCCCTGGTGGAAGGGGTCCAGAGAGGCCCTCTCCTTCCGTGACGCTGTGTCCCAGTGTCCTGGCTTCCATGACGTGGCAGGAAACACCGACAGCACCTGGGTCCCCAAGGATGGCCATGCTGCCTGTCATGGACCCCTCAGGCCTGTTTACGGTCTGGTGCTGTTATCAGGGCCCAGGCACCCTGGGTCAGCTTTAGGGAGGGACACAAAGTGAGGAGGGATGTTCTGTCCCTCCAGAGCAGGTGCCAGGCCTACAATCTCCCAAACAGGGCCCCTGAGGCCACCTGGCTCTGTTGCTAGGCCACGGCTGGGAGGCAGGGCTCCTGGGTTCCTCTTTAGCCTTTGTGTCTGGCATGGTCTCCACTGCTGTTGTCTCCCTAGGGCTCTTGGCTCTTGTCGCCCCCCCCCTTCCCCCTCAGCCAAGGGTTGAATTATTAATAAAAATGCTGAGGAGGCTGTTAGTGCAGCTCTCGTAACAGAACACACCTCACTCTTCACCGCTGTCCACGTGGCAAAAGACTTGGGCTGAGTGTTTGCCTGATCCAGGCGGGGCACGTAATGCAACCAGCTAGAGGTAGCTGTGAAGGGGAGCAGGAGCAGAGCCCACTGATGGTGCCACCCTGTCCCTGCAGCTAGCTGCTTGCTCTCCAGTCTCCCCTTCCTCCTCACTAGAGGACAGAGGCTGAAACCCACCCACTGCCATCAAGTCGATTCGAACTCATAGCGACCCTATTCGACAGAACAGAACAGCTCCTTAGGATTTCTGAGACTGTAAATCTTTACACAAACAGATGGCCTCATCCTTCTCCCACGGAGCAGCTGGTGGGTTTGAACAGCTAACCTTGTGGTTAGGAACCAGAAGCTTAACTACTGTGCCACTAGGGAGCTTTAAGGTAAAAACACAACAGGGTAAAAACAGGTAATAATTTGGAAACAGGCCTCATCCCTGGGGAAAGCACAAGATGCCAAACACTTAGAAGTCAGCTACAGCCATCTCTAAGCCCACCTCGTCATGATGGAGACAGATCAATATGAGCTGATTCATCACCTCTTCTCTGCATCCCAAAGAGCTTTGGTGGCACAAAGGGTTACTCACTCAGCTTCGAGCTTAGAGGCTGGTGGTTCAAGCCTTTACAATCTGCTTTACAACCCTACGAGGCATCTCTACTCTGTCCTATAGGGCTGATGAGAGTTGGAATTAATTCAACAGCACCCAACAACAACAATAGCTCTCCAGACCCAGTAAACACCGAATCTTGGTGACCTACCCAGAGTCCACACTTGTCATCCCTCTGTGGGCCTCTACTTTGAGATCTGGTCCTAAGAGCCAGGGGCTGACGCAAGGCATTAAGGGAAGAACCCAGGACTTAAACTATAGTCCTGCCTCTTTACTGTTTGGCCTTTAGCTGTTGCTTCATATCTGATTGGCAGTTTTCTCATCTTTAAAGTAGGGCTAATGACCAAGGCATGGATGTAAGGGCTGGGTGTCTTTGCCAGTTCCCTGAGGGTTTCCTCAGGCACCAAAGACTCTGTCCCAGGCCCCAGGCTTCCAGCGTCCTAGGGGTCTCCTAGACCATGTTTTAGGAACAGAAACCTTTTCTTTCCACAAACCTCTTCCCCACCCCCACCTGTCTTCCTACATCCAGTCTCCTTCCCACCCAGATTTTGTTCCTGACTCTCTCTCTCCAAGGTCACCCTACTACCTCCATGCATTTGACTCAGCCCCTCAAGCTGCTAACCACCCCCAAAAGATAGTAATAGCAGGTCTGTCTCTCTTTTGCATCAACCCTTGCTTGGTCATAATTTTGGCCTTAGGTCTCTGCTCTGAGACACCCTCTCCTTAGTCTTGGGCCACTCTGGGGTCCCTGAGATAGACTGAGGGTGATGGGGACTAGGAAACCCCCTTCTCTGGAGGCGCAGCACACCCAGCTCTGTTTGTTGATCACAAACCAGACCAGGATAAATCATCTGCTACTTCTGAGCCTCATTGTACCTGTCTAGACCACAAGGATGTTGGTTTTTAATCTTGATGCAGCCTCAGACCCCTTTAGGAATCTAATGAACGCTATGGACTTCTCCTCCCTAGATAAAAACATAGAGAAGATATTTTGGGTATAAGTGAGAGGAAGTCCTATAGTTTCAAGATAAGAATCCCTAACACAGATAAGGTCCATTTCAACTCTGATCATCAGAGCCAAGTTCTCTGTCCTATCTGACTCATACCATCGAGTCATTTGGTCATGAAGAAGGTGGGCTGATGGTCTAATCCCCCACATCCCCCTTCCTGTCAGTGCCCAGTGCCTCAGACCAGCATGTCTATTCATCCCTGAACACATGGAACCGGCTTCACCTGCCTTTCAAGGTATTTAAAGGTTCTTTGACCAAATGCTTTTTGAACTTCAGATGCAGGGAACCAAGCAGCAGCGGTTTCACCAACACCCTCCTCCCACCCCCAGATGATTAGTTTCTGAAGAGCTCTTTTGATATTGCAAACGACTGTGGTTTGTTCAAAGGCCTGGTCCTCAGGCATCACCTCTCTCCGAGACCCCCAGCCTGGCAGCTCCAGTCACCACCGCCCACCTTCAGCAGTGGCCTAGTTAAGGGGGGCCTCCAATACTGGACAATTCTGCCTGGGCCACAGGGACCCCGACCTGGGCCTGAGTCCAAGAGGGTCAGGGTCCACTTTCATGGAGCCTTGCTTCCTCTCCCCCTGCCAGATTCCGTCCCGGTAGAAGGGGGAGAGTATCCTCCAGACTTCGCCTTCCTTTCCAGTCCAGCTGAGCTTGCACAGACTGGCATGGCGCCCATGGGATCCAGTGAACCTGACTCCAGGGTCAGCTAACGGAGATCACCTAGCCTGAGAGTGAGAAGGGGGAAACTGAGGTCCTGGGAAGTTCTGGGTTCTGGCCTCTGCGTGTGAGTGGGCTGGAACCCACCTACTCAAGACCATCGCCAGCTCAGCAAGTTCTCATCCCAGTGCCCGGCGCTCCTGTTCAGCCAGGGCCTCAAATAGGGCACGCCTGGCATGGGCGCCCCACTGCAGAACTGGGGCCAGGGCATGAGTGTCTTTGCTCCGAGTCGTGGAGTGCCCAACCACGTCCGACTCGGGTTCAGTCTTTGGCTCCAATTAAGACAGATCCAAACGGTGTTCAGAGAAGCCCGGCCTGGTGGGGCGGGACCGGGGATGCGCGTGCGCGTACAGGGGCGTCAAGGAGCCCAAGTGAGCAGGCAGATTAGCCCGTACAGGACAGGACAGGACAGGACAGGAGAGGACGTGCCTGCGGGCCCGGGGGAGGGGGAGGGGGGTTAGAGATAGGGGAATGGGATGGAGGAGGAGGCTGGTTAACAGAGCTGGAGGGGTGGGGGCAATGCCATGTCCGAAGGGACTGAGGCTTCTTCTTTCCTCCAAGCTGCAGTGGCAGTGGGGTCTTGTTCCATTCCCCCAACAGGTCTAAGTGGTACCAGCTGTAACTTCTAAAGGCCCTGACTCTGGACTTGGAAGGGGATTTGAGCACGCGGGAGCTGGGCAATGCAGGTGGCCAAGCTCCTCCCTCTCCCAGGCCTCTAGGGGCTTGTGGGCTCCTGGGTCCTGCTGGATCGACAGTCAGAACCCAAGCCCAGCTCTGGGATAATCATGATAACGGCAGCTACCGTTTATTGAGTTCTGAGGGCTTGCCAGGCCACAGTGCCAAGTGCATAACACGCATTCTCCCACTTAATAGTTACAGCCGCCTGGAAGATGTCCCTCTGTGATCGCTTAGGCTGGGGAGGAGGCCGTAGGAGGAGCAGAGGGCTTTTGGCTGCCTGAGGTCACAGGGGCAGGTCCATAGCTGGGCCAGCTGGGTCATACCCAGCACTAGCTAGCTAGCTCTAAAGCTTAGACATTCAACCACTGGGCTGCCGGACATTTGCGTATGATTCCTGCAGGCTGGGCAGGCATAAATCTGCTCTCTCACCAGGGTTGGACCAGTTGAAAAGGTGAAGGGAGGGAGGGATGCAGTTCTAGAAAAGATGAAGAAGGTGGTGGATCCCTACCACATACCTCTCGATTTCCTCCCGGATCTTCTCTTCCTGCTCTCCCTCCACTCTGGATGTCCCTCAAGGCTCTGTCCTTAGCTGCCATCTTTCAGACCCCACACTCTCTCCCGTGTGATCTAATCCACTCCCACGGCCTCAGCTTCTGCTTCAACCCAACTCCCAAAGAGTCTCTGGGGCCCTGACCTCCCTCCCAAGCACTGCCATATCTGCATTCCTAATGAACCGTCTCCTCCCAGGCGGGCTGAATTCACTGCCTTTATTGGGAAGCAGCCCCTCTGCTGGGATTGCACCAAGCTAGTTATAAGGCTCCATTTCTCTCCCAAAGCCCAGATCAGTCCCCCAGTGTCGCCCCCACACCAAATCAGTTTCTAGAGCCTTCAGACCCTTTCTCGGCAGAGCATCTCACACTTCATCTCAGACTCCCCAGCAACCATTATCGGGGTCAGAGACTCCTGGCCTCTCATCCCCACCTCAGCAGGAGGCTGCCTTCTCCAGTCCCTCCAACCCAGTGCTCTCCTTCTCTGAGGGTTTTCTGATACCAGACCTGATCCAGCCACATCCTGGGCCCCCAAGGCTTTCCATGACTCCCCACGGATTGTGGAGTGACAAGTCACTTTTCTTGACACAGAGCCCTCCCCAGTATGACCTCCTGTCCCTCCTTGTCTTGCCCAACACCCTAGCCCACTGCCATCATCGAGTCAATTCTGACCCCACTGTCACAGAGAAGGACTGAGTTCCACAGGGGTTTCTTAGCTATGATCTTTACAGAAGCAGCTGGCCAGGCCTTTCTTTTGCAGCACTTTGGGTGGGCTCAGTTCAAATCACCAACCTTCCTTGTACTAGCAAGGCATCAACTGTTTGCAACACCCAGGGACCCTGCAAATACCCTATCCTTAGTTAAAAGCTCTCTCTGAGTATACACCCAAAGCCCACCTCAAGGGACACAGAAGAATTTGAGTTCTTCTATGTCCCCTCCATTCTTCCTCAGCACTTTTTGATGGAATTGCCTTTTTAAGAGCTATCTGTACACTCGCTAACCCATGCTCTATGCCCATCTCCCCAACTCTGCAATGGCTTGGAGTTTTAAGGGCAAGGTTTGCTCATTAGTCCTGGTGTGGTACTGCAGGATAATTTATTGGATCTCAAGGTAGGCTTGAACTGCAAGGTGGGTGGTTCAAATCCACCAGCCCCTTTCGGAAACCCTGTACAAGGGTCACTATGAGTCGGAGCTGACTCAATGGCACTTACCAACAGTAGCAGCAGCAGCAGCATTGTAGTTAAGTGCTTAACCTGCTAACAGGTTGGCAGTTGGAACCCACGAGCCACTCTGTAGGAGAAAGATGTGACAGTCAGCTTCCATAACAGCCTGGAAACCTGGTGGACTATTACACTTTGTCCTCCAGGGTCACTTGGAGTTGGGATTGACTTGCTGGCAGCAAATTTACAGACATTCATCCTAATCCATCTTCATTTTGTTTTCACTGATCATTCAGCAAACATTGATGTATTAGTCACCCTATATACAGAACCCTACTCTAGGATCTCCTCCTCTGGATCATTGGTATTTATTGGAGTACATACAGTAATGGAGGGATGCTCAGGGATAACATCTAGGGATAACATTGCCAGGGGCAAGCATTTTTCTCTGCAATTTTGACTGCTGTCTTGCCTAGGCTCTGTGGAGGACACAAGCTTGAATAAGACTGAGCCTTGCCCTCTAGAATCATAGATATATAAAAACAAAATGATACATACATGAAGTGGGTATGAACAGACTGTTCTGGGACCATAGAAAATAGAGTAAGAACCTTGGTCCTGGAGAAATCCAGAAACTTCCCAAATGTCCTGTGCCTTACACCCAAGAGAACCTCATATGTCTTTGCTGAATTCAATCGGTTTGGGGCAGAAGAAAGAGAACAGAAAAGGGACTGAAGAGGAAGATGAGGCTGGTGGGGAGGGGAGAAGTAAAGACAAAGCATTTTCACAATATCTGGATGAAATGGCCTTCCCCTGCCTGAGAGGGTTGTCTGTGGATGAATTAGATCATTCTGAACCCCTTTGTAAGAAAGGCTATATATATAATATTATTGCTGTTAAGTGCTGTTGAGTCCGTTCCGACCCATAGCGACCCTGTATAGAGTTTCTGAGAAGTGGTTGGTAAGCTTGAACCACTGACCTTGAGGTTCAAACCCACTTTGCAGTCCAGTCCATTAATCTACAGCGCCACACCAGGACTCCATATATGGGATATATATGAACCCTGATATGGTGGCTGTAAGATAATGCACTGGACCACAAGGTTGATTTGAATTGCAGGGTTTCTGGTTCAAACTCATCAGCTGCTCCTCAGAAACCCTATGTGAGTTAGAACCGACTCAATGGCACTTATATATACATGTATATATTATATATTATATATATATATATATATGTATATATTATGTCTATATACACACATCATTAATATTTATTAGTTTATCTGCATCATGTCAGCTGAGTTCTTTTCCCCAACAAACCTCAGTTTCCCCCCTGGAAAATCAGGTATACTCCCTGGTAACTCACTTTTTCTCTCTGGGCCTTAGTTTCCCTGTGTGTAACATGAGGGTATGGGGTCCTAGCTCTCCTCAGAGATGCTGTGTGGGATACTTCTGTCCACAGGTGTGGCAGGGACACCGTGTCTTCTCCTGCCTGCCACACCCTGGGCTGATCTCAGGAATCCCTATGATGTCATAAAGGCCCCTCCCTGTCCTGTTTGTCTTTCTGGTCAAGCAAGGCCATGCAGAACAAGGCCATGAACCAAATGTGGACTTTACAGCCGGAAGGTCCCCTGTATATTCTGGGGCACAGGCTTCAGGCCTGTTTTCTGAGAAAGTTCCCTGTGTAGACCACTCCATAGGTACAAGGTCTAAGTTCCCCTAGGGAAGCCCCATCCTTCTCCAAATCCCAGAGACCCTTCCCTTTATGGCCAAAGGTGTTGGGATACAAGGTGACCCCAGTGAGAAGAGATGGGGCTGAGGTGCGGGGAGAGGGATTTCTATTGTAGTATCTCCTTACCGTCCCCTTGAGGGCTACTCCCCTCACCTCTTTGCTGTTTCCTGTTTTGGGCTACGGTGTCAACCCCTCATTTATCATAGAAATCAGAGACCTCCAGCATGCCCCTCAAACCAACTGGTTGCTGTGGAGTCAATTCCAACTCACAGTAAACTCAAGTGGGTCAGAGTGGAGCTATGTTCCATAGAATTTTCAATGGTTGTTTTTTTTTTTAAATTAGGCCTTTCTCTGGTTGGTTTCGAACCGCCAGCCTTTTGGTTAGTAGCCAAGTGCTTTGACTATTTGAGCCATCTCAGGTACTCTGGCATGTTCCTTATTAGGTGCCATCAAGTAGGTTCCAACTCATAGTGACCCTGTCTAGGGTTCCAACGGCTTGTGGGTTTGAACTGCCGACCTTGCAATTCAAACTGATCTTGCAGTCCAGTGCATTATCCTGCAGCGCCATAAAGACATGTCCTTGTCTTCCCTCTTATCCTTATCTGACACAGTGAATTGGTGACGAGACCTGGCCTGTCCACCTCCTGGTTAGCTGTCCGGTCCTTTTCAGTCCTGCTCTGCCATGAATCCGCTGCCTTAGTCAACCCTTCTCATCTGTCACCAGCTTCTTGTCTGCCTCCATCCTGGCTTCCCTAGCTGGGGCACCCACTCTCCTATGGGCACCAAAGCACAAACATGACCATGGTGTCCTTCATCTCAAACCCCTCTCACGGATCCTCCACTAGTCTTAGAAAAGATGCTCAGCCTCCCTGTCTGGTAAGCAGGCTTCTTCCCTATCTGATCAAAGAGACAAGATATTTGAGAAGTTTCTGAGGATGAGAACTAGATTTTCAAAGGAGGATTTGGGGATGCTTTTTCAGAGACAGGGGACAGTGAGTACAAAGGTGGGAAGAGACAATGGAACCTCATGTGGAAAAGGCCAAAAACCTGATAATGGCAGAGCCTGGAGGAGGTATAAGGAGCCCTGATGGTGAAGTGGGTTCAAATCCACCAG
>NW_006408828.1:1449764-1450299 GCF_000296735.1 Chrysochloris asiatica
CACCAGGAATTTATGGAATAAAAATGGAAATCTTTCAAGAAAGTGAGGTGGCACTGGAGGCACTCACTCATCTCTGCCAAGAAATTTGGAAGACAGCTATCTGGCCGACTGATTGGAAGAGATCCCTATTTGTACCCATTCCAAAGAGAGGTGACCCAATTGAATGTGGAATTGTCATCGGACAATATCTTTAATATCCCATGCGAGTAGTAAAGTTTTACTAAAGGTAATACAGAAATGGCTGCAAGCATACATTGACAGAGAACTTCCAGAGGTTCAAGCCAAATTCAGAAGAGGACGTGAAACAAGGGATATCATTGCTGATGTCCAATGGACCTTGGTTAAAAGCAAAGAATACCAGAAAAATGTGTACCTGTGCTTTACCTGTAACTGCAAAGGCTTTCAATTGTGTGGATCAAGACAAGCTACAGACAACTTTGCGAAGTATGAATATTCTGAAACACTTAATTGTGCTCATGAGGAATCTGTACATGGACCAAGAGGCAGTTGTTTGAACAGAACATGGGAACACTGA
>NW_006408828.1:1451194-1474326 GCF_000296735.1 Chrysochloris asiatica
CTATGAGTCAGTACCAACTCGATGGCACCTAACAACAACAACAACAACAACACAATGTGTGGGCACCGTTCTCATGCTGGGGTTACAATAGTGACAAAAAATAAAAACCCTGCTCTCAAGAAGTTGACATTCTAGCAGGGGAGAGAGGCAATCCGTAACAAGCAAATCAAGTCCAATTTATAGTATGTTGGCAAGAATATTGAATACACATGGACTGCCAGAAGAATGAATCAGTCTTGGAAGAAATAAAATCAGAACGCTCCTTAGAAGCAAAGATGAAGAAACTTCTCATTTACTTTTGGTTTCATTAAAAAACAAGTGTTAGAAAAGGGCATCAGGTTGGTAAAGTAGAAGGTCAGTGAAACATGGGAAACTCTTCATGAGATGGATTTGACACAAAATATCAATGATCCTAAAGATGGCATTTTTTTGTTATGTTGTTGTAAAGTGCCGTCGAGTCGGTTCTGACCCATAGCGACCCTGTATAGGGTTTCCAAGGAGCGGCTGGTGAGCTTGAACAGCCAACCTTGCAGTTCAAATGGATTTGCAGTCTGGTGCATTAACCCACAGCGCCACACCAGGACTCCAAAAATGGCATAGGACCGGATAATATTTTGTTCTGTTATACATAAGCAGCAAGAGTACTCCAGGATGGCCAAACTTCGTCCCTCACACTTTGGACATGTTGTCAGGAGGGATCAATCACTAGAGAAGGATGTCATGTATAGTAGGGTGGAGGGTCAGAGAAAAAGAGGAAGACCCCCAGCAAGATGGATTGGCAAAGTGGCAGCATCAATGGACTCAAGTGTGGCAACGATATTGAGGTTGGCCCAGGACTGGACAGTGTTTCGTTCTACTGTGAGCAAGGTTGCTATGAGTTGGTATCAACTCGATGGCACCTAACAATAACAACAACATAAGTAAGGTTGACATGGACCCAACTTGATGGCAATACCACTACCAATAGTATGTTAGAAAAAGACACATTGTGGAAAAATTAAAGGTGAGGGAAAGCAAGGATTGTCTGAAATACTGGGGTGCAGATAGCAGTGATCTGGGTAATAGGGAACCAGAGCAGGGAACAGCCAGTGCAAAGGCCCTGTGGTGGGAGCCAGCCCATGTGTTGCAGGAACAGCAAGAGGATTTGGGGATTTGGAACAAAGTGAATGATGGGGAGATGGAGAGGAGGTAAGTCGGGAGAGTGAGGGGTAGTTGGACAGAATTTGGGGGATGGGAAGCTATGGCAATGCTTTAAGAGAAGGGATGTGAGTTGACTATCTTATCAAAGACTCACTCTGGGAGGGAGTCTCTGAAGGGGCAGGATAGAAGCACAAAACCAGCTGGGAGGTTGTTCCCATAATCCCAGGCAAGGCATGATGACAATTCAGACCCGAATAGCTGCCGCCCAAGGTGGTAAGGAGTGGCTGGATTCCTGAATAGCTGCCGCCAAGGTGGTGAGGAGTGGTTGGATTCTGGATCTATTTTGAAGGCAGAGTCAACAGGATTTCCTGATGGATTAGATGTGGGTTGTGAGAAAAAGGGAGGAGGCGAGATTGCCTCCAAGGTTTTGGCTTAAGCAGTGAAAGCATGGAATTACCCTTTCTCTGCAATGGGGCATGTATGTTCAAGCTGCACTGTTTCTCAACGTTGCTTCGTTATCACCCACCTAAGAGCCTTTTGAGCCCTAGTGTGGCACTGTAGGATGAACACTGAGCTGCTAACCACAAGATTGGCAGTTCAAACCCACCAGCTGTTCTCAAAACTCTACACAGGATCGCTGTGAGTCAGAACTGACTCCACCACACAAAGCAACAACAACAATAATAAGGAGCCTTTTAAGAAGTTCTGGTGGTGACGTTAAATAAGTGCTTGATTGCTAACCAACAGGTCAAGTGTTTAAACCCACCTGTCTGTCCTCAGGAGTAAGATGCAGCGGTTTACTCCTGTAAAGACAGTAGCTTTGGAAACCCTATGGGTTGCTGCTGTACATTGTCCTGTTGGGTCTCCATGAGTTGGAATTGACTTGGCAGCAATGGATTTGCTTTGTTTTGTTTTGGCTAATGGGTCTTTTTAAGCATTTTCTTTTTCCTAATTACCCCTCCATGGAGACATGGTGTTTTAATACCACAGGTAAATGACATATTTGCTTGTGTATGTGGCCCTTTGGAGAGCTGCAAACCACTGTCAGAGTGAGGCCTCCCCTCCGCCTCCTGCTCCCCTGCTAAGAACGAATTTCTGCCCCACTTGGGGGAGCTTGCATCCCCCTGAAAATGTCATGTATTGGAGCCAAATTCTGTGAGGAGATTAGCAGTTCAGATCTGCTCGTGCTGGGCTTGGGCTGTCTGTTAGGTGGGGGAGACATGGAGTAGAAAGTTGGTCATTTGAGATCCAGGCTGGAGGTCTGAATTTGGGAATCACTGACAAATGATGTTAGTTTTCACTGAGCCAGCTCCAGCTCAAAGCTACCTGCACAGCCCTGCACCTTCTTCATGACGGGGAGGACGTTTCAGCACCTTCTTGAAACATAGCTGGTGTCCCTCCTTTTTGTTGGTCCACTCCTTTATCAGACACAATGTCCTCTTCTAGCCATTGGTCTTTCCTGATCACGTATCCTAAAGTAAGTTGAAGTTTCTCTCTCTTTGTTTCTAAGGCATCTTCAGGTTGGATTTTGGGTGTTGAAAGCCCTGAGACTGGATAAAATCACCAGGGAAGCAGGGTCAAAGATTGAGCCTGAGGTACTCCAGGTCGGAAGGTCTGGGGGAAGAGAAAGGACCAGCCAAATAAACTAAGAAGGAACAGCCAGAGAGAGAGGAGGAGGAGGCCAAGGAGGCACCGATGATGTGGACAGTCAAAGGAGCAGTGCTTCAAGGAGCAGGAGGGTTAGACTGCATCACAGACTAAGGCTGAGAACTGACCACTGCATTGTGGAGGAGCACTTTTGCAAGAGCTATAGGAATGGAAGTGAGTTCCAAGTCGGATGAAGAGACAGCAGGAAAGGAACAAAAAATACTGAATATAGACAACTCGATGGAGTCCTAGTGTGGCACTGTGGGATAAAGCACTGACTGCAAGGTTGGTCTGAACCACAAGATTGGCAGTCCGAATCCACCAGTCACTCCTCGAAAACCCTATACACGATCGCTATGAGTGGGAACTGACTCGATGGCACTTAACAACAACAACATGACAAGTTTTAAGGAATCCTTGAGTGGTACAAACAGTTAAGTGCTTGACATTAAGCGCTTGACTAACTAATGGAAAGTTTGTATGTTGAAACCTACTTAGAGGCACCTCAGAAGAAAGGTCTGGCAATCTGCTGTTGGAAGGTCACAGCCTTGAAAACCCTTCAGAGTGGAGCACAGTTCTCTGAAACACAGAAGTCAAAACTGATGCCAGGGCAACAGGGTGAGGAGTTAGGCTGCATGAGGGAGCGAGGAGAAGGATGGTGGCTGGTGGAGGAAGTGAGATCAAGAGAAGGTTTATGTAAGATGTTGGTTCATTGATGGGAATGGTCCAGGGGAGAAGTAATGAGGCAGGAGGGAGAGAGAGTGTTTGAGGAGACTTGCTGGAATGGTATCCTTGAGCAGAGGAGAGGAGTTGGGTGCTGGGTGCGTGTTATCACCCTCATGGTAGAACTGGCAAGGCAGTGGGGTGGGGGTGGGGGGCAGCCATGCTGGCTGGAGCCTGACTTGTCTTCTATATACTGGGTAACAGGGTCAACAGCTGCGAGTGAGGGTGAGGGGAGCAGGAGAGATCATCACCAGGAGCTCAGGAGAACAAGGTGTCTCAGTGACCTGTGAGCTTCCTGCCCCACCCAGGCCCAGACTGCCCCACCCAGGCCCAGACTGGCCCACCCACCTCCACGCTACCAGGCTCTGGTGAATGGTGAATTGTCAGCCTTTCGTGGTCTGCTTCCTTCAGGAGAGGGGGTCTTTCTTCGTGAGCATGCTAGATTCCAGTCAGTCTGCCAATATTGTTGTTCTCCTCCATAGCTCACTTGTGCCACATGACTGTGAACAAGCTTTCTAACCCCTCAAGGCTTCAGTTTTCTCATCTGTAAAATAGAGACAACTGTAGGAGGCTCTCTGTGGTTACTGCTTTTTGGTCCTGGTTGCCTTGTACCGAGGAGGTGCCATCTATGAAGAGTGAAACAGCAAGTGAGGGGAAGGGGCATTACTCATAGTCCCAAGCAAGGAGAGGGGAGAAGAAAGCAACTGTCAGGGTTCTGCCCAACCCCAGTGCCAGCCCTAGCTGCATCCACATGAACTGGGGGCCTTGCAACGTGTCTTGGATGAGCAGAAACCATCTGAAGGGCAGACTCACTAGAGTTCAGCCCTGACAGCCTTGACATTAGCCCAGGCCCAAGGCCACACTGGCCACTCCCTGAGCAGAGCCCATCCGTGGTGGACAGGACTCCTCCCTGTGGACTTCCTCCCTAGCCTGGCCTTTCCTGTTTTTCTCCCTGGCCCCAGGAGGCCATTTCCTCCCTGAGGTCAGGACAAATGTTGCCTTTTCACCAAAGCCTGGAGCTTTCTGGACATGCAAACCTCTAGATCTGGAAGCCCCTAGGCAAAAGCCTGACTGCCCAGCCCCTAACTAGAGACTGTAATCAGGGACCTTGCTGAGGGGTGCCCAGTGTGTGTGTATGTGTGTGTAGTGCTGGGATGAATGGGGTCAATTTGGCCAAGCATTCCTTCAAGTGATTAGGCAACAGAGCAAAACCAGATGATGGGGTGTTGCTCTCCATGACTATCTTGTTTGCTTCCAGAACTTTATTCTGTAACACCACCACCCCACCCCCGCCCTCTATCCCTCCAGAAACCTGGAGGTAGCAATAAAGCCTCCATCACAGGGGGCCTGTGACGAATGAGAGCTAATGGACCAGAGTGGGTTCTCTAGACTGCTACACTGTCCACAATGTTCCTTAGGGCTCCCAAATGCCTAGCTGCCAGGGGGGAGGGCGGGGGAGAGAGCTGCTAAGTGCCAAGTGGTGGGAGGGTGCGGTAGGGAAGGGGTACCTGAAGTGCTCAACCAGGCCACAGCCCTGCCCCTCAGCCCCTTAATGAACCAGTCAGCCTCTGACACCAGCTTTACCCTCAGACCCTGGTGGAAACTCATGCCCACACAGACGTCTGGCTGGCCAGAGCACTCCTTATGTCCTGTAGGCAGGCAGCCTACTAGAGTGCAGGCTCCTGGGAGTCCAGCAGAGGCAGACTATTGCCTACTCCCGTCCCTTGTGCCCAGAAGGAAGGGGCTACAACCATGGCACAGGATTCAAGGAGACTCTTCCCACTGGAGGGACTTCAAGTCATCACCTCCTTGTACTGTGTGTGTGTTTGTGTGTGAGTGTGTGGGGTACAAACAGAGAGGGTGTGGGGCTTGCCTAAGGATGCACAGCCATCTTTTCTAAGATCTCCGACACAGCTGACTCTCCCCACCTCTTTCCTCCAGGAGGCTATGGAATGAAAGAAGTTACCCCTTTCTGTCCCCACTAGTGATGTCAAGCTGGAAGCCAAGAGTAATAATAACTATTCCCTTTTTTTGAGGGCCTAAGAGATGCTTTGGAAAAAAGGTCTGGTGATCTACTTCTGAGAAATCAGCCATTGGAAACCCAGTGGAGCACAGTTTTGCTACAACATATAGTATCTTCATGACTTGGAACTGGATTTGTTATGTGTCAAGCAGGGGAGCTCTGGTAGCATAGTGGTTACAAATCGGGTTACGAACTGCAAGGTCAGCAGTTTGAAACTACCAGCTGTTCTTCGGGAGAAAAGTGAGGTTTTCTGCTCCCGTAAAGATTTACATCCTCAGAAACCCTGTACAGGGTCGCTATGAGTCAGAACCAACTCCACGGCACTTAACAACAACAACAACAACAACAACAAGCAGGGAAAGGAGACAGTCCCTGCCCGTGTGGAACTCGTGTAATTGCATTTAATACCCTGTTGTTGTTGTTAAGTGCCGTCGAGTCGGTTCCGACCCATAGCGACCCTGTACAGGGTTTCCGAGGGTGTAAATCTTTACGGGAGTAGAAAGCCTCATCTTTCTCCTGCGGAGCGGCTGGTAGTTTCGAACCGCTGATATTAAGGTTTGCAGCCCGATTCGTAACCACTACGCTATTAATACCCTATGTGGTAGCTATTGCTCTCCCCATTTCACAGGTGGAAGAACTGAGGCCGAGAGAGGTTAGAAGTTTAGGTAGTGAAATGAAGCCCCATAACCAGAGATTAGCAGAGCAAGGATGTCAGAGTCCATTCACAGCCTCTTACTTGCAGTGTAGATGAGGAAGATCATGGGACTGGGAGTCAGGTTGGGAATGGCTTTTCCCTTTCTGACCTCAGTTCCCTCATCCACAGGTGATCCAGAAAGGTCCTCCCAGCGTTTCTGTACTTTTGAAATGTTGAAAGACCCGAAAGTCTGGCTTCCCCAAAGATCCCAGTAGGAATTCTCTTTCTACCCCTGTGAGGCCCCACTACACCCTAGCTACAGGCTAGCAGGTCACATGGATGGGCCTTTGTAGTGCAGAGGAGGAATAGAGGCTGTGGTTAAGCTTGGACCCTGGGTGTGTAGTGCTCTGGCTGGCTTTGCACCAGACTACCTGGGGCAGGAGTCAGGAGCCTGGAGTTCTAGTCCTGACTGCCTCCTCTAGTTTGCTCTGTGAACTTGGTGAATCCCCAGCCCCTTTCCATTGGACAAGATCATCTCTGACATCCCTCCAGCATCTGCCCATTGGCTCCTATCAGCTTGCTGAGGGCTTGGTGAGGGAGGCAAGGAGGAGACTAACCCTTTTCAGGAACTGAGCCAGACTCAGCATGGGTTCCACCCTACTCACTGCTTCCCACTTTCCTGGTTCCCCATCCTCTGTATTCTATCCCCATCCCGATGGACCCCACCCCGGCTCCCTACTCTCTCTGCAAAGCAGAATGGGAAGAAGTGTCTCAAGCTAGTTGTGGGGCTCCCTCCTGCTCTCAGGTCTGAGTCCCCCCACTCAGGAGTGGAGACAGGGTTGAGGGTGGAGAAGACGGGGAGTGGGCAGCCAGAGGATCGTGACAGGTATGGCTGGGTGGTGGCAAAGGCTCAGCTGGAAAGACATTTCTCATCACAGGCACGCCTGCCAGGTGGTGGGAGGACCATTTCTTTCTTTTCTTTTTATATCACCATCCAAAGTGGCTGGGAGGGAGGGGGCCAGGAAGAGCGCTCCAGAGATGGTGAGCAGGAAGGAGTCCAAGGTCTAGGTTCAGACGATGGGCACTAGCTCCTAGGGTCCCCATCCTTCCTGCCCCTGCAGACCCAGGCCCAGGGTACCCACCCATGCCTCTCTGCAGACCCAGGCCCAGGGTCCCCCTCATCCCACTCCTGCAGACCCAGGTCCAATCCAGGCTACACCCAGACCCAGAAGAGGAGGACTGGGCTTGCTCTCCTCTCCTTTGAATC
The DNA here is from genome assembly GCF_000296735.1 of Chrysochloris asiatica. NCBI lineage: Eukaryota > Metazoa > Chordata > Mammalia > Afrosoricida > Chrysochloridae > Chrysochloris > Chrysochloris asiatica. The sequence goes on from NW_006408828.1 coordinate 1,458,629, forward strand.
TTACATAATATAAACCAGGTGGCCTGAATGCCTCATCCCCATTGAGCAGATGAGGCAACTGAGGCTCAGAATGGACAAGCGACCAGCAGATCAGAAGGGTATAGGACCAGGGGCCAGCCTGCTGGGAGTTCTATGTACTCCTCAGACAAGGATAGGAGTAAGAGATGCTTACTCAAGGGCAGGAACTTCTCTCCCCCTTTATAACAAGGGGAACGGGAAAGAGCCAAGCACTAGAGACCCAACCAGACACTGTGCGTTTTCGATACTCCAGACCTTTGCCTGGGCTAGTCCTTCTTCCTGGAGCTCCTTCTTCTGCCTGACTAACCCTTGCTCATCCTTCAACTTTCAACAGTTCAGATGGTATTTCCACCAGGAAAGGCATGCTGGTGGCACAGTGGGTTAAGCATTGGACTGCTAACCACAAGGTTGGTGGTTCAAACTCACCATCTGCTCTGCTGGAGAACGATGAGGCTGTCTACTCTTTTTTTTTTTTTTAATGTTTTATTGTGAATTATGTGATGGTTTACATGGGAGAACATTAGTTTTACATTCATCCTATCGTATATCATTTCATTGCCATGGTTACAATCCCCTCCATGCATCATCAACCAACCAAAGGGTATACCCTAAAAGCCTGCCCCTCCCCGGTTGTCAGCACACAAGGCTATCTACTCGTAAAGAGTTGCAGGCTCAGAATAACCCTAAGGATCAATTCCCTGGGCTTATCCCTCGGCAGTCCTAATCACCCAGAATGTATATAATCGTGTTTCTCCCTCCATTAGGCTGGGAATCCTTGGGAGTAGGTTGTGCTTTGTTAGCCTCGAATATCCATATCCCAGTATTCAGCACAGACCTGCTTGTTGAATGAATGAACAAATATATAGAAACCAACTACATCCCAGGCCCAGTGGTAGGGAGACAGGCACCCACTTGTGTAATGGCCCAGGAGCTGTCCAAGGTGAGTTCAGACAAGGTGTGGGAGGAGCCCAGAGGAGGGAGGGTAGTATTGAAGCAGCAGGTCCTAGGATGCTTTTGATTTGAATTTTGGGGCCAAGGGGAGGGTTGGGGAATTGGCTTAGTGCCCCAAGACCAGAACTTGGGAGTGGATCTGGAGGAGCCTCATGGTCAGGCAAGCTGGGTTACATGATGGAGAAGCTTTTCCTGCTGAGACCAGAGAGGGCAGACAGCATGCTCAAGGTAACACAGCTAAAAGGCTGGCAGCCAGGCTTTCTGTGCATCCACTGCCTGACTCCTGCTACGCAGCTGCCTCCTAGCTCCAGGGCTGCAGTACCAGAGGGAAGTGACAATAAAAGCTTATCAAATGGCATGTAGGAGGCAGCTACCCATGTCAGTGGCTAATGTTCACTTAGCGGAACACATGCTCTGAAATGCCGTTGCCCGCGGTCTAACCCTACTGTGGCCAGGGCAGCTGGAGCTGGAGAAATGGAGTCACTTAGGAGCGCTGTGGTTGGGGTGTGGCATGGAACTGGCGCTGCCTGAGTTTGCAGACCAGACCAACTCAGTGGCCCCCGTTGGTTGCCCACCTCCCCTCCACCCCCTAGGGTAAAGAAACACCTTTCCTAGCCCTGCAAGGCTGTTCAGAAGCAGGTAGTCAAGCTGCCCACATACAAAAGGGAGACAGAGGAGGCCTGAGACTTGGAGTCTGCTTTATACCCACAAGGCTCTTCTCTGAGTGCCCTGGACCCTTCCCCTGAGGTGCAGCAGGAGGAGGTCTGGCCCTCATGCAGCCACCCCTCTCAAGACCATGGAAATGAAGTTCCAGGTGGGCCTCCTTGGGGAGGGACTGAACTCAGGACCTTTCTGAAGGTCAATGTTCCAACCACTAGGGATGAGTCTTACCTCCGAGCCCCCTGTGTCTGACCTCAGACAAACTCTCAACCCTCTTTGGACCTCAGTTTCCATTGATCAAGGGGCCAGAGAAGTCTCCAAGGTCTTGTCCAAACGATGACTCAGTCAGCCTTGCCCGTGGGCTCCTCGAGGACCACCAAGCCCATTTCTATGGGGCTCTGTGTGACAGAGCAGTGTTCTCCCTTGATGTTGTCTGATTGTCATCTTTATGGAAATAGATCCCCAGGTTATTCTTTTGCAGAACTGCCAGGTTCAAACTGCCCACATTTCAGATAGGAGCTGAATGCTTTTACCATGCGCCTACAGGCGCTTTCTGTCACATAGTGTCGTGTGCTGTCCAGTCGATTCCGACATAGCAACCCTGTAAGAAATCCTCTAGGGCAGTTCAAGTCTGTCATATGCGCTCTCTGAGTTGGGATTGATTTAAAGGCACACAACCACTTAACAGAAAACCACAGGCTTTACGGGAACAGAACAGATCGCCAAATCTTCTCCTAGAGAGTCACTGGATGGGCTTGAACTGCAAACAGTTAACAGCCAGCCCTTAACCCTTGTGCCCCCAGGCCTCCTGTCACACAGTAGGTGCTCCATAAGTAACCATTGAACTCCCAGCAACAGGAAAACATCCTGACTCGCCCCACTCCAGCCCCCCAGACTGGATTGAGTTTGCAGACGCCTGAGCACGTGCTGATAAGCAAATCTGGAAGCCTCCCCCGTTTCTGTTCCACCTTCTCTTTTCTCTCTCGGCTGCGTGGGAACTGTGTCTTCTTTTAGATCCCCCCGGCGCGGCTAGGATGGGTGCCAGTGTGGCGTAGAGTTGTTTACAGCCTGCGGGTGACTCACTATAGCAGCCAGAGCTGCCTCTAGCCAGGTGGGGTCCAGGCATAGGAGAAGGGAGGGAAGCTATGGCCTTAGACATCCCCTGGGGTCCTGGCCCAAGGGGAGTGGGAGACAGACTCTGATTTGAGGCTGGGGCGGGATTTGAGAATCTGATTCTTTCATGGTCAGCCCCTTCTCTGGGCCTCCCTCTGGGCGCCCTGGGCTGGGAGCTGGGGGCCCGCAGGGCACTGAAGAAGGAAAATGGCAGGCATAATGGGTCTTGTGAACTATAATAGAGACAGCTGCCGTGAAAGCAGGTGTGCAGAGGGGTGGTTGTTCTTTTCATCGGCTGAGACTTCCCCAAGGAAAGGTTTTCACAGCAGAAGGAACAGCACATGCAAAGATCCAGAGGTCACATCATGCTTAGCAACAAGTGGGTGAATGCTAACCCTGCCCTGTTGGATTTCCCCTCTTAGGTTTCAGCTTCCTGATCTGTAAACGTGGGAGCTGGGGATCTGCTTGAGCAGTGGGGTCAGAGTTGTCCCAGAATGGACCTCTCCAGCTCTGACAAAGAAGAGATTCTTAGGAGTAGAAGCGGGCAGCGAGCGGACTGATGGGGCAGGGAGCTAGACGACAGCGAGGTCCTGGTGGCTGGGCAGGATAAACAGGGCTGTCTGTTTGGGCAAGGAGGATATCTGAGAGAAGGACACTACCAGCCAATTACACTGTCTCTCCAGGCCCAATGTTTGCCTATGGAATAAGGGAGTCGGTGTGTCAACAGTGGGGACTGAGGTGGCTCTCCACTACACACACATGGGCTGTCCCTGGAGCGAGTCACGAAGAGAAGCACGCAGAATGCCAGCCGCACCCACAGAGCCAATGCACCGGTAGTGGGGTGCTCAGAGATTTTGTGGGTGCGGCCTCTCGGGTCAGCCTGAGGAAAGAGACAAGACATGACCCATTTCTCCTGTGGGAGGGGAGCAATTCCAGGGGCCCCCTCCTAACTTCTCAGACCACCAGCCTGGCTCCCCTGTGAAAGGCCCAATACATGGTTTCGAGTCCCGAATCTGCCACCAGCTTCTTGGGTGACCCATGTCAGTCCATGCAGGTTTTCTTGCTAAAACCCAGATGTTGGATGAGAACTATAGCAGCAGTTTCCCCAGGGTCTGGAGAAGCTGTCCCATCAACTCACCTGACGGTACCTTTACCTGAGTGCCCACCTCATGCCGGATGGCATGTACATGAGACAGCCTGGCTCCCCTGGTTTCATGAGCTCCCCTTCTAGAAGGAGCCCCAAGTCTGTCTCATAAACAACTCTGTGAGAAGGCTTCAGAGTCACACAGACAAACCGTGGTTCAAACCCCACATCCACTATTGGCTAGCTCAGTTCTTGGGTGGCACAAGGGATTTGCAGTTAGCTGGGAGTCTAAAGCTTGGTGGTTCGAACCTACCCAGTGGGGAGTGCAGAAGAAAGGCCTGATGATCTGCTTCTATGAAGATGATAGCCAAAGAAGCTATGGATGGAGCAGTTGTGCTCTGTAACACACCGGGTTATCACGAATCAGAGTCAACTCGACAGCAATGTGTTTGGTTTGATTTTAGTGCCTCAATTTCCTCCTCTGTGACCTGGGGATGATGAAACACCTAGCTCACTGAATTGTTGTGAGGATCATGTGGCATGATGCCGTCAAAGCTGCATGGTCGATGGATTGACCTAGTGGCATCAGCAATGGGCTCTCCTGTGGTGACAATTTTGAGGAAGGTGCAGGAGCCGGCGGGGTTTCATTCTGTGGCACACAATAAGGTCGCTATGAGTTGGAACCGACTTGATGGGCTCCTAGCAACAACAACAGCAAATGCTCAATAGTGCTACTATTGTGCTTGTTATTAAGGGCTGTTGAGTCCGTTTCAACTCATAGGGACCCTGAATAGGGTTTCTGAGGAGCCATTAGTGAGTTTGAACCATCATCGTCCTTGCAGTTAGCTGTCCAGTGCGTATCCTATGATGCCACTATGATACTGTTATCACCGTGAAGTCCTGGTGTGGCACTGTAGGATAAGCACTGAACTGCTAACTACAAACATGGCGGTTCAAACCCACCAGCTGCTCCTTGGGAACCCTCTAAAGGGTCACTAATTGGTCAGAACCGACTCAACGGCACTAAACAACAACATTATCACGCATGGACCCTCCTCCCAGCTCCAGGAAGGGACAGTCTTGGAGGAAAAATGTCCCATGAGTGAAGCAGAGATGATGAGAGAGCATTCAGGACTCCCAAACTAGTGAACGGCCAGGACTAGAACACACACATGACAGCACGTTCACGCCTGCCTGGGCCTCCTGGAAGGAAAGTCTCAGGTCTGGCATCCCTGCTGGTTGGAGAAGCAGCTTGCAGATGGAGGTATTGAGTCTTAAGGGCCAGAGAGACAAGTCAGTTAATATTCATCAGGGATCAGGGAGAGAGCCCAGGCTACCGCAGCCACCTGTCCCTGTCCCATTTCTGGGGTCCATCAGAGAGAGGCTCAGAGCGCCTAACAGGGACCAGGTGTACCTAAGCTCAGCCCCTCCCCTGCCCGGGGCCCAATCACCCTGGCACACCTCTTTGGAGTCTGACTCTCCCAGGTGCAGCAGATGGTGGTGGAGCCTGCTAAGAGCAGGTTGTCCCTGAGACCAACTGCTGCACAGATGTGGGGGATGGTGTGGAGGAAGGGACCCTTGGCAGTGTGGGCCTGAGTCACCTGTCGGCCTGAAAATGGTAATGAGGTGATTAGGGTTATTACAGATAAATGACTGGAAGCGTACTTGTTCACCTGAGCAACCGTCCGGCGCAGAGTTGATCCACAGCTGCCTCACCCTGCCCTTCCAGCAACAGTTTGACCGCCAGGGCAGCCGCTGCCCCCACCCCCCCACCCTCACAGGCCTCATTAGCGTCGCCTGTTCACCCATCCCTGCCTCCCCTTCCTGGGCTGGTGGGGGCACTGGAGCCTGGCTGGAGCCTGGACACAGTAATCTCTGTTCAGGAACTGGTGTGTGAGGCACCTGGTCTGGGGCCAGGGTAGGGTGTTACAGGGACAGTCCTTACTTCTCCAGCCACCCACAGGGGGCCTGAAAACAGTGGGGGCCACCCAAGCCTCTCAGCTGGTATGTGGGCCTGAGTCCCAGGCTGAGAATGAGAAATGGCTGCACCTTACTAAGGTGTCTGCCTCATAGAGGTCCTGGGTAGGGTTTCTGAGGAGTGGCTGGTACGTTTGAATTGCTGGCCTTTTTGGTTAACAGTCCAGTGTTTATCCTACTCCACCACACCAGGACTCCATTGGGTAGTGCAAACTGCTCTGGAATACCAAGCTAAAAGGTGGTGGTCCAAACTCACCCAGTAGTACTACAAAAGAAAGTTCTGATGAAGTACTTTCGTAAAGATTATAGACAAGAAGAGGGAGCAGTGCTAGGAACACATGAGGTCATGGGTCAAAATAGACTCTGTGACAACTGGATTAGTGAGCTTTTTTGGTTTTGTTTTCAGTTTTGTTTGAGACTGAAGTAGTATTTAAGGAGCCCTGGTGGTACAATTGATAAACACTTGGCTGGTAACCAAAATGTTATCGGTTCAAACACACCAGCTTCTCCACAGGAGAAAAGACCGGGTGATCTGCAGCCATAAAGACAGTTGTTGTTGTTAGGTGCCTTTCAATTGGTACCAACTCATAGTGACCTAATTCACAATAGACCGAAACACTGCCCAGTCCTGGACCAACCTCACAATCATTGCTATGTTTGAGCCCATTGCTGCTGCCACTGTGCCAATCCATCTCACTGGGGGTCTTCTTTTTGTTGGCCCTTCACTTTACCAAGCATGATAGCCATCTCCAGGGACTGTTCCCTCCTGATAATGTGTCTGAAGTCTAACTATCTTGGCTTCTAAGGAGCATTCTGGCTGCACTTCTTCCAACACAGATTTATTATTTTGGCAGTCCTTGGTACTTTTAATATTCTCCTCCAACATCATAACTCAAATGCATCAATTCTTCTACAATCTTCCTTATTCACTGTCCAACTTTCACACACATATGAGGTTACTGAAAACACCATAGCTTGGGGCAGGTGCATCTTAATCCTCAAACTGACATCTCTGCTCTTCAACACTTTAAAAAGAGGTCTTGTGCAGCAGATTTGCCTAATGCAATATGTCGTTTGATTTCTTGACTGCTGCTTCCGTGAGTGTTAATGGTTGATTCAAGCAAAATGAAATCTTTGACAACTTCAATCTTTTCTTCATTTATATGAATATTCTTTATTGGTCTAGTGGTGAGAATTTTTTTTTTTTTACATTGAAGTGCAACCCATACCAAAGGCTGTGGTCTTGAATCTTCATCAGAAGTATTTTAAGTCCTCTTTATTTTGTTTGTGTCCTTTCAACATCTGTGGAGCTGGCATTCCTGAAGTTCACCATGTATCTTGGCATCCATTTTTTCCTGGGTCTAGGAGGTTCTCAGCTCAAGGACCCTGGTTCCAAAGGACATGCTCTGCTCTGGCTTGTCTCTCTCAACTCTCTGTCCTTCTGTCTCTTTTAAGATAAAAGGGCCACACCCCAGGGAAACTCCCCCTACATAGGATCAGGACTGTTACTTGAGTGAAGATGCTGAATTCCACCCTAATTCACATCACGGGGATGCTTACACCACACAGCACAACTGCCAAATCACATCATTCTGTGTCTGCCAAACCATTGAGATTCATGCTCAGCCAAATTGGTAATATTTGGGGGCGGGGACAGAATTCAATCCATGACTATGTCTGCTCTACCCAGGACATACCAGCCCCCAAACAGAGGTGGACCAGTCTCTGGAGAACGCTATCATGTTTGGTAAGGTGGAGGGTCAGAGAAAAAGAGGAAGACCCCTAGAGATGGATTGGCAAAGTGGCAGCATCAATGGGCTCAAACGTGGCAATAATTGTGAGGTTGGCTCAGGACTGGGCAGTGTTTCGTTCTGCTATACATGGGGTCACTATAAGTCGGTACCGACTCGATGGCACCTAACAACAACAACACAGAGGTGAGGCAAGTGGTTGTGGTGGAGGGGGGAGGGGAGAGGAGAGGAGAGAAGGGGGAGCAGTGAAGAGATCAGGGGCTCTGGGGCCTGCCAGGGATGTGACTTTGGAGTCTGTCACGACCTCTTTGAGCCTCAGTTTCTGAAAATCAGTGTTGCTCATGCCAGTTTCTCATGCCTGTGAAGATCCTGGCAAAAGCAATCCACAATGATCTAGTGTGAGAAGGTGTAAGGAGACCCCCACCCCTACAGTTGTGAAGTTGAAGCTCATGACCAGTCCTGGGGGAGGGGCCTCACCCATCTTACAAGCCCTGTGTCAACTAGCCTCTACTCTGGGAGGGGCGGCAGTTCCCCCCTGCTCCTCCACATTGCTTCCACCTCAGACTCAGAATCCAGGGAGACTGTCTCCTGGCAGCAGAGCTCCCATCATGCCACATGGGTGTCTGTGGTTGCCACACCCGCCTGGGATGCAGACTCTTCAGCATGGTGGGTGGGGGGAAGGGTGGTGGAGGTGGGAAGGAGGGTGATCAGCCAGCAAGGCTAGAGCCAACACTGGCCATTGGTGTCCACTCACCAGGCGGTAGCTGCCAGAATGGGTGCCCCCAGGGAGTTGGGGCAGAGGGTTAGCTGCCCTAGGTTCCTGCTCTATCACACACACACACACACACACACACACACACACATGCCTCCCCTGTCCTGCCCCAGCCCCAGGCATCAGTAGGGCCAGAATTTCGAGGTTGGGGGTATTGATGGCTGTTGGGAGGATGCAGCATCTTCAACTAGTCCTCAAGCCTCAGAACCCTCTTCACCCATTCACACCCTCCTGCTCTAACTCCAGCAGGTGCCCAGCCTTACATGGGGGCAGATGCAATGTCACTTGTAAGGACTTTTGAGGCCATGGCTGGACAGGTGCTGGTGCAGTCCCTCAATTCTATACCTCCTGCCTTTAGGGTGGGCTTAGAGCCCTGGGGCCTCCAATTCATTGCCAGACCTCTAGGCTCAGCTTCTGAGAAGTCCTCTATGCCACTTCCACCCTTGGGGTCCTTCCAGGAAACCAAAAACACAGCTGAAGTTGCATTTGGCCTGGAGGGTCTAATCATCATTAATAAAAGTAGGATTTAAAAAATAACTTACACTTTTTTCTGAATGGGTAATGGTGTGGCACTATGGGATAATGCTCTAAACTGCAAGGTTGGTTTGAACCACAAGGTTGGTGGTTCAAACTCACCAGCTGCTCCTTGGAAACCCTGTACAGGGTCACTATGAATCGACTCAACAACACTTAACAACAACAACAATGCATTCACATGAAGGACAAGGAGAAGTCTGTGTCCCACCTCTGTCCCTGGCTACCTGGAGTCCCTTCAGGATAGAATCACTATCATATTTCTGTGTCCTGTCTTCCAGATGTACTTGTCAGTCACCTTCATCCATATTCTTATTTGTTATCCAATGAAAATGTATAGACATCCTGCTCTGAATCTGGCTTTCTTCCCTTAAAACTGTATCTTGGTTATGTCCACTGAGAAACAGCCTCTTCATTCTTGTTTTATGGCTGCCTAGTACTTCATTGTACGTATGCACCACAAAGTATTTAACTCAGCCCCTACTGATACACAATTAGCTTGTTTCCAGACTTTGGCAATTACTTTAAGCACTGCAGTAAATCACCTCATACATACACCACTTGTATGATGTGCTGGCAAACCTACAGATAAACTCCCAGGAGAGAGAAGAATGGCTGGGTGGAGCCAGGTAGGCGTGGTGTCGTAGAGTGAGCACCAAGCCCCGCCCCTCCCTGGAGGTGGCACCCACCTGCACTCCCACTGGGAAGGGCCACCTTTGCCTATTTCCTCCACAGCTTTGTTAGCACACGGTGTTCTCAGACTTCAGTGAGTTTTCCAAACTGTTATTTACATAATGGTAAGGAGCTCTAGTAGAGTAGTGGTTATGAATCGGGCTGTGAACCGCAAGGTCAGCAGTTCGAAACTATCAGCTGTTCCACAGGAAAAAAGATGAGGCTTTCTGCTTCCGTAAAGTTTTACAGCCTCAGAAACCCTGTACAGGGTCGCTATGAGTCTGAACCAACTCTACGGCACAGAACAACAACAACAACATGTCAGTGTGGTTGAAAATTCAAAATCAGCACACACCTTACACAGGGGTGACACTGTATTCATTCCTCATACATACCCCCGCAAAAAAAAAAAAAAAAAAAAAAATTAAAAATTACCTTTTGACTGTGATTTGGTGAAAGTTTATGGAGCAAATTGGTTTTCCATTCATCAACACATTTACATTTTGTTTCATGCCATTGATTGAAATCCCTACATTGGAATCATACTCTTTCCATTCATCCTTCTTTCCTGGCCCTCGTGCCTTTTGAGCTTGTTGACTATGGTTTATGTCCCATCAAATCAGTTCTGACTCTTAGTGACCCTCTTAGGGTTTCTGAGGCTGTAGGGAGCAGAAAGCTTCCTCTTTCTCCCTTGGAGAGGTTGGTGGACTTGATTCACCAACTTTGTGCTCATCAGTCTTGTATTTATCCTACAGAGTCATCAGTGCTCCCTTCTCAGTTCGCTCCCTGGGCAAAGGCTGCCCTTTGATCTGCCTGGTCCATTGTTCTAAGGAGTGAGTACCTCCCTGGTCCTACTTACTGTTCATCTTATAGGCCTGTCTGTTATTGGGTCAAAAGTTGAGCTATGGGAGATAGGGGGTGTGGATGGGTGAGTTCAGTTTCAAGTTTGAAGGGTCATTGTCTTGGGGGTTTTACCAGTCTCTAGCAGACCTTACACCTGTTCTTTTTCTTTTTATGATTTTGAGCTTCATTTTGCATTTTCGTCTTATGCTAAGACCTTCTCTTATGATGCCTTTCACAGAGGTACTCACTCAGTGGGAGCTATGTACCACTTCATTCTTCTGATCTCAGGATCCTGGAAGCTGAGGTTTGTGTGGTCCATTCATTTTTTGGATTAATTATTTTCATGTATCTTTCAATTACTTCACTCTTCTTTGCTCTAAATGCTACACACCCAGAATTTGAAGCCAGTAACATTTGACCCATTGTGTGCACAAGAAGACAGAATGTGATAGTTTTCTAAGGGCCCACGGCCTTGAAGTGGCAGAGGGGGTGTTTAAGCCCAGAGGTCTGACTCCAGACAACTCCTTCCTCATTCTAGGCTCCTTCCAGGGAGGGGCTGCTGAAGACTCCCCAGGCCTAAGCATCATGCTTTTCACCATCATTTCCACCCAGGGATTATGATACCAAGTAATGGAGTCCTGGTGTAGCACTGTGGGCTAATGTGCCAGACTGCAAAGCCATTTGAACTGCAAGGTCAGTGGTTCAAGTTCACCAGCTGCTCCTTGGAAACTCTCTACAGGGTCACTATGGGTTGGAACCGACTTGATGGTACTTAACAACAACAACAACAACAATGGAGTGATGGGAGGTCCCAGTGTCCAGCAGTCCCCCTCTTTTGAACTGATCATCCTCAGGATGTGCCCAATTCCCTAACATGGCCAGCTCTCAGCCTGCATTACAACCTCACTCAGCAGGCGTCCAACTCCCAGATGGAAACAGATGCATCATTTTCCTCCATCAACAACAGCACTAATAGTATTAGTGACAGTCACCTCTTCTAATAAGGAGCTTTGGTAGTGTAGTGGTTACAAATTGGGCTACTAACCTCAGGGTCAGCAGTTCGAAACTACCAGCTGCTCCACGGGAGAAAGATGAGGCTCTCTGCTCTGGTAAAGATTTACAGCCTCGGTTCCCTTGCATACCTTTATAAAATAGACACTGGTAGGGAAGAGAAAGGAATAGCCAGAAATATCACCATAGAAAGCTTGTAAGTCTGTCTTCTGCCTATAACTGATTGGAATACCTAAAATGGGGCTACAACGTGCCCAGTGAAGGATGCTTCCTACGGAGCCTCTGCATTACATAAGACTATAGGTGGACTCCTGAACAGCATCCAGAATCTTTAGAGGTGGGAAATTTCCTCTTGAAAGGATGAGCAGACCAGCCTGGAGTGGATAGAAGAACAGAAGATACTTCTTATAAGAAAGATCAACAGGAAAAATACAAAACAATAAAGGCAGACCGAATGACAACAAAAAAAAAAACAAAGTGCCTGCCCAAGAGACATCAAGGCAAGTGGTCGGGTCCCCTCAGTGTAAATCACCTTCCAAGATTAAGACTCAATGGGAATACATGCTCTGATTGGTGACCATGTTCGTCACCGATAAGGGGAAGTGAGGGAAAAATAGCAATGAAGTTGTGAGTTAAGCCCTACAATGTTCAATAGATTTCTATGAACCCGAGTAGAGACCTGGTTGGCCAGCAGTGTGGCAAGACCTGGGGTCTCTTCGGCCCAGAGTCAGTGACATAGCCACAGAGGACTAGAGTGGAGAGTGAGTTGTCCAACTGATAAGAAGAGAGGGCATATGCATAAGAACACCCACACTTGCAGATAATACCCACTTGACCTAGATTCAATGACTGGATGATCAGAGCTCAACTAGAAGCAGAAGAAAAAAGTAATCTAATACAATTTGATGAATTTGACCTACACCTATGGATGCAGTAGCTCAAAAGAGGGAAGACATCTTTATAGCAAGGAGCATTCCTACCCCCTCCATACACAGAGTAGACAGGGATGGACAACTTAGACGTTGGCTACACAAAATGGGGGCAGGTGGGGGGTGACTACAAAGGCAAGAAATGACTGGCTTACAGGCTTTCAAGAGGGAACTTAGATCCAGAGGGCATGGAGGAAGGTAGAATCTCCACTGAGTAGTAGCCAATCTGTCTAGGCGGGGCTGATGAAAGGAAATGCAGATAGGTCTCATGATACAATAGTGAATAATTGTTATCAGGACTGATTGTGAGGGTTGGAAATGTGAAGGTAGGCATGTTGTAGCAAAGAGGGGAGTGATTAACTTTTCAGTCTAAGAGCAGAGGTCCCTGGGACCATCAAGTGAGAAGAACGGAGAGCAGGACCCTACCCAGAGAAGCAGTGACACCAGAGATGGAGGCAGAGATGATAACATGGAGAGATGGAGCCGCTGGGGACTTGAGACCCAGAGAGGGAGAGGGGCTGTGTACTGATGACCAGAGGGCAGGGTTGTAGTGTATACCCTTTGGTTGGTTGATGATGCATGGAGGGGACTGTAACCATGGCAATGAAACAATATATGATAGGATGAATGTAAAACTAATGTTCTCCCATGTAAACTATCACATAATTCACAATAAAACATTAAAAATAAATTAAAAAAAAAAGATTTCCAGCCTCGGAAACCCTGTGCAGAGTCGCTATGAGTTGGAACCGACTCCACGGCACATAACAACAACAACCTCTTCTAAGCACTTTACATGTAGTAACTAATGCAATCCCATTACTATGCGCATTTTATAGATGAGAAAATCAAGGCCCAAATTTAATATGTCCAAGGTCACAAAAGGTAAGGAGCAAGAAGCAGGATTTGAACTCAGACATTCGGCAGACAATCTGCTAAGAACCTTGCCTTCATTAGCTGTTACCTGCCCCCATTTATATATCCAGTTTACATTTAAGGCAATTAAGGCACAGACAAGTTAAGTTTGTTGCCTAAAGTCACTGAGCTAGTGAGTGGTGGAGCTGGGGTTTGAACCCCAGGGTGAGGCTCCAGGGCCTGAGCTACAACCACTATAACTCTTACCATTCCCTGGGAACCCAGGCGGAGCCCTGGCTTCTGAGCCTGTTACCCCCAGGCCATGGGCACCTCCAGATTGAGAGCAGGTTGCAGATGACCAGCAAGGTGAGACTGGATCTGACACAGCCCTGCCTGGAGCTGGGCCCCTCACTAGGGAGGACCCCTGGAGCCCTGACTCTGCCCTCTTAGGACTGGGGCTCAGCCAGGGTTGGGCTCCGTGGTCCCCAGTGTTGGGTAGGCTGGCATCCCATGAGGTCAACACCAGCTCTGTCAGCACTCATGAGGTTCCTCTACCAACAGCTCCTTCCGCTGCTGCTCCCAGGCCTCTCTCTTTTTCCTGAGCCCTTCCTCCCCGCTCCCCAGGTACCCCAGCCCCAGCAGTCCAGGGCTAGCTCTGGATCCCTGGAGCCAGTCCCATTTCCTCGGAGTGGATGCCCTCAGATCTTTCTGGCACAACCAGTAAGTTGCAGATTCTAGATTCTGCCTTGGTAGCTCCAGGAAAGCACAGAGCCAAGGGGTCAGTGCCACTTCACTGTGTGGCCCTCTCTCAATACCCCCCTAGAACTCCCTGCAAACTGTTTAGAGTCCCACCGCCACCATGTGGGCTGCTCCAGTTTGACTTCTCTCTCAAGGAAGGGCAAGGGAACTTAATTGCTGAGAGGGGCAGATCCCCATGACATCACCCAGCTCTTCTTTACTGATGAGTTTTCTCTCTGCTCCCCCACCCCCCATCCCTCAGAGGCACGCAGCAACAACTTGAACTCTGATCACAGCCTGGCCATTGTGGGTGGGGCCCGGAGGTTCTGTCAACAGCAGACAGAAACTCGTTAACTGAATGTCAATAGGATTAAAGGCTCTGATGTCCAGGAGACCAGAGTGACGTGAGGTGATGTAACTTGATTGACAGTGGAGAAGGCTCCCAGGCAGGGTCCTGAGACTGCTTGTGTGTGTGTGTGTGCGCGTATGTGTGTGTGTGTGTGTGTGTGTGTGAGAGAGAGAGAGAGAGAGAGAGAGAGGGAGAGAGAGAGGACTGTGGAGAGCAGAGAGGTGCAGACATAGGTGTAGGGGGAGAGACAGAGACAAGCAACAGATGGATGAAAAGAGAGGGGGAAAACAGAGACAGAGGGGCTAGGGAAGACAGAAGGGAAAAGTCGAGAGACCGAGAATGGAGAGAGAAAGTCTAAACCGAGAAAATGATCAGACAGCGATACAAAGACTGCATGAGACAGAATCCAAGGGCCATCACCAGGAAGATGGAGAGCAAGACGCCAAGTGCGAGACAGAGACAGATGGCTTGCAAACAGAGTCAGAAAACGAAGATTGAGTACAGGAAGTGTTCTGTCCTGGGAAGCCTTCTGAGGAGGCTGTGGATGGTGTCCCCAGGGACACAGAATGGCAGGTTTGTCACTCAGGCAAGGACAAGGTGTATTAAGCACCCACGGAGTGTCAAGTTCTGCACTGGTTGCTGCTGGCAGGTGGGAGCTGGCAGCAAAGAGAGATGGAGGTCGGCTCTGTCCTGGAGCTCCAGACACACAGAGGAACGGGCAGGGGTCAACTCAGAAAGAAGCCCAGCCAGTGCCCTTCGATGAGGGTCAGATGAGGCTGACGTCCAGAGAGGCCAGGGGGATCTCCCTGGGCCACTTGACAAGCCAGTCACACATCTGGTCCTGAGCCGAGGACTCCTGTTCTAGGGTTCATTCCTCTGTCCCATGGATAACTGCTTAGCTGCATGGGACATACATATACCCGTGAGGGAGCCTCAAAGTCCACACCAGGATGGTCACTGAACAAAAGTCCCAGGAAAGGGACTGAGGTGTCAACCCAGGTAGGAGGCACAGCTCTTCAATCCTGCTAGACTGTCATAGATGAGAAGGACCAGCAACAGTTAATGCCGAGGAAAGATTAGTCTTGCTCTCTGTGGCATGGGAGATGATACAGATGTGGGTTTGAATCTCAGCTCCGCCATTCTGTGGAGCATGGTATAGGCTCTTGTCAAAAGCCATCTCTCTGAGCCTCAGTTTCCTCTCACGGAATCTCAGGATGATAATGGCAGGACTGTTAGGAAGCTTGGGGAGGCCTAGGTGGTACAAAGAGTTAACATGAACAGCAGCTCACCGAAAGGTTTGAGGTTCAAGTGTACCCAGAGATGTTTCAGAAGAAAAAGCTGGTGAGCTGCTTCAGAAAAAAAAAAAAAAAAAAAAAATCAACCATTGATAAATAATGATGTATGCACAACCGACTCCACGGCACATAACAACAACAACCTC